>NC_080738.1:12074836-12419836 GCF_019097595.1 Hemibagrus wyckioides | reverse complement strand
TTCTGCATATCTTTCTCTCATGTCTTCCTCTCTACCTTTTCTTTCTGTTTTGGTCTCCTGTATCTTTTCTGTATTTCTGAATCTACTTGACCCAGAACTAACATTGTCTGCCTCTGTTTTTCTATGTTTCTTATCTATTTCTCTGTCTCTTTCTCCCTTCTCAAGAGACGTTTTGCAGATCCATGTCTTACTACTTATAAAGTCGCTCTGATTACACTGGAAATTGACCCCCCACAGTCACGGCATACTTAGGTATCATAATGGGATTTCCCTCTCTTACTTAGAAATAGGTGGGTTAAAAGAGTAAAAGAAAAATCCAGATCAGATATACACACCTTCTCATGTGGCTGCATGTTCATTGTGATTTAAACGTCTTTGAGATCCTTTTCTCTCTCTCTCTTTTTTTTTTTTTTTTAGGTTAGCAGGAACAAATGTTTTCTTCCCAAGAAACAAACCTATATTTCTGTATTACACATGAAATACAAATGAAACCTGGACCAGATGATATTCTGTGTGCCAGGGAAATTCAAGGAAATTTCCAACTTTGCCCAATGTTCCTATGTTCTAAATCCATTCAGCTTATTACATTGAGGTCTGTGAAGCATCTGAAGGGGGTCTGCCATTTTACTAGCAACTTAGTTGTAGCGGTGAACATAGTAACCCACCATTATCAGTTAAGTAAACATATTTATATTCACAGAGTTCTTATAGTGTCTTCTGTAGCATTGATCCTCACAGGATCAAAGTCTATCCTAGGAGACTTGGGGCAAAAAGTGTGGGAAACTCTGGACAGGGTGCCAATGCATTACAAAGCAACCACACACACACACACACACACACACACACATCAGTTCACGTACTACAGACAATTTAGATATGTATGCCTTTAGCGGAGGAAACCTGAGTACCAGGAGGAAACCCCTGAAGCACAGAGAGATCATGAAAACACAGTACAACATGGAGGCAGGAATTGAACCCACATCTCCAAAGGTGATGACTCCAGAGGCAACAAATTACTTGAAATCTGATCTGTTTTTTTTTTTGTCTGCTTGTTGTTTCATATCTCAATCATAGAAGAAGAGCTTGGTTCTTTTTCCAAGACAAACACAGCAGCAGTTGGTTTGTTTTCATTGTTTAATTTTGATGTGAACATGTTAGTAACTGAAGTGCCACAAATGACTTGTGAAATTTGTGGGTTGAATAACAGCACCAACTGTTCTTCTGGTTTTGGCCTTATTTATTTGCTTTACATACCTCCACTCTGTATACAGCACAACGGTGTGGTGGTGTTAGCATCTCAACCTAGAGTTGCTTTTCACCACAATGAAATGGAAACAAATCTTTTTGCCATCACAGACTACAGGAATGGAGCCAAATATGAGCTCATTGTTCAGGAGAACCTGCACTAGCCAGCCACCCATGGAAAAGAAGGAAAAGAAAGGAGGAAAAGATATGTTGAAACAGGATAATGAGCCAAAATACAAAGAAATTGCTTTTTCGGGGGGAAAAGGTGTTTAGAAATGCATGAGTCAAAGCCCAGACTTAATTAATTATTAATAATTAATTGAAAATCGGTCCCATGATCTGCACATTTATTTATTTTTTGTCCACCAAATATCCCTTTTTGGAGAGTTGAAGAAAATTTGAATTATGGCAAACTCTTGAGAAACATCATCGAATAGATCTCAATGCTAGCTTAACATACAAATATACGACTCTTGTTTTCTCTCTTCGACTCACTGTAAGTATAACATTTTGAGAATTCATGCCGTCAGCTCAGGGCAAGATGGGGCTTGTATAGATTTATGTCAAGCATGAGAATTTGCCCCAGTCTATACAGTACATTAACACAAAGAACTTGCTCGAACAGCATTAAGATTTTGCGTAGTCAGCTGATAATTAGATAGTAGCATATAATAGCCTACATTATTTCCTTTATCTGGCATTGTACACAATAGAATAAGTATATGTGCTTCTTCAAAACCTTGTCCCAAATTTATACCCTCCTTTCCTGTTATAATTCCCTCCAATCTTCTAGGAAGTCTAGCTGCCAGATTTTCAACAAATGGGGAGTTTCCTATTCAGCCACAAGAGCTTTAGTGAAGTCAGGCACTCATGAAGGCCTGGGATGCAGACAGCATTGCGGTTCATACCCAAAAGTGTATCAGAGGGGTTGAGGTCAGTGCTCTGTGCAGGCCACATGAGCACTTCTACATTAGCCGTGGCATATTAGATGTTCATGGAGAACAGAATAGAATAGAATAGAATAGAATAGAATAGAATAGAATAGAATAGAATAGAATAGAATAAACTTTATTGTCATTACACACAATGAAACTGTGGGTGCTCTTCTCAACAACAGTGCACTGAAATATAATACAATGAAGATCATAGCCAATAGTAAAGAAAATAAGAAATAAATAGTAAAATACTAAACTTTGTGCATTATGAAGCCTTATGATAGCATGTCTTTCCTTTTTCAGCTGTGTTCTTTTCTTTCTTTCTTTCTTTCTTTCTTTCTTTCTTTCTTTCTTTCTTTCTTTCTTTCTTTCTTTCAGCTGTGTTCTTTTCTTTCTTTCTTTCTTTCTTTCTTTCTTTCTTTCTTTCATTTTCTTTCAGCTGTTTTCTTCTTTCTTTCTTTCTTTCTTTCTTTCTTTCTTTCTTTCTTTCTTTCTTTCAGCTGTGTTCTTTTCTTTCTTTCTTTCTTTCTTTCATTCAGCTGTGTTTTTCTTTCTTTCTTTCTTTCTTTCTTTCTTCCTTTCTTTCTTTCTTTCTTTCTTTCAGCTGTGTTTTTCTTTCTTTCTTTCAGCTGTGTTTTTCTTTCTTTTTCTTTCTTTCTTTCTTTCTTTCTTTCTTTCTTTCTTTCTTTCTTTCTTTCTTTCTTTCAGCTGTGTTCTTTTCTTTCTTTCTTTCTTTCTTTCATTTTCTTTCAGCTGTTTTCTTCTTTCTTTCTTTCTTTCTTTCTTTCTTTCTTTCTTTCTTTCTTTCTTTCTTTCTTTCTTTCTTTCAGCTGTGTTCTTTTCTTTCTTTCTTTCTTTCTTTCAGCTGTGTTTTTCTTTCTTTCTTTCTTTCTTTCTTTCTTTCTTTCTTTCTTTCTTTCTTTCTTTCTTTCTTTCAGCTGTGTTTTTCTTTCTTTCTTTCTTTCAGCTGTGTTTTTCTTTCTTTTTCTTTCTTTCTTTCTTTCTTTCTTTCTTTCTTTCTTTCTTTCTTTCAGCTGTGTTTTTCTTTCTTTTTCTTTCTTTCTTTCTTTCTTTCTTTCTTTCTTTCTTTCTTTCAGCTGTGTTTTTCTTTCTTTCTTTCTTTCTTTCTTTCTTTCTTTCTTTCTTTCTTTCTTTCAGCTGTGTTTTTCTTTCTTTCTTTCAGCTGTGTTTTTCTTTCTTTCTTTCTTTCTTTCTTTCTTTCTTTCTTTCTTTCAGCTGTGTTTTTCTTTCTTTCTTTCTTTCTTTCAGCTGTGTTTTTCTTTCTTTCTTTCAGCTGTGTTTTTCTTTCTTTCTTTCTTTCTTTCAGCTGTGTTTTTCTTTCTTTCTTTCTTTCTTTCTTTCTTTCAGCTGTGTTGTGTTCTTTCTTTCTTTCTTTCAGCTGTGTTTTTCTTTCTTTCAGCTGTGTTTTTCTTTCTTTCTTTCTTTCAGCTGTGGTCTTTTCTTTCTTTCTTTCTTTCTTTCTTTCTTTCTTTCTTTCTTTCTTTCTTTCAGCTGTGTTTTTCTTTCTTTCTTTCAGCTGTGTTTTTCTTTCTTTCTTTCTTTCTTTCTTTCTTTCTTTCTTTCTTTCTTTCTTTCAGCTGTGTTTTTCTTTCTTTCTTTCTTTCTTTCAGCTGTGTTTTTCTTTCTTTCTTTCAGCTGTGTTTTTCTTTCTTTCTTTCTTTCAGCTGTGTTTTTCTTTCTTTCTTTCTTTCTTTCAGCTGTGTTGTGTTCTTTCTTTCTTTCTTTCAGCTGTGTTTTTCTTTCTTTCAGCTGTGTTTTTCTTTCTTTCTTTCTTTCAGCTGTGGTCTTTTCTTTCTTTCTTTCTTTCTTTCTTTCTTTCTTTCTTTCTTTCAGCTGTGTTTTTCTTTCTTTCTTTCAGCTGTGTTTTTCTTTCTTTCTTTCTTTCTTTCTTTCTTTCTTTCAGCTGTGTTTTTCTTTCTTTCTTTCTTTCTTTCAGCTGTGTTTTTCTTTCTTTCTTTCTTTCAGCTGTGTTTTTCTTTCTTTCTTTCAGCTGTGTTTTTCTTTCTTTCTTTCTTTCAGCTGTGTTTTTCTTTCTTTCTTTCTTTCTTTCAGCTGTGTTGTGTTCTTTCTTTCTTTCTTTCAGCTGTGTTTTTCTTTCTTTCAGCTGTGTTTTTCTTTCTTTCTTTCTTTCAGCTGTGGTCTTTTCTTTCTTTCTTTCTTTCTTTCTTTCTTTCTTTCTTTCTTTCTTTCTTTCAGCTGTGTTTTTCTTTCTTTCTTTCAGCTGTGTTTTTCTTTCTTTCTTTCTTTCAGCTGTGTTTTTCTTTCTTTCTTTCAGCTGTGTTTTTCTTTCTTTCTTTCTTTCAGCTGTGTTTTTCTTTCTTTCTTTCTTTCTTTCAGCTGTGTTGTGTTCTTTCTTTCTTTCTTTCAGCTGTGTTTTTCTTTCTTTCAGCTGTGTTTTTCTTTCTTTCTTTCTTTCAGCTGTGGTCTTTTCTTTCTTTCTTTCTTTCTTTCTTTCTTTCTTTCTTTCTTTCTTTCTTTCTTTCTTTCAGCTGTGTTCTTTTCTTTCTTTCTTTCTTTCATTTTCTTTCAGCTGTTTTCTTCTTTCTTTCTTTCTTTCTTTCTTTCTTTCTTTCTTTCTTTCTTTCTTTCTTTCAGCTGTGTTCTTTTCTTTCTTTCTTTCTTTCTTTCTTTCTTTCAGCTGTGTTTTTCTTTCTTTCTTTCTTTCTTTCTTTCTTTCTTTCTTTCAGCTGTGTTTTTCTTTCTTTCTTTCTTTCAGCTGTGTTTTTCTTTCTTTTTCTTTCTTTCTTTCTTTCTTTCTTTCTTTCTTTCTTTCTTTCTTTCTTTCTTTCTTTCTTTCAGCTGTGTTTTTCTTTCTTTTTCTTTCTTTCTTTCTTTCTTTCTTTCTTTCTTTCTTTCTTTCTTTCTTTCTTTCAGCTGTGTTTTTCTTTCTTTTTCTTTCTTTCTTTCTTTCTTTCTTTCTTTCTTTCTTTCTTTCTTTCTTTCAGCTGTGTTTTTCTTTCTTTTTCTTTCTTTCTTTCTTTCTTTCTTTCTTTCTTTCTTTCTTTCTTTCTTTCTTTCTTTCTTTCAGCTGTGTTTTTCTTTCTTTCTTTCTTTCTTTCTTTCTTTCTTTCTTTCTTTCTTTCTTTCTTTCAGCTGTGTTTTTCTTTCTTTCTTTCAGCTGTGTTTTTCTTTCTTTCTTTCTTTCTTTCTTTCTTTCTTTCAGCTGTGTTTTTCTTTCTTTCTTTCTTTCTTTCAGCTGTGTTTTTCTTTCTTTCTTTCAGCTGTGTTTTTCTTTCTTTCTTTCTTTCTTTCAGCTGTGTTTTTCTTTCTTTCTTTCTTTCTTTCTTTCTTTCTTTCAGCTGTGTTGTGTTCTTTCTTTCTTTCTTTCTTTCAGCTGTGTTTTTCTTTCTTTCAGCTGTGTTTTTCTTTCTTTCTTTCTTTCAGCTGTGGTCTTTTCTTTCTTTCTTTCTTTCTTTCTTTCTTTCTTTCTTTCAGCTGTGTTTTTCTTTCTTTCTTTCAGCTGTGTTTTTCTTTCTTTCTTTCTTTCTTTCTTTCTTTCTTTCTTTCTTTCTTTCAGCTGTGTTTTTCTTTCTTTCTTTCTTTCAGCTGTGTTTTTCTTTCTTTCTTTCAGCTGTGTTTTTCTTTCTTTCTTTCTTTCAGCTGTGTTTTTCTTTCTTTCTTTCTTTCTTTCAGCTGTGTTGTGTTCTTTCTTTCTTTCTTTCAGCTGTGTTTTTCTTTCTTTCAGCTGTGTTTTTCTTTCTTTCTTTCTTTCAGCTGTGGTCTTTTCTTTCTTTCTTTCTTTCTTTCTTTCTTTCTTTCTTTCTTTCTTTCTTTCAGCTGTGTTTTTCTTTCTTTCTTTCAGCTGTGTTTTTCTTTCTTTCTTTCTTTCTTTCTTTCTTTCTTTCAGCTGTGTTTTTCTTTCTTTCTTTCAGCTGTGTTTTTCTTTCTTTCTTTCTTTCTTTCTTTCTTTCAGCTGTGTTTTTCTTTCTTTCTTTCTTTCTTTCTTTCTTTCAGCTGTGTTTTTCTTTCTTTCTTTCTTTCTTTCTTTCTTTCTTTCTTTCTTTCAGCTGTGTTTTTCTTTCTTTCTTTCAGCTGTGTTTTTCTTTCTTTCTTTCTTTCTTTCTTTCTTTCTTTCAGCTGTGTTTTTCTTTCTTTCTTTCTTTCTTTCTTTCTTTCTTTCTTTCTTTCTTTCTTTCAGCTGTGTTTTTCTTTCTTTCTTTCAGCTGTGTTTTTCTTTCTTTCTTTCTTTCTTTCTTTCTTTCTTTCTTTCAGCTGTGTTTTTCTTTCTTTCTTTCTTTCTTTCAGCTGTGTTTTTCTTTCTTTCTTTCTTTCTTTCAGCTGTGTTTTTCTTTCTTTCTTTCAGCTGTGTTTTTCTTTCTTTCTTTCTTTCTTTCAGCTGTGTTTTTCTTTCTTTCTTTCTTTCTTTCTTTCTTTCTTTCAGCTGTGTTGTGTTCTTTCTTTCTTTCTTTCAGCTGTGTTTTTCTTTCTTTCAGCTGTGTTTTTCTTTCTTTCTTTCTTTCAGCTGTGGTCTTTTCTTTCTTTCTTTCTTTCTTTCTTTCAGCTGTGTTTTTCTTTCTTTCTTTCAGCTGTGTTTTTCTTTCTTTCTTTCTTTCTTTCTTTCTTTCTTTCTTTCTTTCTTTCTTTCTTTCTTTCTTTCAGCTGTGTTTTTCTTTCTTTCTTTCTTTCAGCTGTGTTTTTCTTTCTTTCTTTCAGCTGTGTTTTTCTTTCTTTCTTTCTTTCAGCTGTGTTTTTCTTTCTTTCTTTCTTTCTTTCAGCTGTGTTGTGTTCTTTCTTTCTTTCTTTCAGCTGTGTTTTTCTTTCTTTCAGCTGTGTTTTTCTTTCTTTCTTTCTTTCAGCTGTGGTCTTTTCTTTCTTTCTTTCTTTCTTTCTTTCTTTCTTTCTTTCTTTCTTTCAGCTGTGTTTTTCTTTCTTTCTTTCAGCTGTGTTTTTCTTTCTTTCTTTCTTTCTTTCTTTCTTTCTTTCAGCTGTGTTTTTCTTTCTTTCTTTCTTTCTTTCAGCTGTGTTTTTCTTTCTTTCTTTCTTTCAGCTGTGTTTTTCTTTCTTTCTTTCAGCTGTGTTTTTCTTTCTTTCTTTCTTTCTTTCAGCTGTGTTTTTCTTTCTTTCTTTCTTTCTTTCTTTCTTTCTTTCAGCTGTGTTTTTCTTTCTTTCTTTCAGCTGTGTTTTTCTTTCTTTCTTTCTTTCTTTCTTTCTTTCTTTCTTTCTTTCAGCTGTGTTTTTCTTTCTTTCTTTCTTTCTTTCTTTCAGCTGTGTTTTTCTTTCTTTCTTTCTTTCTTTCTTTCTTTCAGCTGTGTTGTTTAAGGAACAAAAATAAGGAACATCATTCCCAAAAAAGGATATCTAGCCTGACCATGAGTTTCTGGTCTGCTGGAAATAAATAATAATAGAAATAATTGCTATGTAGAAAAAAAAATTAATTGCAAGAAAACTGACTCGTGTTTCTCAGGCATTAATTGACAAATAAATTAATTAAAAAATAAATTAAAACCTAATTGATTAAAACACGCTGAGGTGCCAAGTGTGTCCTACACATACACAGCCGCTAGATGGCGCCGCTAACTTCTGCAGTTATTTGCAAACACATTACACAGTTTGTTTAGATTCTTAATAATTCGGCAACAACAAAAAAACCCTACAGATTGATGTCAGTTCTCTCTGCACAGCTTTTATTTCTCTGGATTAATATAAATAAAGTTGGCTTACCTTTATACGTGGTGGTGGGGGGGGGTACAACACAGCCCAGTTTTCTTATGATTTTCTTAGCTTAAAATGGATTTGTATCCGGAAATGGCCTGTATGGTGTGTGTGGTTGCAGGTTTTCATTCCAACCAAGCAGAAGCCACACCTGATCTTATGAAACCCAATCAGTTTTTAAATAGGTGGAATCTGGTGTGGTTCCTGCTTGTGTGGAATGAAAACCTGCAACCACACCACACCATCATGGATTAAAATAAATAACCAAGATAGTTGCACTGCATGGAGCTGCCACTAGATGGCATTAGAGATTGCATTTCTTTTCCAAAGGCTGGCCAACCTGATTCCTGCTCCTGTTTTAACTGCATGAATTATTATATTTACATCAAAAAAAATTGATTTTTATTACTTAAATTAGTTCAAGAAATAAAAATATACAAAAAAAAAAAAATTAGGGGGTAGTTTTTAAATTGTTGCCAAATGGCAGCAATGTGCAGTGGTGGAAAGTATCATAATGTCTTGTTTTTCTTAGAAAACACACCTTTTATAGACAAACGATTACGCATGTCTTTATTTTATTTAAAGACAACAAAAATTCATAATATGATTATAGCACAGGTATGTCCACCAAGAAAAATGCTGAAATTTGTCACAATTTTAATGATACCTAAGGATCCGAGTAAATAAAAAAAAATGTAAATAATTGTGGGGAACATTTGGACTGAAAGTAGTGATGGGTTTGTGTTTGTTAATGAAATTTCTCTTTGTCGCCTTTTATTCATTTTTTAGTGTGTAAATGTTTCAGAACAAACGAAGTCAAAATGAAGATTAGGGTAAAGTCTAAAAGGCAGAAGTGGAAATTATTTGGTCACACTTTACCATAACAGGACATGAATAATCCTGCATTAATCCTCCACGTGAGTGTTATGGATTCGTGATGAATAACGACCACCTTAAGCGCATGTTAGTGCATGTGTGTATTGCTTAACAAGTATTATTATCTCATTCGAAGATGCTCTATTTAAGACGAAAATAGTTGTAAAGAAAACTGGTTTTTAATTGTTAATATTTTATACCACAGTAATGATTCCTGCCACAGTGTTGCTGGTCTTCCCACTTTTGAGCACTGGGTGCAATAATAACGCTGTAGAGCTCTTTCTCTTTATTACTTTTATCCTTTTGAACATTTTATGTTCTTTTGTTGCTTCTTTATTTTCTTACATTTCTATTGTTTCTTTGTTTTATTGACATTCTTTCTATGTCACAATCCCTTTCTTTCTTTTCAGTGTTTGCACGTTTGTTTGCACTTTATTAGGCATCTCCTTTCCTCCTCTGTTCATTCTTTCCTGCTTCTGTTCTTTATTACCTTCTTTCTTTCTGCCACACATAGAAGAGAGTATTGCAGATGCTTCAGGACTGACAGTACTGTGCACTAAACATCTGTGTGTAACCACTGTGTTATTTCATAATCAGCAGTTGGGGTGTTCTCTGAAATTCTGTTTCTTTTGGAAGGCAAATGAGATGGATATTAGAAAAACTGCAGAGCTCATCTCCATAAAAGACAGGAAATATAGCAGGAAACTATTTGATTTATCATGAAGTGATTACGAAAGCACAATCCCCCATCCCCCCACCCCCCTGTGTATTTTGGTCAATATGCTCCCATGACAATATAATATCAGTGTTACATTCCCATTGCCTCATGCTGAAATACTGCCTTTAGGCCTTGGGCTCTTAACAGCTTTGGGTTGAGCAACACCGGGCACAAATAGTCCGACACACCTTGATGATCACACGTGAAGAAATTCAAAGGATCGCTCTGGTTACACACTTGTAGCTTGACTCGACTCGACTTCTTTCAAAGGAAAAGGAAGGGCAGAAAAGAGTTAGAAAAGAAATATGAGCTTTTCTGACATATTTTAGTCTGATGTAGAGGGCATGCTTATATGAGCATGTCAACACCTATGGGGGAAAGCTCAAACAATCTTGAGTGTATATACACATGCACACACACACACACACACACACACATACACACACACATATATATATATATATATATATATATATATATAGAAAGTGAAAAACAATCAGAAAAATAAAAAAGCCTTGCTGCATAAATCTGCCCACACCCCTACCTAATACTTTGTTGAAGCACCTTTTGATTTTATTACATCACTCAGACAGCTCCTGACAGCAATACCTTCCCAATCTTTCTTGCAAAAACATTCTAGATTTGTCAAATTATAAGGGCTTCTCCTGTGCAGAGCCTGCTTCAGGTCACCACACAGATTTTTAGATGGATGAGGTCTGGGGCGAATGTTATTCAAAACATTGATTGATTTTTATATTCATTTTCACCTGAAGGATTGGTGCTAAAATCGACTGGTGTTTGTAGCTACTCTTAAGTTCCTCCGCCAGTTCAGGCTGATCAACCACCATCACCACCACCGTGCTGCTCTCTGGACACTGTGTTCTTTTAGTGATGTGCTTTTTTGCACTAAACTTTTGGAAAGATGGAAATATTACACCTTTTGGAATAGTTCTCTTCAGGCCAAATGGTATGGGGGAACTAATTCGACCCTATCCTACCCCAGACATCTGAAGAATATGAGAGATTGTCCTCACATGCAGACAGTAATCCATACTTGTCAGATATTCCTTCATCTGTATCTCCTTTAATGTTGCCATATGTCTCTTTTGGCAGCCTCCCAGGTACGTTTTTGTCTTGTCCTTTTGTACATTTTCGACGGACATCCTGATCTCGGTGATGTCACTTTGCTGCTCCTCTTTCTCTGTTTGTTGATGATGGCCTTTACAGTGTTTTCCAAAGTATCTAATGTTTTAAAATTTTGTTTATCCTCCTCTCCTGATCGGTACCTTTCAACAGGAGAGATATCATGTATGCTTTGTAAGCTTTTTCAAGTCCATGGCTTCGACAGTTGGATGAAACCAAGATGATGTGAAGAAAATCCTTACAGAAACAACTAATCGTTAATTTTGTGTTAATCAGAATCCTTTCACTGATGACAGTTGCATGATATTCACTTATGAATATGATAAGACTGAATGTGATGTCTCCGTCATCCGTCAATTTTTCACAATTTTTCCATAAAAGGTTTCTGATGAGGTTTCTGAACACAAGTAACTTCTTGAACCCCACATATATCTTCTTGCCTTGAAACCACAGTTCATGTTTTGGTGTCTAAGTTCTATCTGTAAGGTTGGTTTTCCATTCGAACAGCAATCTGGACTCCCCTACAAATCCCTGACAAAGTGGTTCTAGAGAAGTGCAGACAGTCATGCAGATCCAGGTTAAAAGCTCTATTACTGTTCATGTCAAACGTCAGAATGCGGAAAGAAACATGATCTCAGTGCCTATGACTGTGGCATGGTTGTTGGTTCCAGATGGGCTGGTTTGAATGTTTCAGAAACGGCTGATCTCCTGGGATTTTCACACACAACAGTTTATATAAAATGGTGTGATTCTGATGGTGTTGATGAGAAACCGGAGGAAAATGGCTAGATTGGTACTAACTTAAATAACCACTCTTTGTGACCACGGTGAGCAGAAAGGCATCAACACACAAGAATTATCTTGGGTAATCTACAACAGCAGAAGACCACATCCACTTATGACGAGGAATCGAGAAAATCTACTGCTTTAATTTTATCCAAAACATATTTATTCAAAAAATATTGATTGCTATTGTAGCTCTTCTTCTTCTTCTTATTATTACTATTATTATCATCATCATCATCACTATTATTATTATTGTTATTATCACCCGATCACAAACGGAAGCCAACACCGTATCATTCTATAAAACTTAGACTTTTCATTTTGGCCTTCATCTGTGATTTTGAGATGGACTTCTTATTGGAGATCTTATTTTCAAATGTTTACACATTTTAAAGAGCCAAACAGCAAAGTTGTTGGTTTTTTTCATTTATGCTGGATCATGCGTGATATATTTCGACAGCTTGAAATATAATTCACGTGTATTTTAATATTGGACACCCTGACACTCTGGACCCATTCACACATCATGGACAATTTAGAGATTCCAGTCAGCCTACAACACATGTCTTTGTGGATGAAACCTAGAGGAAACTCCTAAAGCAATGGGAAGAACATACAACACATTCTAACGGAACCAGCATTAACTTCTTCAGCAATTTGAGCAACAGTAACTCATCTGTTGGATCAGATCACACGGGCCAGCCTTCGCTCCCCCTTGTCTCAAATTCACCACTGTTCCTTCCTTGGACCACTTTTGTTAGATACTGACCACTGCAGACCGGGAACACCCCACAAGAGCTGCAGTTTTGGAGATGCTCTGATCCAGTGGTCTAGCCATCACAATTTGGTCCTTCATCAAACTCACTCAAATCCTTACGCTTGTCCATTTTTCCTGCTTCTAACACATCAACTTTGAGGACAAAATGTTGACTTGCTGCCTAATATATCCCACCCACTAACAGGTGCCATGATGAGGAGATCATCAGTGTTATTCTCTTCACCTGTCAGTGCTCATAATGTTATGGCTGATCGGTGAAGATTATACAGATATAAAAGTTAGTTTAGTCATAATCAAACTAGACACAGTAATGTTGCCACCTTATAACTTGAAGATCACGCTTCAAACCTAAGTGTGTTCTTCTCTGTGCACAGTTTTCTCCCAGTGCCCACGTGGATCTCCTTCAGGTTCTCTGGTTTCCTGCCACCTCCCAAAAAACGTGCCAGGAGCTGGACTGGCTACTGTAAATCGCACCTAGGTGTGGGGAATGTTTGCATGCTTTCCGAATAGACCCTGGATCCAGCACAACCCTGACCCAGAAAAGAGAGTTCCTGAGAATAAATGAATGGATGAATATCAGCAATTAACTGACAAATAGCTTGTTTGTTTGTTTTGATGTTTTTAATCTTCCTCATCACCTTGTTTAAAATATATTTTCTAAATGTCAAAACTTAAGTGTAATTGTGGAAATATACTTTAGATATCATTGCTACATTCAATGAATCTTTATTTTTTGCCTAGGAAGTGTGTCAACACGCAGCGCGAGACGCTCCGCTGATTTACACGAGACTGTTTGGTTGGTTGTCTTGACAACCTGTCACACCCACTGAATATTTAATAGTGCTTCATAAATAATAATAATAATAAAAAAAAATAAAATAAAATAACATTGATATAATCTAGAAAAGTCAGTGAGAAAAAAATGAGCTAGTGTAAATTGCTGAATGCATTTGATGGTACACTTGTCAGGCGGAAATGAGACACAGTGAGAAAAAAAAACAAAGCCGGCAGATTACCACATAACATCATACAACCTGAGTGAAAACGCTCCTCTGTTGCCGGGTTGCCAGGTCTGTCTGATTAACCCCGAATCCTTGTGTCCATTTAATGTCGCTCACGTTTCTGTAGTGCATTTTAATCTTCAAATATTATCACTTCCGTACATTTAATCCTTTTCCTAATCCTAATGCAAAGCATTGCATTATGACCACCTTCCTAATATTGTGTTGGTCCCCCTTTTGCTGACAAAACAGCCCCATCATGCACTGTGTATTCTGACACCTTTCTATCAGAACCAGCATTAACTTCTTCAGCAATTTGAGCAACAGTAGCTCGTCTGTTGAATCGGATCACACGGTCCAGCCTTCACTCCCCATGTGCATCAATGAGCCATGACCGTCCATGACCCTGTCGCCGGATCACCACTGTTCCTTCCTTGGCCCACTTTTGATAGATACTGACCACTGCAGACCGGGAACACCCCACAAGAGTTGCAGTTTTGGAGATGCTCTGATCCAGTGGTCTAGCCATTACAATTTGGTCCTTCGTCAAACTCGCTCTAATCCTTACACTTGTCCATTTTTCCTGCTTCTAACGCATCAACTTTGAGGACAAAATGTTGACTTGCTGCCTAATATATCCCACCCACTAACAGGTGCCATGATGAGGAGATCATCAGTGTTATTCACTTCACCTGGCAGTGCTCATCATGTTATGGCTGATCAGTGTATAAAAAGAGCCACTTTGAGAATATGACCACCTCATTTTGAGAACCTGATAGCACAAACACGTGTAGTCTGATCCAGTATACTGAAATTTTTACACATAACACAATACACAAAAGTGTGTGCACACACTGTCCAAGCCACTGTATAATTTACAGTAAAACCAAATAAAAAGTGACACAATCCACCAGAATCACTCCTTACCTTTTTGCTCCCATCACAACTAAGTAATGAAAACTGGGATGTAATAAAATGTACACTGCACACAAAGATAAATGTTTGCATACAACATTCGGGCACTAGTTGGCTCTGGATGCGATGGTCAGGTGTCCACAAACTTTGACCAGTGTATTGCACATAAAATGGACCCGCTTAATTTAAACCATCACAGTCCTAACCAGATAGATACTAGGTGTGGTTGTATTTAGGTTTTTTTTATGGTCTTCATTGTATAAATACCTCTATGAAAGTTAAAATCTCTGGCATAGTTTAAGTGTGGACAAAATTCCCCTTGTGCAAGCAAAGTATCTATACACTCCTACAACCGCAGAACATTGCTTGCACAGCTGATAGGGGGACTTTTGTGTTAAACCTCTGTAGAACTCCTAATTCCCGTCGCACAAATCAACCAGAGGTCACGGTTTCGAAGTTCAAAGCGCCACAATAATGCGGCGAAAATGCGGCTCTGGCAACCCACGCATTACCTGACCGTATAGTGGCCTGTGTCAAATCTAACCACACCTGAAGTGAAACCGCTGAGCAACTACATGTCAGAACAGCACATTGTGCGTTTTCAGCTCAGGTGTGTACTTTGATATAAAGTTAGGTAACGCAGCTGTGGTAGCAACCCAGTGCACGCGCTCGACACGGTTTGATACGCGCACAGCCCCAGGATGGGCGCGAGCATTGACAGGAGTTTTCCGAGAGCACACTGCCAAAATGACGCAAGCCTTTAATACAACTCAGTCCGCGGATCGTTACACTACTCTGAGCGGAGGACACGCTCCGTCTCTCTTCACCTCTCTTTCTGCCCCTGGTCAGTGTTTAAGACGCAGATCGCCAAGAAATGGTCCACCTCGAGTGGTCGGTGCTCGCGCGACTTTTTGTTTGGTGTGTGACGCTGCTGCAGCACGGCGCGTGCGGTGTACAAACGGTAAGAGGGGGCAAATGAACAAGCTTAATGTGTGTGTGTGGTTGGGGGGGAATCTTCAATGCAGGGAAAGCCAGGAAGCTTTGAAAGGGAATGGATTTTGTTTCATCTACATCAAGTTCCTCAAGAGTTCCTCAGGTGGTCCTTGCCTTAATCTTTGTAAAGAGTTCTTCATAGTCCAAAATTTCTTAGCATCTCACAAACCTCATCTTTAACACAGCTTTCAGTGGTTCTTTTTTTTTTTAGAAGTGAATGGTTTTCTAAACCACTTCATCTGTTGTACGGTTATACCGATTGTACTTTAAATTTTATTCCATGGTGAGAAACCAAGGAACCCACTGGTTTAGAATTGAACCTACGTTTTCAGTTTGCTGGCATGAATATACAAAGATTAGTGTTGCAGAGAATACAGAGGACCGTTAAACACCTGAAGCTGGATTGATAAGAATACACAACCTCAGGAGTGATGTTTGTTAACTGTTTGGTACTATTTCTCCCGTGATATACAGGTTATTATAATATCAACCTGTTTGTTATATTACTTAATTAGTCAAAAGGATAACGTGTTACGTGTGTATGCACTAATGGGTGTTTTTTGTGTGTGTGTGTGAGGAAAGAACAAATTATGGTGAAAGTGGGGAAATCTTAAGAGCTTAGTGCTCCACACACCCTGGCTGTTAAGTTGGCTGTTAAGACACCCTTTCCGAAATGATCCATTAATGAAGTAGCTGAACTGATTAATGATCTGGGATATATAGATAAATGTTGTTTAGATACGTTTACATTTTAGTCATTTGGCAGGAGCTTTTATCCCAAGTGACATACAAGTGACGAACCAGGATTAGAACATAAACCCAGCCACGCCACTGTTTGGCTGCTGTAGTGCTAGGCTCAGTGTATTGACAGCTTATTTTAATGCCTTGACTTTATTTTCTACAATGATAGTAGTAATTAAGTAATAACACATAGCAGACCATGCAAAACGTGCAGCAGAGTGCATTGTTTTTGTATAACAGCACAGTCTGGAGTGAGTTATTCTGTGTTTACCACAGTAATTTGCTGTGGAATGTCCAAGATATATACGTTTTTTTCTCAGGTTTTAGCTGACCAGTTCCGACCAGCCTCTTCTCTCTCTCTCTCTCTCTCTCTCTCTCTCTCTCTCTCTAATGCGAAACCAGAAAATGTAAACTCTCCTCTCCTGAAGACTTTCCCGAGCTGGGAAACTTTAACTGTTATAACTTACCACCATAAATGTTAGATGAATGTCTCCTAATAAAATATTACCATATTAACAATTAAACACATTTCTGAATCCTTTTTAAATGGATCGTCTGCCATCCAAGTCCCTTTGAATGAGCTGTTGCTATAGAAACAATAACATATTAAAAAGAGAGCATTAATATTAACCTCACACATTACAACTGGAACTACTTTCTAAGCCGTGCTTTTATACAGAAATTTGAACAGTGTCATGACAGGGTCACATTTAATCATAAATACTTATCTTTTTAATGATGAATGGCTTTCCATGTTTAATATGCAATTTATTTTAATCTCACAAATAATTCATGCAATATTTAGAATGAGGAACGGTACCATTCTGGATGATTTTAAGTAATAAACAGTATCGGGACATCGGGGGGACTTGCTTGACAGCGGCAGCATTTAGTGTAAAATGATTCTTTTTAATGATTTGTGTCAGAACACAATAATAATTTAAAGCACTGATTTGTTTAGTTGTTTTGTCTTGCCATTCAGGTATGTTCTACAGATTATTTACTTCCATTGCTATTTTCTAAGCGTGATTAATCCTAGTTTAAATGTGAACCAGTATGGACCATACCAAATGAATCTTTTTTTATTGACTCTTTGATAATATGTATTAATGATTAGCAGTAAATCTACAAGTTGGACTGACTAGGCTTTTAAATCACTCAAAAGGAAGATTTTTTAGAAAGAATTTCCTAGAAACAATAACTGTTTCAGAAAGTTATTGATTATTTGTATCCTGCACATTTGCTAGTCACTACAAATGCTTTAAGAGAATGAAATTTCATGTCGACATCATTTTGACTCAGTTTTTGTGTTTTGTTTTGTTATTCTCTGTCCACACTGAAGCACAGGCAGCCTCCTGGTATTGAGATCTTTACCTCCACACAGTCAGTTACTACAGGCCAGAAAGGTATGGTGGCTGAATGAAGTTAAAGATTGATAAAGTTAAAGATTTCAGATCTCGTATAAACAGTGCTGGGATTTCATTTCATACTGTGATGTCATATGTCATAAGGTGTTCTCTGTGTGTTTTTGTTCAGTCCTCACCATAGAGGGAAGAGAGTGTAAGTTTCCATTCAGATTTGGTGGGACTCTTTATCATCGGTGCATTACCTTGGGCACTGACAGACAATGGTAAGTTATTCCACTTCATACATAACACACACACACTCTTCTTGATGCAAATAATTAATTCTTTGCTTATTCTAAAATCTAACTAGAAGTAGACAAATGGAAACTTTTTGGGAACCTCTTTTAATTTAGGATTTGTTTGTTTGCTTAATAAAATAGCAGTTTTCATTGTAGGGACCAGCCAGATATCCCTACAAGGGCAAAATTCCTACACTTGTGGACACGCACACAAAAAAATAAATCTATATAGTTAGTCTTGCAAGAGCACAGGAAACCTCACTTATGCAGAAGTGTATACACACACACAGACACACACATGCTCACATACACATAAAATACATCAGAATCTGATTTATTGGCCAAGAATGTTTTTACACACAAGGAATTTGATACCAGCTGTTGATCACCCTCAAGAGTCCAGATATAAACAACTACACTATACATGTAGATTTCCAGTAAGATTCTAAACCTCAAACTGAACAACCCCATTCCTAGTTTGGGTGACTAAACGCTGAACATTCTGGACAACAGTTTCTGTAGGAGTCTGTGGATGATTGTTGTGGTAATGTAGAAATCCTTTACTGATAGTCTTCAGTATGAAACATCACTAGTTTGGAAGCCGCCTAGGGCTTAAACCCAAATGGAATTCTGTAACCACTGGATCTTTCCGCTTTAAACCAGCGATGTCTACATATCTTGCAGCCCACAGCATTACACTATTTAGTGTTTTCCCAGGTTAGCTACATATACTTTATAATACAACTCATAACTCAGAAACCTGTATCTGTTTAGCTGTCTAGGACTGACATTTTAAACTAAAATGCAATCGTATAAACAGTGACATGAGCCATAATGTGCACTATATACCAGTGATGCTGACTCTTTGTGGGGGGTTTTTCTGTTTTCTTGCAACACGGTAGTCTGTCATCGCTTATCTTTTGGCTTGTGGTTTAGTTTAGACATCCTCACTTACCCAATGGCAAAGTTTAATCACCATAAAATATCATGCTGTTTACATCAAGTACAGCTAGACTCTAAATAATGCTTTGGTTTTTATTTAAACAAAGTTAGCTAGCTATCAAATAAATGAACATAAACACAGATAAACAAAATGCAACCAAAGAACACAAACCGGTTAACATGGTATTGTTAGAATTGTTAGCCATGGCAAGTAGTTCAGAGGAATTTACAGAAAGGTTTCTCATTGAGAGAGTGCGGTTTGTGTGATTACAGAAACCTTGCTGATAAATTTAGTCCTGCTGTTGCGTTTTGCATTACCATGATACTAACTGGTAGGTTTTTGCTGTTAACTTAGAACCTAAGTATGTTTGGAGACATGAAAATACCTTTGATTGACTTAGCAATAGTCATGATTACCAATTATAACCGAATTCACCAGTGTTTTTAGGTAACTCCAGCAAGTTCCGAGTGCACCAGGTTTTGTACTGATACATCTATTGTGTACTAAATGGACACTATGCACTATGTACTCTACCGTCCACTGTATGAAAGTTATAACATCGTCTGAAACAGAACACTGACTTTTATAAGTATAAGCCAATTTCTAGTCAATGGCAAATGACAATGTCAAACACATGTAATGTGACACTGCTAGCTTTAACAGATGACGGTGAATTGGTAAAAAATAAATCGCACAATGTCAGTGGATTTTAAAGACATTTCTAAGATATCTTGTCCATCGTTGTGTTATGAGCTTGACAGTTCAGTGCCTGCTAGCCTCACCCCTCTTCCTGTTGCAAGAATTGATTGCACAAAGTGTCCAACACTACAACGTTTTCTTGCAATACATCTTGTTGGAATGTTCAGTGTGAGAATACACTACAATAATCACTATTTATAGTACACAATTGTGTAGATTAGTCTGCGATTTGGGATGCACCTTCAAGAAATTCCACTCAAGCTGTTGTCAGCGATATCATTTGTAATGAAATTGTTCTATTCGATTAAAAAAGAATGCAAAATAGATGCATGGTAATCAGTGCTCTCGGATATTTGGACCCTGGTGTTAGTAAAATCTCAAAAAACAGCACCTCAATATAATTATTGAATATAGTTAGTACATGAGCATTTTTAGAAGTAAAACACTTGTTATAGAAAATAAATGTGTTGTAATAGGAAAATAATCAGTGATGGGGTGGTGTGATACCACACAAGATACATAATGTTATCATTCTTGATTATATTCCAAATAAAATATATAAGTATATACAGTGTCGATTCTTTCTTATACCACAGCGGTTTGTCAGTTATTATGATTATTGACCTGTTAAGTAATGACTGGTCATATTTCTTAAACATTTATTCTTGGAAGAATCCTATGTCAGGAAACTCACTGACCTTTTACAAAGCAGAGACTCATCCCAAAAATATTCCTAGTTTTTTTTCTTTGTTAAATTTCATCTATTTATTATTATCTTGTCTGTTTTCTGTTTAGATTGTTTCCATCTGTCTGAATGAATTAGCCTTCTAACAATGCCACATGCATCCATGTGGACTTTTTCCTCTATTCCAGGTGCTCACTTACTAATAACTTTGACCGGGACAAGGTCTGGGGAATTTGCAGTTCACGCACTAGCCGCTTCAACGGTAAGGAAAATCCTTCTTCCTTTGCTTACTCACATGAAGCTGCGTAAGGATTGCATTACTCAGAGCACGAACACGACCGTCGTGGGCGGAAACTGTTTGTGCCGTCATGCACTTGAGCAAGAAGTGTAGTGGTGATGTAAAAAAAAAAAAAAAAAATTCTAAACACTCGACACAACATGTTTAGATGAATGAACACGCTAACTCGTGCAGCTGGAAGCACAATTTCCAGTGTGTGTGCTTTGCTACAGAAGCACATGAAAGGTGCATACAAGTAGTAAAGTAGAGACTTCTAAAGCATACATTGACTTCTGATTTCTAGACATAATCTCTTTTTATTTATTAAATTAACTGTGTATATCTATATACCTCTTTTTATAGATATATGTCTAAATTTCTATATCTATAGAACTCTATAGAGAGGAAACATTCAGTTGAGATTCTAGTCCATCGTTGTTCATGTAAACTTTCATTGGCAGACTTTTCCATTCCACCAAAACTCAGAGGTGTTCTACTGGATTCAGAGTCTGGTAACTCATTGTCACGTTCATGAAACCACTTTGAAACGACTTTTGCTTTGTAGCATTATCATGCTGGAAGTAGCCATTAGAAGATGGGTAAATTGTGAAGGGATTCACATAGTCAACAACAGTACTCAGATAAGCTGTGACCTTCAAGTGATGATTGATTGGTGTTAAAGGGCCCAAAGTCTGCTAAGTAAACATTCCATACATCATTACACCACCTCTAACAGCTTGGACTGTTGACCCAAGGCAGGCTGGGTCCATGGATGCATGCTGTTGATGGTGAATTCTGACTCTACCATCTGAGTGCCTCAGCAGATATCAAGGGAAGAAATTGTCCATAGTGGCTGTGATGCCCACATACCCACAGTAATGTATGGAGGCGGGAGCATTATGATATATCACCTGGGGAATAACATGTCATGGAAGGAAACATGAGAGACTCGACATACTAGGGAGAATATAATGTCATCAAACAAAAAGATGGATGTTTCAAGAAGACAATGATCTCAAACAGCCAAGAAGAAGATGGTGCTTGCGTGGCTTAGCTAATCTCCTGACTTTAATTATACGGCATTTTGTAACTGCGTTTTCATCAGAACGACCTTGGGGCGGTGAAGATGATTTGGCAAGATGTGTGGGCCACAATTGAACTACAGTAATGCCTTCCTAGGGTGTATCTCAATCAGCTCGATAGGTAGCGAATCAGTACACGAGCTGGGGCATTGGTAAGGATTCGGCTCACTACATATTGGGACACTGCGGACTTCCTCCTTAGTCACTGTACAAACCCAAACATATCAAATAGCTTAATCACTTTCATTTCTGCAAGGGTTATGCATCATCAAATCATTACAGTTTTAAAATACATACCGCTCAAACGAACCATAAACGGAATGTCAAAGTCGCTAATAGAAGTAATCATTTGAGAGCTAAAACATCAACAATAAGCTACTTACATTTGTAGATGATGTTGGCTGAGAGTTCGTCCGCCATTTTGTCAAACTGAAAGACTTCAGAAAAACCCAGTAAAGGGAACATTCTCGGATATTTTTAGGGAGTAAACGTTCGAGTGCACTAGAGGGATTTTGCAATTGAGAGCTACAGAATTTAAAATGGCCGACCCCCTGACTGACTGCTGACTACTGAACTAGGTAGCTGACTGAGACGCACCCAGCTTTACTACTTACTGGTTATGCCTCAAGGCTGTAATTTCCAACAATGGCTTTGCAACAAAGTACTAATGTTGGTCGTTTATGACGTCTTAAGTGTACATACTGTTTTGTTCATAGTTAGAAGTACAAAGTGAAAAGAGATTATATGTATACATCTTATGTATACATTTGAGTGAATAAACGCACTGGCAATGTTATAAATAACAAAAACAAAAGAGTCTGAATAATTATTTCCGCACGCTCATACAATACACACATGTGCATCTCATACATTCAGATGGACTTTCTAATATGGCCTTTTTGACACTGGATTAAAATAATTACGACACCATTGATCTAAAGATTATGTTTCCAAATTGCAGCCTGTGTTTATATGACCTACATCCTTCAGCACGGATGTAAATGTCATTTCAATTTATCTGCTGTTTCAAACAAACAGTGACTCAGTTGAACGGTTCCCATGTGGACCATCTGTTCGATACGCACGCAGGCTCAGAAGTCCGTTCCTGACCACTTTCTCTTTCTCCCCTCAGTGGCTTCCCTCAGATTCAGCACGCGAAGCCTGTGCAATCCGAACCCGTGCAAGAATGGTGGGGTTTGTACAGAGGTTCCTTACCGCCGTTCGTTTGAGTGCATGTGTCCGGATGCTTTCACAGGGGCCAAGTGTGAGCTAAGTGAGTAAATTCACACCTACGAACTACAACACAATAAATCACAAATATTCACATGAAACATTTTTGCTGCAGTGAGCAAGGTACTGTACACAAGGAACTGCTCACATGCCAGTTATTGTGTGCGTACACTGATTGAATCAAGCCCCGAGGTAGATATTTCTAAATCCTTTTTCAGTTCCAGATTAGGTTTATGCCAAGTCCACAGGGGAAAAAAAGGCTATGTATACAGTATGTGTTATAAAGGGTTGGTTCACACCCGGTTACACTCCTCTATACTCGTCCCTTTCATTACACAAACGATCAGGTTTCACATTTTACACCCTTCCCCATTCTCTCAGCTCTTTTATCTCTGCCCATTTTGACTGTTCGTCTTACGAGGACTGTCAGTTCTAAATTACACATTGTGTCCAGCCGATCATCTGTGTTCACTTACGAGGAATTTCGCATGGTTGCATCTGTGCAGTTTTACAACAACAGCCAATAGCCTCGTTCCAGCTCGAGTACATTTTGCTTGAGTCCACACCAAATTCATTCTCGAATCCAGTGTCTGTGCAGAAAATGTCCGTGATTCCTGTTTTTCGGAAGTTCTAAGACTGCAGACATGCACATGCATCTAACCGTGGGTTAGTCTTCACAATTGTTCACAACCGCTCTGCCTGACCGAATCACGAACCAAGCATGGACCTGTTTCTTATTAGATCACAATAGATATTTAAATCTTATAAAATGTTTGTTTCCATTTTAGCTTCATGAAGCACACATTTTATACAAAAGTCAGAAGTGAAGCTTTCTGAAGCTCATGTGGGACAAATTGAATAGTGTAGTTTGGAAAAACTCAGTATAATATAACAAAATACACTTATTTAATCAGTCAAAGAAAAAGTGATCATGCGCTTCACTGGCAATATTATGTTCCACAGACCGACACTAGAACAAGGACAAAGTTAAAAAGGAATGGAAAAAGTATTTAACTCTTTTTACCAGATGCAAAATATTGGATTTCTGCTTGTTTTGGGTGTTGCCCATGTTCACAATTGAATTTATCATGTCACACTACACAGTGGTGGTTAATAATTCATAGGAAAAAAGACATTTAAGAAAAGGGATTTTAGAAGTTGTAGTATATTCATAGAAAAATAATAGTAAATGATGATGTCAAACCCATTTCTGCTCTCTGAGATGGTCCAAGTGCTTCTTCCAAAGCATGAAACCACTAAAATTCTATGTAAGGCAACCAAAAGAGGGAAACACACACATCTCACACTGTAAGACTCATTTTATTTCAGACTTGCAATAATGTTTATACCGCTTGAAAATGTCTGAGAAATCTTTTTGCATTTGTTTCAAACTAACTCTGTCAAATAAATAAATAATAAAATAAAAAAAATCTAAGACAAATAATCATTCGAGAGCTACAGCAACGTTTTTTTCCCCGTCTTACAGGACGTTTTCCTATTTTCCTATAACACCATGTCCTGGTGTGTTTTCATTTTATTCCTCAGCAGCAACCATTTGCCAAACAAATACAATTTGGTCTTAATGAAAGACATGACATGCGTTTTTTGTTAGTTCATACCTGTAGTAATGTTTAATGTTGGGTAACATCCACCAAAGAAATGAGTTCCTGTTACCGCTTCAAATTCAAAGACAACCAGACTTTACCTCAGCAACCTCTTATTGTTTCTCTCTTCTGAAGTGAATTTGACTGAAAATGCAGTTTATCTGTCTCTATATAAATTACACTGCGAGATATGGAGTTATCTGAAAATGTAATGACGTGTAATGACGATCAAATATTTTATCATATTCAAAAAAAATCTTCAAACTGAAATGATAGAAAGAGGGCGGTGTCTTATTGTTATCAATACTATAGACATTTAACTTTGTATATAATAATAACAATAATAATAATAACCATTTATCTTGGATTCAGTGAATGCTTCAAAATAATCCTGTATGAAGAACCATTTTTATATATTTTGTATATTAAGCAAGTGAACCATTTTAGGTTCTATATAGACCCATTCCGTCTAAACATCATACACACACATGCACACACTTCCTGCAGCTCCGCTATTTCCCCCACTGTATCCCCTGTACCACTCACTCAAACACAAAACACACACAGGTGTAGATCCTCACCACTCACTTTTCACGCCCCCCAACTCCACAGCTCTATGTCCTGAAGATGTGAAGACACTTCAAGTTACAGATTTTTCACTGGAGACTCCTTTGAAAAATTAATAAACAATAAATATATTAATAAAAAATGAATCTCTTGACAGAGAAGTGCTATGAGCCACTGCACCTGAAGCATTACAACATCGGCGAAGTGTGGGGACGTATCCACCTGCGCAACGTCGAGCAGTGCATGTGCGGTAGAGACGGAGCGTCTTGTGAACGAACACGTTACAGAGGTAGTACCTTTGTTATATACATACACCTAAGTCATATTTTTGTTACCATTCCTAATCTGTTGTTTCTCTCTCTCTCTTTCTCTCTCTCTCTCTCTCTCTCTCGCTTTCCCTTGGTGTGTGTGTGTGTGTGTGTGTGTGTGGGTAGCATGTCTAACTAATCCCTGTGAGAATGAAGGAACCTGCAGAATAATTGAAAAAACAAGAGAGGCTGTATGTGCATGCAGACCAGGCTACAGTGGACTATACTGTAACATCTGTAAGTATACACACACTGACCAAACACACACACACACACAGACGCACATAAAATCACTGCTGAAGTTATGTGTACACAATGCCTTTGTGTGTCTGTGCATCTGGTTTAGTGCCTGACGAAAAATGCTATAAAGACTCCGGTGTTCATTATCGCGGCACTGTGAACACTACACTCTCTGGTGCCGCCTGCCTGCCCTGGAGCTCAGACCTCATGTACAACGAGCTTTCGGTGGACACCGTACACGACGCCTCCCAACGGGGACTCGGGGACCATGCGTTCTGCAGGTTAGAATGCGTGCATCATATGCATGAGCTATGACAATAACCATAACTTGACACAGCTGTCTATAATACGATTATTTAACTGAATACCAAACAGCTCTAACTATCTAGCCAAACATTACATCACTATGTTTGAATGGTCAGTGCATATATATTTTTCTCAGGCTCCATTTTTAGCTTCCCTTTTCCGATATTTCTTAAACAGAAACATCCAAGCCAGGGTTTTTCAATAGCATCTACACCGCTGAATTTAAACATTTGGCAGCACTTTATGGAAAAATGCAAATAAAAAAAAATTGCTAGTAGTTTTACAAAATGGTGTAAAAAAATAAATTAAAGACAAATGAAAAATAAGTATAAGTGTATTTTATACTTAAATATATTTAATTGATTCATTTAACAATATTGCTTATATCCTCTTTATTCGGTAACTTAAAATAAAAATTAAGAAAATAAATTAAATAGCACTTGATCCAGCACATCCTATATTTTTATATTGTTTAAATTAATCTGTTCTCCGTTATCGAATTAATTCATAAGTAGTGCTATAATGGTTTTCCCAAGGTTTCCACCAGGTTATACAATTTCCTTCCCCAGGCAAAAGACATGCATTGTAGGCTGATTGGTATCTGTCTCTAGTGTGTGAATGGGTGTGTGTACGATGTTGGCACCCTGTCCTGGGTAATTCCCTGCCTTGTGTCTCTTGGGATAGTCTTGCAGTAGTGCAGAAATTGGATTGATGGATGGATGGATGGATGGATGGATATTGTTATATTCAATATTGAACTTCTGATATTGTCTGCAGTGAACTTACAGCCCGAAACCTTTCAGTGTGATATATTGTGGTTACATCAACCTGTCAGACCATAGATCAGGAATTAATACTGCTCCTGACTTGAGCAGAAGTATTTTATGGTCAGGGTCGTGGAATCGAAGTAATCAAGAAATGTCTGAAAACCATCTTGTATTCAAAAGAATGAATTCTCCATTCTGCTGCGTCGGCATTCTCGCCGCATGACACTGATATAGATTTTCCGCATTAGAATTCTGATTGGATGAACATAATGTTACCAGTTATGGAGTATTGTCATAATTAGAGCATTGCAATTTGTATCCCTTTGTATTTTGATTGGGTTTTGTGGTTGCTGTATAGATGATTGTGTCTTTGCCACACAGGAACCCTGATAATGACAAGAAGCCCTGGTGCTACACGATGAATAATGGAGTGATTTCCTGGGAATACTGTGATGTGCCGTCTTGCATTAAAGTTTTTAGTAAGTCAAACCACACTGAGGATAAATCGCTTATGGGGTACTGGACATATTTCATCCCCTAGAAGTTTCCTTAATCATGCCACTGCTTTAGAGCTCTGCATGAATGAAGCATTAGACCATTGTTTGAAACGGCTGACTACTGTTCCATCAAAGGCAGAATTCTGCAGAATTTCACCTCACCAGTATAACATGTTCTAGCAAGCTAGCTATAAAATCTTAAGATGCTGATGGTCATCAGGATATCACATAGTTCTGCTTTATGTAGAAATGTGGTTTATATTTAAGCCCCATACACTATCAGACTCTCAAATGGCCCTTTTTATACTGTATATGCTCATTATATA
This sequence comes from Hemibagrus wyckioides, assembly GCF_019097595.1. Lineage (NCBI taxonomy): Eukaryota > Metazoa > Chordata > Actinopteri > Siluriformes > Bagridae > Hemibagrus > Hemibagrus wyckioides. The sequence goes on along the minus strand of NC_080738.1, from coordinate 12,392,856 downwards.
GGAGTTAGTTTGAGTGTGTCCTCTGCGATGGATCAGTGTCCCATTCAGGATGCATTTCCACCCTGTGTCCAGTGACAAAGGCTATTTAATGAAAATGTTTGTGATATTTTTTGAATATGCATGTATTTTCTGTGCACATTTTCTGTATTTTCTGTGCATTTATGCTCAAATCATGGCAAGAACTGACTCTCTTTTCCCTTCTTAGCGTCTCGTAAAACTCCCATTCCAACCTCTCTTCCCACCCCGGTGCCCCGTCTGAAGGCCACCTGTGGCAGGATACACCCAAAGCGAGTTAATCGAGGAAGAATTCTGGGAGGAAATTCGGCGATGGCTGGCTCTCACCCCTGGATGGTGGCCCTGTATATTGGCGATGAGTTCTGCGCTGGCAGCCTGGTCTCATCCTGCTGGATCGTGTCAGCCGGTCACTGCTTCCTGCGCAAGTGTGTGTGTGTGTGTGTGTGTATAAAAATAAAACAAATTACAAGAAGTGGTAAATTTATGCTCCATACACCTTGATTATACACCAGGAATATAAAAACACCACTTAGTCCTTAATCTATAAATAGTCATAGCAGCAAAAACTGCCATATATTACACATTTATGTGGAAACCGTGAGATTAGCATGCTCACAAAACAAGTAAATTGCGCCCCCTAGAGTCGTGCAGTTTCTCGTACAACCCGAATGTAATTGTCAATGATACTGTGGAACTTCAGTGTGGTGTAAATTTACCTCCTTTTGTTTACTGTGATAAATTGGAGAAAAATACGTACATTTACTCTCTAATAAATCATATGCTGAATATTTGACTTAGGTGGATAGTCTTTTTTGTTCCTGACCTTTTCCGTTTCTCTCATTCTTTTCTTCATTTTTCTCAGTCCATTGTTGTCGTCAGTGCGTGTAGTTCTGGGTCAGCACACGTTTAATGACACGAGCTCCAACACACAGACATACGGCATAGAAAAATATGTGTTCTACGACCAGTACAATCAATTCAGCCCAACAGTGCATGATATTGGTAAGTGGCTTTAAATAGCAAGCACAAACCTAAGAGCCTTTATTTACATGACTGCATATGCAGTGTTTTTGAAGGTCAGATGGCATTGATTTATTTTCTATAACAGCAGCTTGGACAGTATAGTAACTTCCTTTACAAAACATCCTCTACATGATTGCAGTAGCATGGCAGACAATGTTGTGTGTGATGTGCTTGCCATGATTTCTGGTAAAGGATGTGGCAACCTTGCGACAGCTTCCCTATGCTGCCATGAAAACGATTTCATTACATTCTTCTTTTGTTAAATACGTTCTTAAAGGCCGAATGTAAACTAAGTATGAAACATTTTGGATTATAGTTTGCTAAAAGTCTAAGAACTGTAGTTAGATTTAATTACAGATTTTGTGTGTGTGTGTGTTGCTTCACAGCCCTTGTAAAGCTGAAGAAGGTAAACGGACGCTGTGCTCGTAAAACCAAGTTCATTCGGCCGATATGTCTTCCGGAAGAGTCCATGACATTCCCTGATTACACGTGTTGCACCATCACAGGCTGGGGACACATGCAGGAGAGTGAGTGAACACACACACACACACACAGCCTTAAAGTATTATACATGTGTACTCTGTGGGTTTACATATAATGTTACAAGCTACAGGGAATTGGTTGCTTAGTGGTTGGAAGGCCGCGAGTTTGAATCCCAGGTCCAACAAGCTACTGCTGCTGGGCCCCTGAGCAAGGCCCTTAACCATTAATCAGAATAAATCAGATAAATGCAGCTCTTGTGGGGTGTTCCCGGTCTGCAGTGGTCAGTATCTATCAAAAGTGGTCCAAGGAAGGAACAGTGGTGAACCGGTGACAGGGTCATGGGCAGCCAAGGCTCATTGCACATGGGGAGCGAAGGCTGGCCCGTGTGATCCGATCAAACAGACGAGATACTGTTGTTTTAAAAATTTATTTGTTTTAAAATCGCACTGTGCAGTTATAGCCACAATTTTGTACATGCATGAAGTATCGTGCTTTAAATATTTTGTGTTCTTTTATTAGTTCAGGAAAAATTCTTGTTCTATGCAGTCATACAGATGTGGATAGAGATTACAGTGCATAATACTAGTGTATTGCTTTGAGGCAGTTGGTCTGCAGAAAGTGCGTTTTCAGCACACTGAGCTTAATTAACTTGTAAACACACACACACACACACTCAATGATCTTATATATATATATATAAAACATTAACACCTGCACTAATAAATAGGCCTCTGGACTATTAAACTAGTGTTTGTGTGTGTGTGTGTGTGTGTGTGTGTGTGTGTCTTAGAGGGAAACTCATATTCCTCCCTAACAGAGGGAATTGTGAAGCTCATTCCAGATGAAAGGTGTTCCTCCCCCGAGGTGTACGGCTCTGAGGTGAGAGAGGGGATGCAGTGTGCAGGCAGTGACACCTGTGTGGATGCTTGCCAGGTAAGCAAACCATAATCTTTTAATGCAGTAGCATACTAGAGCTCTGTACAAAAAGCGTAAGAGTAAGCAAACAAAGGCATTGAAAGCCAATCACAAAAAAGAGATCATGCACTTATTCAAGACTTCTTAAAGTCCTCTTAAACTTTTCTCCGAATCCTCTGCCTGGGATTTGCTGTAATTGCTGTAATGGTAACAAATGCTGGTGCAATATAAACAGTTGCATAACAAGTAACTCTAACAATTGCTTAGGTAACACTTACCCAATTTAAGAAAAAAAAACTTTGTGGAGAATATACAATAGGAACAATAATGGGAACATTGATACAAATCAGCCAATTATGTGGACGCAGAGCAATGCCTAAAATCATCCAGATACAGGTCAAGAGTTTAAGTTAATGATCTTAGAATACAGGAAAATTTTCATTTCGATTTCAGTGAGTTTGCCTGTGGTGTCATTATACTGTATGTGTGCCAGATGAGCTGGTTTAAGTATTTCAGAAACTGCTGATCTTCTGGGATTTTCACACACAGAACGGTGCAATAAAGACTGCTGTTCCAATGAGCTGCAGTTCTTCAGGTGGAAATGCTTTGTTGAGGAGAGAGTTTAGCCTGAGCTGACAGGAAGTCTGTAGCAACTCAAATAATCTTTACAAATGTGGTGAGCACAAAAGAATCTCAGATGACACCCTCCAGTGTTTATAATAATTTATAATCACACTCTCTGGTGTCACCCAAACGAGGATGGGTGGTTTCTTCCTCTTACCAGCTAAGGGAGTTTTTCCCTCAGGCTTGCTCACTAGGGATGATTTTGTCTAACATTAATCTAGGACTTTTGTACTATGTTTTGTGAAGCTGCTTTGAGACAATGTCCACTATACAAATAAAATTGAATTGAACTGATGAAGATTGGAAAAATTTTATCTAGAAAATCAAAACAAACATTTGCTTCGAGGATCATTCCATCCTCAGTATTTTATGAAACATTGTAGAGTAGTTTGACTAATGTTAATGTTACTATTTTATATAGCTGAGCTGTTTGCTTTTTTTGCAGAAAGAGTGGTATAAAGTTCAACAGCAATGTGAAAAACTGGTGGCGATCATGGAGCCAAAACACATGCAAATCGGGGTTATTCCACCAAATACTGATTTCTTAATGTTATTTAGCCAAAGCATTAACACAATTTGTTTACAGATGTTTTGCATTTTGTTTTATTTGAGTTATTAAAGCTCTGCAAATACTGCATGATCTTGGGTTATTTTGATGTGTTGTCATTTCCTTTAAATATACACTCGAAATAACAATAGTTATATTCTGAATTTAGGAGAAATATTGTCAAAAAATGAAACAAAACTCTTCATCTCACCAATACATGCACCTGTAAGAAAAAAACATAAGAAACTGATTATTTTGCAGTGGTCTCTTATATTTTTCCAGAGCTGTATACATATATATATAAATCTGAACTCAGTATAGACAATATAACAAGAATTTCAATCATAGGTCTCTTGCTGTGTGAACCTACATGGTGTGTTACAACTCAGTCCCTGTGGAATGCTATATGTTATAATAAACAGTATGAAAGTGCAATACATGGGTAATAAGTGCAATAGATATCATTCACTGGTATGTCTGTATAGAAATTATTTTAGTCTTGTTAATGATATTCATATAGCACATGTACAGTATTTTTATTTGGGACTTCTACGTTATGTGCACTGTAATCCTATTCATATTTTATTCATCTATTATTTTTATTCTATTTAGTCCTTTCTATTTTCATTACATATTCTACCTTCTTGTTACTTATTTTACCTCTCCTCCACCTTTCGAGCAATGAAAACGTAATTTCGTTCATATGCGTACTTGTGACGTAAAAATGAACGACAATAAAGTTGAATCTGATCTGATCTGAATCTGATGAACATACTAGAAACTGTGAATAAATTATCTGTGACACCTAAAATACTAAAGGTCATGTTACTATAAGCTTTTGTGTTTTTCATTTTTAAGCATTTATTTAGTACTTCTCTACCAGTGTGAAATATTTTAAAGGTATAACAAATTAAAATCCCCAGTAATGTAAAGCAATTAAATAATTTTTATTATTTATTATTTATTATTTTGTGTGTGTGTGTGTGTGTGTGTGTGTGTAGGGAGACTCCGGTGGGCCACTGGCATGTGTGCGTAACGAAGTGAGTTTTCTCTATGGTATCATTAGTTGGGGTGATGGTTGCGGACGAACAGGGAAACCAGGAGTCTACACCAAAGTCACCAAGTACGTCAACTGGATCAATCACATCATCCGACACAAAAAACCTTCCCGGAAAAAAGGACTTTTTCACATGTATTAGCATGCAATTGCCATGTGTATTGCCAGACTTTTTTTTTTATTATTTTAAAGAACTGTGAATGAAGAGTATGTTTTATAATCTAATAAATTATATTGAAACCATGACTTGTTATAGCCTCATGTCTCTTGAATAAACAATGTCATTTTGACTTGAATGTCACACACTGGTTGTGTTATTTTTGGGAGCACAGGATCTGCGTATCGAGCTTTAGGTCCAGTCGAGTTTATTCGCTTCGGACAGCTGTGTGATGCTTTGTGTAGCACTTTTGTTTTTCTTGCTTAATTGAAGCATTTGAACTTTGACCCTGTTAATCGGTTCAACTCCAGCTTCTGTCGAGACAACTGTTTAAACATGGATGTGCAGTGATGGAAAAAGAAAGACACTCAACACCTGACAAAAAAAAACAAAAAAAAAAACAGGCAATGATAGAAGAGTCATTATGGACGTGAATAGTATTCTGTATTTCTCCATTGTGCTGTGGAAGAACTTTGTATAATGTGCACTGGCAGGTGAAAGGTCACTGACGTGATATATGGCACAACTACAGGTATATATTGGGGATGTGTTTGCTTTAAGGTGTGCAGCAAGCGTCCTGTCCCTTCTCCTTATTAAAACATTAGTCAGAAGTGTTTGGTCAGTTCCTCTGCTGCTGCTCAGATGGGGTTACTTGAGGGCATAAATGCAATGCATATGGGAGAACAGGCCATACAGTAGAAACCATTGTGGATACCTGACTATCACATCTATATGTGAGTTTACATTTACATTTACATTATTTCCTGTCCAGTGTCACCCAAATGACGATGGGTTTCCGTTCTGAGTCTGCTTCCTCTCAAGGTTTCTTCCTCATATCATCTCAGGGAGTTTTTCCTTGCCACTGTTTTGTCAGGCTTGCTCATCAGGGATAAATGTTAGGGATAAATATTAATACATTTTTTTACTTTAGAATTTTCTATACTTCTGTAAAGCTGCTTTGAGACAGTGTCCATTGGTGAAAGAACTATACAACTAAACTGAATTGAAGTTGAATAAAAATATGTGCATGCTGAATGACCCATTGCAGATGTAATCTTCCTCAACTGTCATAACAATCTCCACTTAGCTGGGAAGGTTTCTCACTAGATTTCAGAGAGTGGTTTCATGCTCATGAGGTATTTTATGCGCTCGTAACACTGGAACATTGGTAATTAGGTCAACTTCGCTGCCATTGTTTTGACAAAGCAGTATTTTGACTTAAATGAGCATGGCGGTGCAGCAATGTTCACTTGCAACTCTGTGTAGAGCTTCACAGATTTTTTTATCCTGTGATCCTCTGGGTTCTCTAGTTTATATATATATATATATATACATATATACAGTCTATATCGCCAAAGTTCGGGACACGCCTCCAAATCACTGAATTCAGGTGTTGTTTTTTAGGGGTTGGACTCGGCCCCTTGGTTCCAGTAAAAGGAACTCTTAATGCTTCAGCATACCGAGACATTTTGGACAATTTCATGCAACTTTGTGGGAACAGTTTGGGGATGAACCCTTCCTGTTCCAACATGACTGTACACCAGTGCACAAATCAAGGTCCATAAAGACATGGATGAGTGAGTTTGGTGTGGAGGAACTGGACTGACCTGCACAGAGTCCTGACCTCAACCTGATAGAACACCTTTGGGATGAATTAGAGCGGAGACTGTGAGCCAGACCTTTTCGTCCAACATCTGTACCTGACCTCACAAATTCGCTTCTAGAGGAACGGTCAAAAATAATATAGATAGATAGATAGATAGATAGATAGATAGATAGATAGATAGATAGATAGATAGATAGATAGATAGATAGATAGATAGATAGATATAAGTAGGTAGATAGATAGATAGATAGATAGATAGATAGATAGATAGATAGATAGATAGATAGATAGATAGATAGATAGATAGATAGATAGATAGAGAGATAAGTAGGTAGATAGATAGATAGATAGATAGATAGATAGATAGATAGATAGATAGATAGATAGATAGATAGATAGAAACTATAATTTTAAAATAAAAAGTTATTTTTTTTTAGAAATATTTTATTATTATATAATATATATTAAGAATTTTTAGTCATTTTCCAAAAAAAGGACATTATTTGCAATAAAGTAAAAGTAGAGTGCCAGAAAGGATTTTTAAATAATAATAATAATAATAATAATAATAATAATAATAATAATAATAATAATAATAAAATCCTACAGAACAAACCGAAACTCGTAGTAGGATTTTTTGACAAGGAAAATAAATGAACAAATAATAAACAAAACTATTTCCCACGCGTCACCTGTGCTCTTCCGTCGACTTTTTTCTTTCCTTTTCTTTCCCTTTTTTAAGCGCGTGCGTCTCTCTCTCTCTCTCTCTCTCTCTCAGTTATTTTGAAAAGTGATCCGCGCGCGCCGCGGAGCCGCAGCTGTTCACGAGCCATGAGCGGAGGAAGATGACGGATTCATCGGTCGCGGAAGGACACGTTAAAGTCAGGGAAGGCAAAAAGGCGAGTAAGCTTCGTATATTTTAAAAAGCGAAACAAAACACTGAGACCGAGATAGACTTCATTATCGTTTTTTGGTTTAATCTTGAGACCATTTATTTTCTCCCCCGTGTGTGTTTTGTTTATGCTCCACAGTGGAAAACTCGGTGGGTAGTTCTCCGTAAGCCCTCACCGGTGGCGGGTATGTAACCGTTAAATCCGATACTGCGGCCCTCACATACATAGCTTGCAACTATCTACTTTTAACTTTTATAATTTATGCATACTATTTTAAAATAAAATAGTCAATTTTCCTCTAAAAGTGGACTTCTGTACTGTTACAGTGTAAAATGTTACAGTAACCGGTGTAACACAATACACCTGGTATTGCTCGCAGGCTCGCGTGCGTGTTTATATCTCGGTAAATTGGTTTATTAAATATATATATATATATATATATATATATATATATATATATATGTATATAAACTGTGCAGCTTCTATTTATAAATAAACAGTTAGATGAAGTATTTCCTTGTGAAGAAAGACACAAGGAAATAGGTTCGAGTTTTAGTTTGTTTTCTGCTTTCATGCTCAGCTTCCTTCTGCAGGAGTTGACTTAGCATTATGTTATATATTCAGCAGATACCCTTGGACCACTTGCTTATATCATGTTCCCCCATTCACAACTTTGGCTCTCCCAGTTTAGATCACCATGTGTTGAATTACATTTAAAGGCACAGTGGCTGTGTGTTTGAATATTTTTCGATACCAATAGAAGAACCCCGATGCCTGGTACTGATCAGATGCTGATGTTTTCTTAGTGACTTGGTGTGAAAACAAAATGAAAAGAGCAGGCATCATGAACCTGAGGCCAAATTCTCACAGAGCAAACCCCAGTTTGGGCCAGACCTGTCAAACTAAACATCTCAACACCTCCTAGACCTTAACACACACTCCCTAACTCTTGGGCATCACTCACTGCTTCACATGGCATGCATTAGCAACATCCAAATACAATGATTGGAAAGAATTCTTTCATAATTATGCATTTATTATAACACGTCTTCATCCAAGTGTCAAGGTGTCAGACTCACCTGGTACCATCTCCTCAGCTCGTCAGACGACCTTTGTGAGGTTGAACTGGGACGTGTTAGAGCAGGAAACAAAAATGTGACCCAAAAAAAAAAATAAATGAAAATAAATAATTAAATAAATCACTGCCTGAGATGATCAGCGGAATATTGCATATGAATTCTGAAACAGTTGATCTTAAAATAAAATAATCTAATATATATATATTTTTTTGCTTTATTTCAGCCATTGAAAAGTCAAGCATTACAGATATACAGACTTCATCTATTCTCCCTTTGTAGTATTTCTTACAATATAAATGGTTCTCTACATCGTAGCCGCATTCTCTTCACTTACGTTTTCTCTTTATTTGAGGCATTTAAAGGTTATTGGATCTTCACAATTGCAAAGTATTTTTAGCTTAATTTGTGTTTGTGATTGTGCCAATAACTGTCCTGCTGCTCCTCCTCCACTGAAAATGTGCAGAGAACTACAGTATATTGCAAAAATGTTTGGGACACCCCTCCAACTCATTGAATTCAGGTGATGTTTTTTAGGGGTTGGGCTCAGCCCCTTGGTTCCAGTGAAAGGAACTCTTAATGCTTCAGCTACATACCAAGACATTTTGGACAATTTTCATGCAACTTTGTGGGAACAGTTTGGGGATGACCCCTTCCTGTTCCAACATGACTGTACACCAGTGACCAAAGCAAGGTCCATAAAGACATGGATGAGTGAGTTTGGTGTGGAGGAACTTGACCTTAACCTGATAGAACACCTTTGGGATGAATTAGAGCGAGCCAGACCTTCTCGTCCAACATCAGTGCCTGACCTCACAAATGCGCTTCTAGAGGAATAGTCCAAAATTCCCATAAACACACTCCTAAACCTTGTGGAAAGCCTTCCTAGAAGACTTAAAGCTGTTATAGCTGCAAAGGGTGGGCCAACTCCATATTATATTCATGTGCATGTAAAGACAGACATGACAGTTTTGGAATGGCTCAAAGTCTCCGCTCTAATTCATCCCAAAGGTGTTCTATCAGGTTGAGATCTGTGTAGTTCCTCCACACCAGACTCACTCATCCATGTCTTTATGGACCTTGCTTTGTGCACTGGTGTGCAGTCATGTTGGAACAGGAAGGGGTCATCCTCAAACTGTTCCCACAAAGTTGGGAGCATGAAATTTTCTAAAATGTCTTGGTATGTTGAAGCATTAAGAGTTCCTTTCACTGGAACTAAGGGCCCAAGCCCAACCCCTGAAAAACAACACCTGAACTCAATGATTTGGAGGGGTGTCCCAAACCTTTTGGCAATATAGTGTAGCATGGGGAAGCATCACTCGTGCTCCAGTGGGGCAATCCTCTGTCAACCCTGTAAGCAGCTTTCATTCTTTTTGTGGGTGTTCCCATATTTTTTATTTATTTAAGTTTTTATATGCAAATATGTAAATAAACCCCATAAAGTTGGGCACATCAGTTAGTTGCATGTGTCTGAGTGTGTACAAATGTGTGTGTGTGTGAGTGTAGAGGTCACACTCCTGATGTAGCTGTTGTGACAGCTGTCTGTGGTCAATACGTGTGAACGGAAGGTGGTGCGGATGAGAGAGTGATGTTTTGACAGTTGCTGCGTTTCATGGAAATGGGACACTTTACACCTGTGTTATTTACTCAGATATTAAAACCCCACATTCCACTCATTGCTAATTAAGCTTGCATCAAAGTGTTTTATTAGCCTAAATAACAAAGGTGCATTATAAATATATTGCCAAAGCTTGTTTCTCAGTTTCTTTCTTTTTGCCAGACTGCCTGGTGTTGTTGGTGTCTAAGGAGCGTAGTGCGAAGGAGCGGACCAGCATTGTTCTGGATCGTATCTGTGGTCTGGAGGCAGGAGGGAGCAGTGAAGGAGTTGCCTATGCTCTGACAATCCTCAGCCTGAATCAGATTGTTCAGTTGGGATTCGATAGTAAGGAGGCCCTACTGGCCTGGGACCTTCGGCTACGCTATTATCTAGGGGAAGGTGAGCATGAATGTGCGCTGGCAACAATATGTATTTTCAGTGATCGAATGGTATTCATTCATAAAAATGGCTGTCCTTTTCAAACTGCGTTCAGATTTTTAATATTTTTTGAATCCAAATGTTCATAGTGTTAATATGACATACAAAGCAAAACCCTGTTCTCATACTAGGGCATGTACACTAACCAAGAAAATCTAATCTTGTAGTGCAAGTCTGTCTTCCTCAAGGTTAAACATACTGTGCATTCTGAGATGCTTTTCTGTTCACAGTGGATGTATAATTTAACATAGCCTTCCTGTCAGCTTGGCCACCTCTGACCTCTCTCATTAACAAGCCATTTCTGCACACAAGACTGAAGCCCAATGTGTTCTTCTACTGTTGAAGCCTTTCCACCGCATAGTTCAATGTTTTGTGCATGCTGTGATACTTTTCTACTCACCACAGTCGTACAGATTATTTGTATCGGTTACTACATTCTTCCAGTTTAAAACAATCTGGCCATTTTCCTCTGACTTCTCTTATTAATCTGTAGAGGCTGTTGTTATTGAAATTCTAGGGAAATCAGCAATTTCTGTAATACTCAAAGCTACAGGCACCATGCTACAGTCACCGAGATCACATTCCTCCCCATTCTGATGTTTCATATGAACTGAACTGAAGCTCTTAATCTGTATTTGCATGATTTTATGCATTGCGCTGCTGCTACATGATTGGGTATTTGCATGTATGAACAGGAATACGGGCATTTCTGTTAAAGTGGTTTCACTATGCAGTGTATACATAAAATGATCCGTTCCCCATGACTGGATCACTCTAGTAGTGTTTCACTTGCTGTCAATATTCCAGTTGTTGTCCACAGCTGCCAACTCTCAAAGCCAAAATACTACGTACAGTTTAGCACGTTGATGATCCCATTTCTGCAATGTTGACAGCTTTCCACACTTGCGCTTAGCTAGCCCATTTGAGTATCGCATTCAGACTGAAACAATGAGACTAGTACAGTTATTACAGTACAGTTTCTAATCCCACCTGTGGACACAACGTCTTTATTCAACACAGTTAATTCAACCGAACAACCGATGGAATACGTCACTTATTTGCGTTATTACATTATAACATGATTCAAAGTTACAATAGTAACATGCAGCATGTGAATTGAGTAAACGTGTTCGGCGCAGGCTTATGTCAAATGAGATTAAAACGATTAAGTGTGATTATTCAACGTACAGAGAGATAAAGAGTTTGTGATCTCAGCAACGTTGTTGAAAATAAGAAAAAAAATGCATATGTTATAGATCAGAGTAATTCTTTACTGAGTAATTCTTTACAGAGTAATTATTTCTCTATAATACCGTCATTGAGCCTGTTAAATTGGAATAACAAGAAATAGAAAAGCAAAAAGAAATTTTTTAGAGCAGATGACGAAGATAAAGAGAAGTATTTAGTGTATTGTTGCACCTTAGCCAACGAAGTTCTAAAAACAGCTTACAAATTGTTTATGGAACAATACACACGAACAAATGTATAGTAATGTGTTTAAGCTCAAAGGTGCCCTTAAGCAGTAGAGAGAAGTCTGTTAAATGGCAGGCTTTGATGTGCATTACCATCATTAGCCTCATAAATCAAACAAGCAAATAACCCAATGTGACCTGTGTGTGTGTGTGTGTGTGTATGTGTGTGAGTGAGTGGAGGTGGAGGATTTGCAGTTACTATACTGAGGGGGACTGGCACAGCATGCTGTGAAGTCACCTGCTTGCTGTCACTGTGTGTGTGCATGCATGTCTTGTGTGTCTGTCTATCTTGAACTTTGACTCTTTGCCTCATTGTTTTGATTTGTGGCCCTTCATTAATCTGTATCTGACTCAGTGCTGACAGGGTTCAACCTGCCCCAACATTCCTGTCTAAAGTACCCCTTGATGTACATAACCCATAGTGTAATGCACAAATAACTTCACACAAACCATGCGTAGATTCTTTTAACCTCTCCGCACTAGATCCTTATCTCAGTTACCCGTACATGACGCTTGCGTTAAAGTGCCAAGTATTGGAAGAATACTTTCCTGATTGCTTCCAAAAAATGAAGATGTATCGCTTGGTGAGTGACGAATGAAGGCAAGAAATGCTTACAGGTGTCATCAAATTGGCTTAGGGAAAAATTATAGTGATAGCTGAGTTTTCAACACTTTAACCTTTAATCTTTGATCCTGTTAGAGGAAGATAATGGCATCATATGTTGCAGATACATTTCCTATTTACTTTTATGTATAAATTCTGAACTGATTTTGTTGTTTGTGTATTTTTGAACACATAGTGCAGCGAGTTGCGACCAAAGATGGTAGATGACACATTGAGTGTGACTATACCTTTTAAGTTCACCTATAAGCAATGAGTAGGAAATCTAAATTTCCTCAAGCTCCATTTATTTGGCTCTATTTTCTGCACGAGGCAAGATCACGCTAATTGATTATGCAAGCAAACTGCAGATCTATCGTTAGCACATCTTTCTCATACAGTCTTACATGTTAGTGTTATTGCAGATCGATATAATCTCACAGCCTGAAAATGGCTTTAGGAAAATAATAAGATTGATCAAAGTAGCTAATGTTAGATCACTTGAACATGAAGACATGTGGTTGCCAGTTTATATTTCCACTTCAGAAGATCATCTAGCATCAAGTTAGCCTGAGCTCCACCTAAACTAAACTAGCTGTCTTTTTTTTCTGTTGTAGTTCAATTGTAATTACCAGATTGCTCACATATTCTCTCAATGCTTTTTTGCTGTCTCAGCCATGTGTCATGTCTTGTGCCTTACAGGCACAAACAAAAAACATGAAGCTCTTTCTAATCTCTTACAGATATGTTCTTAATTTTTATGGTCTATTTTGTTCATTGTTATGAATTAACTTCACATTTTCCTCAGAAACATGACACAAAGAAAAAAAACACCTGCAAGGAAAAGTTCTGTGTGTTATCACACTGAGACAAGTGTGATTCATTACTAATTAGATCAGTGCGCTTATTGTGAAGTGTGTTTTAAAGAGACTGATAAATACCCTCAACCCATCTGTGCTGCAGATGGGTACTGAGTAATGGCTTCATTCTATTGAGCAATCATGTGTGTGTGTGTGTTGAAATATCTCAGCATGGGAACAAGTCCCATAATTTTATTTAGGTAGAGTTGTCAGATCTGTGTGTCTAAGGTTGTCTTAAATCATAAAATCATAAAATCTTAAATCATCACTATATGGCTAAAAGTTTGTGGACACCTGACCGTCATACCTATACGTGCATATTGCACATCCTAATCCCTTTGCTTATATAACAGCCTCCACTCTTTTTGAAAAACTCCCCAGTAGATCGCAGTTGTGGAGATTTGTCCATTCAACCACAAGAACGTTAGCCAGGTCATAAGTCGGCATTCTTGTTCATCCCAAATGTGTTGGGGTTGAGGTTATGACAGGTTACTTGAGGTCTGATGATGACTATTCCAGCCATGAAAGCTAATTACAAATGATGGATGATGGATTATGCTCGGCAGCAACATACACTTATACTTAGTTATTTAGTAGACACTTTTATCCAGATGGACTTGTGAAATGTGCAAAGTTGAAAGTGTAGCAACAGAAAGCCTTCAACACAAATCAGCAAGGATTCATAACCTGAAAAGAAAGCGAAATGTAAGTGCTAGAGTGGTCTGACCGCATAAGCAACATACAAAAAACATGCAACATCAGTCAAGAACATCACAATCTAGGAGCCTAAGTAATAATACAATTAATACAAAAAGCATGTGAATGCATAGTGAGTGTCATGGGAGTGGATATGAGGATGTGCTGATACACTGTGTCAAAAGCTGCAGTGAATAGTGAATATGAGGTTACTGTTATTTCAATGTTATACCACCCCCTATTGAGAAACGTGAAAATTGCTACAAAATCTCAAAATCATGTAACGTACAGTATCTATCCACCAAATTTGGTGTCGATATCATGCAAAAGCGTTGCAGATATATTGTCTCGTGCATTTTGGCATCTATGCCATCACATACAGTGTTTTCTGGTTCAGTCTGTGTACCATCTCAGTCCAGTTTCATGAAGATTGTGGTACACACTATCGAAATGGTCTCATGTACTGTGGTGATTAACTAAATGTCATAGTTAACAGGCCCGAATTGTTCAGCTAAAGGTGAGGAATCGGCATAAAGAAAAGCAATACTTTCTATTTCTACAATGTTTAGATTGAAAAGGGTAACACTGCACTATAATGTCAGCATCAGGCCAAACAGGCTCATTTCTCTTAAAGGACACCTCTAAAGGGAATAGCAGGAAAGCTGTGGAAGTCGATCTGTTTAAGAGCTAGACAGGTTAAAGGTCTGATGCAGTACCGCTGCATTGTGCTGTCTAGGTAGAGTTGAATTCCCAGTGAAGGCATTACCACCAGGCAATCAATAGCATTCTGAGAAATGTAGGAAAATGTTTCATAATTGAAAATAGCTTAAGTTGTTGCTGAGGAAGGTTACAAAGTAAAATGTGGACACCATTAAAGGTCATTTTCAGGGTGGATTTTTCATTTTTCTTCCTCTTTATTACATTTTCTTATTTACTTTGTTTCTCTCGCTCAGTCTCTCTTGCTTTCCCCTTCAGTACACAGTTTTAAGGTGACAGTCCTGCCTGGTACTAAGCTGGAAACTGGTCTGGCCACACTTCATTTGTGCAACAACCTGCTCGTCATTGCCAGGGACGTCCCGCCTGTTATCAGCGGCCAGTGGAACCTCCTGGACCTGCGCAGATACGGGCCAGTCCCCAATGGCTTTGTGTTTGAAGGTGGCACACGCTGTGGATACTGTAAGTATGCACGGCTTATCAGTGTGTTATTGAGTCATCCTTGTGACAGTTCCAAAAAATCAGACAGAATACTGGGGACCAGTAGTGTTTATCCACATTTTTTTTATTATTCAAGCTTGCAAAAGTGTAAAGATTCAGTTATGTCAAACAAGGCACTGATATGGGTGTTAGGCAGAGGTTCATGCACAATGATTCTGTCAGTATGGATGCAGGTATTTTTAATAAATTGAAAGGACATGAAGCAAAATACTTTTTAGACTTCTCGTGTTTGTTCAGTGTGTAATGCTGTACAGATGTTTAGAAAAGAAACAGTCATAATGTATTTGTGCTTGTACAGTGTGAGTGTATGGTATGTAGCACGGTTGTCTTTTGTGAAACCTCTTTGACATGCAGGCTTTCTTACAGTGCCAGTTATTTTCATTACCGGTAATATGAGTCAGAATGGGTTTTTTAATGCTACAATAACCAGTAGGTCTATTTTTGACCTCGTGCTGTCAAACTTGACATTTGACTGAAAAATGCTTTCTTTTTCCTTTACCAACGACTTTCCAAAGCTTTTTGGATCAATTTAAATAAAATGTAAAAATAAAAAATAAAATAAAATGAAGTCAAAATGATGTCGAAATGATGTGTGTTCTTCAGTCTGGGTGGTCTAGCTGCTTAGTGAATGTATGTCTTCCTGCTGACCACCAGCCTAGGGGAGGTCACACACATCCATCACACATGAGTAAATCTAAACATCTATCCACCCACTGACCGACACATGCTCACTCAAGGCCACCCGTCACCCAAAGTACTTGTGAAGTGTGAAGGCTTTTCTACCTGCACGATAGAAGTGATAGAAGCAGACAGTCATATATTCCTACTTTCAATATTTCGAAATGCCTCGTATTTGCAATGTTTGATTAGTAATAAAATTTAGTACATGGCACTAAACTATTGTTTTTAAAAGGAATATTCCTGTGTTTTTAACCCCTATCTGTAGTGTATGGGTGATAATTAGTGACCAAGATTTGTCTGTGTGTATAGGGGCTGGTGTGTTCTTCTTATCCTGTGCTGAAGGGGAGCAGATAAGTTTTCTGTTTGACTGCATTTTGCGTGGTATCTCGCCCTCGAGAGGTCCCTACGGAATCAAACCACTTCTGCCAGGTGTGTGTGTGTACTGGGTACAACTGTTAATGGCTGTGACTGCTCATTAGTTCAACTTCATAAAAATGCAGTGTGCCATTGCATTATTAATGAGGAGAGTGTCAAATATTAATAACCACCATACAGTTTAATGATGACATTATGCTGTTTGTCGGTTGTTTGTGCTTTCTAAGTCATTATGCATGTTCCATCTGAGGCCAAGCTCATGGTGTTTTTATATTCAGTTGTGTAACAGTGGGGGTAATGGGTCATGTGCATGTGTTTGTTCAGCTAGCTCATTAGAGGCTAACAAGTGTGTCGCTGGATCACTCAGCTAAGATTTGTGGGTATTCCTGTTCTCACACTTTGCGCTAACCAATCAGATGTGAGCTCATCAACTATTCTTACACTCACAGACAGAATAAATAGTGAGTGAGAAGAAGGCGAGGTGGGGGCTAAAGTCACATCAGCGCCTCCAACACACTTAATCACTTGTAGAACATAGTATACCGTTCCTCCCCTTCTTCTCCATCTCTCCCTCTCACTCTCTCATTTTTACACCATCCACACTCTACTTGCTGAAATAAAAGCAGCTCTCTGCCTGGTTTTTATGCAGTCATTGACTAGAAACATAATCAGCAACAGATGCATTGGCTTTGCAAATTTCACACACCGTTCTCAGTAACTTCTCCTTGGAATCAGTGTTGGCTTTCTCATATGACAAAGAAAAATATTTCCTAAAAGTTGCTTAAATAGCCTTTATTTGCATTGTTGTTCAAAGATCAACAGCCTCTCTCTCTGTGTTTTTATTTGGCTGCATGCCATCAATCCCACATGCCAGGCCTATTAATAGTAGTTAAATGCTAGACAAACACAGAGGCGTTTGCCTCAACACCCCACCCTCTACATTCATCTCCACTGGCTCTGCAGTACAAAAATACACTGCAAGAGGGCAGCATTACAATAATGTAAAAAAAAAAGTCTATAACAGGTATAACAGATAACACATTGATTATTGTATTGCATATTTTCGTTTGTACTACATCACATTAATAGTGGATTTTTATTCTATTTATCAACTGCAATCTGCATGTTAATAAAAAATTAACCTCATTGGCATGAATTTCATGCTGTTTATCCTTAAGTGTTTCCCTCTGTTAATTGTTGAAACTGCAGATGTTGACAGTATCAAAATAAGCTGAAGGCGCAGCATCTCAAAGTACATAGATTAAGACTGTGTGACTTGATTCTGTGCAACTCTCAGAGCCTAGTGCCAGTGTAGCATCAGCAGAGGAGCGATTGAACCAAGAGGCTGAAGAGTTGGAGAAGAGGCTCAGTTTGCTTTCTCATAACACAGGTGCTTGTTTTTCTAGGTATTAAAAGTTAAATCAGGAAAAGAGACTGAAGTTATGATTGTTGGTTTCCAGGAAAGTTTATTTAGTCTGACACTCTTTTTCTGTTTGTTGTGGAAGCGTCCACCTCCAGTTTCAGTTCTTCAGTAGCTGGAGATGACCGCAGCATATCTGGGTCCTCTGACTCAGAAACTAGCCACTCAGATTCCAGTATCGGCAGCCGTCTGACCCTGTGGGTGGAGACGGTTCCCACCACCACAGCTGAGTCCACTCGAACGTCCTCTCATGGAGAGGAGAAACTGCCAGTTACTTCAGCCAGCGGACCCAGACTACCGTCAAAGCCAACAATTCCACGAAGGCTTCAGGAAATTGGCCGACAGAGCTCCTCAGACAGTGGCATTGCCACAGGAAGCCACTCGTCCTATTCTGGCAGCTTTTCCTCCTACACAGGAAGCCTAGACACAGGGAGCCCCAAAGAGGAGTATGGCACTCTGCTCAGCCTTCCGCCGTTCTCTAGTCCCGAAAAGCACCGGTGTACTTGTCCAGTCAGCCACACCCATGAGTATCAAGTGCCATCATCACTACGCTACCTATATGACACACCCCGCAGTCTTCTTGAAGAGGGCAAAGAGCAGAAAGATGCTTTAGCCAGTGAACAGACTGAGGAAACAGTTACAGAGCAGACTGAAGCTTCAGCAGCTGCATGCTCTGTTCCTGAATCTTCCAGAGACTCGGGGGCTCAGGGTTCGTCCAGCACGGACACACACTCTGACTGCCTAATTTGCTGTCCCCATCTGACATCATCTAGAATGCTCTTCACCACCTGCCCCGTGTGTGGTGGCTTAAAGGTACACTACCATGACACATGACATAGAATATCAAGCAGGACTCAAGGTAAATTATTTTAGTGATTATTGCTTTAAACTCACTTTAGCCATTGTTTTTGCTATCAAAATATAACACATTTCAAGCCATAATCCAAATTAGAAATAATTCATTTTAGTGTTTTTTTCTGCGCTTGTACTCCAATCATTACAGTCTTGGCAGATTAGGTAGAATGCCCATAAATAGGTTATTTTGAGAATCTTGGCCTGAGCTAAGTTGGCTTTTTTTCCAAGGCTATTTGTTCGCTCTAAACAAATCTGTCTCTCCTGCCTGATTTGCTCAACATTTGTGCAGTGAACTGGTGCAATTTCTGTTGTCTCAATTATTTGTTGATGTCTCTAATAATCTCATAGTTAAGATTGACATGTTATATATACTTAGTAAATAAAACATTTAAAAAAAAAAAAAAAAAAACAGCAGCCGGGATAAAGGTAAAAGCGGTAAAATGGGCTTCTACAAACTTGACCTCCCTTTTGTTTCACAAACTTTGTAACTGAGAGCTCATGAATGCGATGAGTGAGCTGAAAGTGGCTAGCTTGTACACTTGATGAGGATCAAAGTGAAAGCAAGCTCGAAACCACTATTTTGAAGAGGATCAGGGATCAGTTTCTTGTTGCTTGTACGTAAATAAAACTCTCTGGGCAAACAGCCTGAATGATGAAAAGACTGATCATATTTCTTCTGGATTGTCCAGTTCCTCTCCCGTCTCTTCAAAACTATGCTAAATTGTTCCACTGATTGCTTGACTGATATTTCTTGCACCCAGTATTCTCAGTATAGGCTCTGGGTGTTTGTAACCATGACCAGGTTTAAACAGCTACCAAAGGTAACTTAGTTTAGTTACCAAACTAACAAATCTAAATTGAATGGATAGCGTAAAGTAAATAGATAAAGTAAACCAAAAATGTTTAATTTGCTTAATGATTACTTTCTTGAATGCGAATAATTATATATTTTAGTTTAAAAAAAAAAGAAAAATGTGTGAGTGATACCCAGACTGAGAGGCTAAGGGCTGGGCAGATAGTGGTGTCATGTTGCGTTTAGAGAGGCTTACTCACAGGCACTACAGCAATTCTGACATTCAAGGACAGGGCATTAGAACCTGCTGTCAACACACTCTTGGGATTTCAAACTTTGTAGCAGTGTATGACAAGTTCATCCCCATTGATTTGTGTTAAGTGTTCATCCTGTAAGATAACAAGACCAAGATGGCTCATTTGAAAACTTCACCACAGAAATAGTCTAGTTACTTCAGAAAGCCTTCAGTCTTCCAGCCTTTCAGACTGCATAGCAATGTTAAGATGCACCGATGTTCAGCAATATTTTCTCATTGCAACATGGGCCGAATATGATGTCGGTGTTTTCTTCTGTAGCTTCCTAGATCCAATAGACACCGCTAGAAAGAAGATTGAAAAATGATTTAATATAGCTGATACACATGAGCTGCTAGTGGATAGAGCTGAAGGTACATCATGAGCATATTTGAAGCAGGAGATATACGCATCTTTGAACAAACTGTGACAGTTCTAGTCAAAAAGAGAATAGTGTGGTATAGCAATTACAGCAACGCACACTCATTTTTTTCTTTCTCCCTTACTCCCGCACATTAGCTCAGCACAGTTTATTGTGCGCTTTGCATCTTCATTTGAAGACACCACACTTGAACGCAGATTCTTTAAAAGATAAATGATAAAATCTGTGAAGAGAAAGAAGTATTACATTTCTACATCATCATTGTTCTGCTGTGATCAGAAAAGGTGTAGTAAAAGGCTTCTCACATTTCTTTGTGACTCACTGCTGTAATTCAAATTTGTTCAAAACCAAAAAATATAAATCTGAAATCCATAGTATATCTGTGGGGAGGTGGTCCATTCTCCCATAGAGAGCTTTTTCATTTCATGGTGGCTAAACTGTATATGTTCATTGAGTTTACAGGCAACGGTCATTATTATCACTTAATCTTTTTTTGTTATTGGACTGCATGATGAAGTTCCCCCCGATTAGAATAAATGCATTTCTCTTTTTTGAAATTCTGTATATTAAATACAAAAATATTGCATACTTTACAGCATTTTTGTCAACTAACACTACTATAGAACTCTAAACAATGCATAATTATATAACTGCAATGCAATGTTAATGATATTAATGAGATAAGCTCAGATGTTCATAGCATCAATCACAAGTATCAATCAAAAGAGATGCCCAAGTTCATGAAAGGTGATGAAATTCTGTATGTTTATTTATTTTTTTTTTTTTACTGATTATACTCACTGTTTGGCTTAATATGCCTTTCAGGCCCTGATTTGTTTAATTCCATTCAGGCAAATTTTAAGTAAAGCAAAAATAGATAACCACTGGTTCAATCCAATGGTGCTTGCTATATGTGGGAACAAGGTGAATAATTTTATAGTGTGTCAAAGAAATTCCAAAGCTGTAGGGTTGATGCTTAGTTTTCAGTACCTGGAATCAATGGAACAAACTCTTTTGAGGGTCGACTTAAATATCAACTGATTTCAGAACAGACTTGATCGCATGTGATATATTAAAAATATCTTATGTGTGCTGTGAATATTGATAGCATTTTGATAATGCTAATAATTCCTCGTAAGCACATTATTACATAATCCAATACTGCTGACATAAGTTGCATTTTTGCATTTGTCTTGTGAACTAATCATCAAATTAAGTCCATGTTCATTCACTTTTAACACAAGTTGTTATACCGTTTTTTTTGTCCAGAATAGTTTCATGACATCAACAGCATAATATCATTTAAAGCATTTCCAAACTATAGAGAAGATTTTGTCACATTCGCCCGCCAGCAAAATTTCCATCAAATGCCACACCAGACTTCACAACGCTGTCGAAATAATTGATAAAGCAATTTATTGCAGTTAAACTAAACTTTTTTTTATCAGCTGCCCTATTGAGTCGCTCACTTCCAAAGCTAGCAGATGCAGTGCAGAATGTGGAGACAGCATCTGGCCAGATGGAGCCTGTGTAAACAGAATTTAATGTGTTAAAATATACTACAATATTTTCCATCTAATCTTTATATTACCACAGCTGTATGGCATGTGCTACAGACTGGAATTTTAACACATATTGAGAAGACAGAAAACGTGTGAAAACTCAAGTTCGCTTATAATGGATGTTAACTTCCAACAGTAAATGTTTTAGTTTCTTATGGAAATTAAAATCACCTCTTAGACCTATATTAGACAGGAATTGAGCTTTACAGCAAAGTGTTTCTTTCCAGCAGCGTTAACTAATTTGATGATTTCTGTTCTTGAACAGAGAGCACCCCTACCTCAGGCAGGAGCTTCACTACAGCATGGCATGCCAGGTAGGACATTCCACATGCTAAACAGCTATGAACAGCTGCACTGTAAAGCTAATGTAGTTTAAATAGGTTTTGTTTCCCAGAACATTCAGAAACATTCAGCACAATAAAATTTATTCATTCAGTTTAACCATCATGCTGCATTTACAAGAACATTTTTCACAGTCCATCCACTTCACACCTCTATGTCTTTATTTTACTGAGAACATTGCTAACAGATACAGTACCATGCACAAACTCATGGCAATGCAAGTAGATTATGCTGTTCTCCATTTAAAACGTTTTCAGACTGGTTAATTTTTACTGAACTTTTCAGGTAACCGTTTCAAATTCGCATAAAATTAGCATTATGCTGCACAGTTTGGTTCATGTTACTTTATTATGTTTATTTGTCAGTTTATTAGGTACATCTAGCTTACATTCACACTCGCTGGGCCTTTTACAAGGCACATCTGCCATAGGGGGACCATGGGTAAACATGGCATGCAGAGAAGTGCTACAAATCAGTCCTCCCATGAACTAATTACGCACTGCGGTTTGTCTGGTTATGTACCCAGAAATAACATTCTCCCATCACAATCAATATTACATTGTATTACATTTAACAGCAAAGCAATATGTGTTGGGTTTTTTTTTTTTTTTGGTTCGAATTTTCTAGTCCCATTTTTTTCCAAAGTTAAAGGCATGTGCTTATGTTGATGGTAGTGGCCTAGATGCTAGTGGAATATCCTGTCTCAGAGGCATAACTTCGGAGGCATAATTGAATAGGCATAACTTCGGAGGCATAATTGAATAGCACACCCAGAAAATCAACTTAAGCAACTGTGTATCCCATCTGTGAATACACATATCTTCCCCCATAAATATTGTCAAAAGTTTTGGACTTAAGTTGAGATAAGATTAATCCCTTGCAAGTGAAATTTACCTTGGCAGAACAGTGCAAGTAAGAGGAGTAATATGACAAAAATCCTAGGAGCAATGTAAAATGTAAAATAGAAAAAGCATAGCATGAATAAATAAAAACAAACAAGCAATGGAAACAATAACATAATAAAATTAAATAAAATTAGCTGCTGTCCTTAATGATTAGTTTCAGAACAGCCCAGCAATTGTATTCCTACAAAGCACCCCTATATGTAACTGATAGGGGTACTAGTAAGTTGGGTGTACCTAATAATTAAAGAAACTGATAAATTTTCATGCATAACAATGATTGTTAGTAATCTGATATAGTATGTATGAAACAGCAGGTAAGTAGAAGCTTTTTAAAGGTCCCATTCTCAGAACATCAGATGTTACTTCAGCAGGTGGAAAATCAACTGGTCTCATCAGTGATGCATCAGCTCATGCCACCAATTTGGAGTGGAATCCGCAAAAAGATTTGCCATCACAAGGCCTTTCATTCACAAGATCAGGGACTGGCAACAAGTTGCAGGAGGGAAGCTCTAAGAACTATATAGACAGTCTGTCTGATCTGTTAGGACATTATTCTCCAGGGAGGACTCACACCATGTCAATTAAACCAAGCCTGCCTGATCCAGTAGAGCTTTATAGTCCTCCAGGGAACAATAGCCTGGGATCAGCCCAATCTGGTTCATACATCCCGATGGCCTCAGCATTAGCATCACCTCAGTGCCCTTCACTTTGCCAAGTTTATCCCACCATTCCTTCCCACCATACCTCTCGCTCAACGATCTATGAGAACTGCCTACAGTGTAGAAAAGGTCAGCATGGCTGCATGTTGCCCAAGGTTGTTCCTCCAGTAATTAGTAGCTTGATCCATCCGTCTGGACAGAAGAACACTGGTGGGCAGGGTCACTGTCCGGTTTTCCAGGACCTGAGTGCTAGTTCTTGGGGATTAAACTCAAAGATCCCTCATGTGGAAGAACCATCTAATCTTCATACACTCAACTCACAGCCACCCTTACAGCTCAGTAATGGAGAGACAGCAGTGGGAGGTAAGGGATCAACCAAGAACCTCAGCTAAACCCAAACTGGGCACTCTTGTAGTCTAACCTAAGAGAACAAGCACTCACTCCTCATTTGTATTGTTTTTCAAGATCTTTCCTGAACATTTTCTTCTCTTTTGTGTTTGTTTCTCTCTGACAAAATAATAAAACACCTTTTCCTCTTGCTGGCCATGTGCCCTCTTCCTTTCTTGACCTGTTTTCCTTCCTTATGCCTGCTGCTTTTACCTCCTCACCACCCCATCCCCTTACATCATTTTTTTTTCTTGTACTTGCTGTTCTGGAGTTATGGATGGTTAGAGGGAATCTCTGGCTTGTGACATAAACCTTAAAATTAAGTGATGGTGGCAGTTATTATTTTAAAATGATGTGTGGTAAGCACAGTTTTGAGTAATGGTACCCCTTAGGCTAAGGCATTTTGGCAATCTAGATAGGGCTGCCATCTGAAGCAGCAGCCCACAGACTGCTAGACAAATGGTACAACTATATTCAGACAGAAGGCTTAGCTGACTCTTTAGCATATATCTCAACCTACGTTCTCAAGGCAAGGCTAAATGCATAGACTTATATGGAAAAGGATTAAGCTAATCCTAAGCATGTGCTTATTTAATATATTGACTGATCTGTGCACAAAAGGTCACAAACTACATGAACCTGATAATCACTACATGTAGGCCACAACTGGTCTATTTGATTGAAGTCATATTGGCAATCCCAGATGCTGCTCAGGGTTACAGTGATTCCCAGATAACATTACTTGCTCATGTTCATGTGCATGCATAATATCAAGATTGTCCATCAAATTGCATTTTGTCTTTTCCTGTCCAGATCAGAAGCAGAGAAGTCATGCAGAGAAAGGGAGAATGGATCCCGCCTATGAGATCATGGAGGGCCAAGCCACAGACAGGAGCTCAGAGGTTCAACACTGAATGAGATGCAGGGTCTGGCACTGCCTTTGACAGGCTGTGATAGAGAGAGAGAGAGAGACAGACAGAGAAGGCGAAGGAAACAGAATCGTGTTTGTGATATCTTAAGTGTGTAAGCTAGTTAGAGCTTGTGATAAACCCAGTGTTCTGAACAGAGTGTGTTGTGTAAGAGATTGGACAAAGAATTTTCACACCCTCCTACAAGACAATCGTAAAGAAAGAAGGCACTCATACCGACACATCTCTCTCTCTCTCTCTCTCTCTCTCTCAACATCCCTAAACACTTAATGAACACACAGGGAATTTCTGACTGAATTAACCCTGTTTGGAATGAAACCCTTAGTATAGCCTAAATACATAGTGAGGTTTTCAAATGGTAGGTTTCCAAATTCAGTGGATATCATTCTTAATTGAATTACAATTTATTGTTTTTAATTAATTTATTTTAGTCATACTATTTTCTGGTGATTTTTCCATACAGCATGTTTGTTACTGCTTTCTCTCTTTTATAAGATTTAAATGTCTTCAATATACAGCAAACAATATTTGTCACCCAGTGACATATGTGACTTTCTTTCAGTCAGATGAGAAGACCAGATATGAGCTGATGGGCAGCTCAGGGCAGCAGAGGGGCACTGACGAACCTGAAGGTGAGCAACCACACATTTCCTCTGACATGGAAAAACAACTCAGATGTTGCCTCAGATGTCAATACAGCTGCTTCTCTCATACATACATTTTGTTTTGTGGTACACAAGTTACAGTTCTGTAGGTTACACAGTTATGTAGGTTAAGATTAAATTAAGGTTTGCCTATGCATCAGTTTGAATCAAATACTTGTGTTTTACACGTGTGCGTTTTTGTTTTTTTTTCTCACAATTTTGGATTGATCCAGACTCACATGTGAAAAGGTGTGAAAGTGCTCATAGGCGTATTTTTTAATAGAGTATAATCTTCAGTCAAATTGGACAGAATTCACTTCTGGTACGGCTCCAGAGGAACATTTCCTTGGTTTATGAAACAGCCAGTATGCCAAAATCTGTGTACTTTGTGTCTGATTAAGGGAAGTCTTTATGACTGTTTGTGAAGAAATCTCTTTACTCAGAACTGGGTTCTTTGCTGAATAAAATTGATCTCACAAAAACATTAATGCCAGCAATAGCATCCTCAGCTTTAAAAATGTGAGAAACTGACTGTCAGCTGATAGTGGTGCCAGGGGTATTTTTCTTTCAATTTATCTCTACATAAAGAGAGCACTTGCCGCAGCACTTGAATCCTTTAGTCTGTCCAGCTGTCTCACTTCCTCATCTGTTCACTCTGCTGAAACAGATCAGCTTCCAAAGCTTCACTTTCATGCTAATACCGCCATCAGCACCGTTGCACTTGTCATCTCATATATCACCAACTAGCCGAGCAGAGTCTCTTCCATATTGCTGCATTGCATTCTGGAAAAGTTCTCCACTGTGTCTGTGTTGAATTTCCCATTACTATAACAACTGAAATAAAAGCACTTGCACTTTTGCTTTTAGGATGGAAGACAACTAACTTTTCACTGAAATAATGAAAACACGTCCCAAATATTTCAATGTAAACACAATTAATGTCTAAACTCTGTTTAAGAGTTTCTCCTAGCACTATGTGATGAATTGCTTTCATATGCATGGGTCAGTCTAGAACAAAAGCCATGTTAAACATTGTAAATCACTCCTTTAATTCAGGAAATGTCAGGTGACCAAAGAATTATTTAGATACCGTGCAGCAAACCTTCACAGCATTTTAAGGTGGGTTTGTTTGTAAGTGTTTCTGTAAGGTGTTGTGTTTCATAGGTCACTAGGTGGTTCTAGGTGATCTACTGCCTGTCCAGTCAGTAAGAAGACAGTTGCAGCATAAACCAGACTGTAATCAGCCAGACCCATTTTCTTCTTGCTTTACTCTGTTCTAGTCAAATCAGTGACCATGTTTCAAAAGCACATTGGCATATTTCATTTACTATTCGACTAAAAGAGGAAGAAGTGAAATGTTACAACCCCTAAGTGTTAATAACACCTAGTGTGCCTTCCACGGTCAACTTGACTATCCACCTCTCTGCCAGCCTGATTTAATCCCTCCCTACTCACACCTCCTGTTTGTTTCCTGTGTCTCATTCTCTGAGAAAAAAAATTCCCCCCCAAAAATTGGGCTAGCAATGTTGAGAGTTGGTCACAGATTTCAAAATAATAAAGAAAAATATTCTTCAAAAACATTTTCAAAGGATAAATAAGTCTTAATAAATAAATCAGATTGCTTCAAAAATAAAAGAGTTCCTTGTGAGGCAATATTTTTCTACACAGCCATGCAGTAATACTTGAAAACTTCACTTAGGCCTGCATTTGGATGTTCCCAATGCTCTTCTATAACACATTCATTTTCCTAAATTTGTGCTAGACATAGCTTTAATAATTAAGAACATTTTATATCTTACACCATTATACACTAGACCGGTATCAACCATATTTCTTCATTTGTAGCAAATCGAAAGTGTGGTTTTTCTTTTGGAATTAGTGTAACATTCCTCAACATTAGTGTAACAGTCAAAAGCTTCACCTTGTGACTGATACTATGTGAACAGACTGAACAGGATTTGTGCTATGTGTGTGTGTGTGTGTGTGTGTTTGTGTGTGTTAGCTAGTGGGGGCAGAAGGGTTATAAGGGAAACACACTGTTCCATAATGTGATACTTAGAAAGCCATTTTGTCATTAGAATGTCCTGTCTCAAACTCCCAAACAGCATCACAGAGATCAATTGATCTTTTGTGTGAGGAGGTGGCTGATATGGAAGCCATAATGTTTTACAAGATGATCAATAGATGTGTGTATAGTGCAATAACAACATAAGGACCTAAAAAATGGTCATAAAGAGATCTGCCTACTCCCCAATTGTGTCATTATTCTGCACTCACATGCCTGCTGAACTGTCATTAGAGAAGGAGAAGAAAGAAAAAAAATGTTGCCTCCATATACCACTTTTTTTCAGGCGGGAACCCCTTTCTGTATGAAAGGAAGTTATAGGCACACTTAATTGTGTATTAATTGTACATTGTATATTATATTAACAGACTTTTAAGATGTTAAATGAAGCATATGGGTAAGCAAATGTTAAATGAAGCATACCCACCCACTTACAGTTGTAATCTTGCTTAACACTGAATTTAGACTATGTGTTTTAAATTAAAATTGTCTCGTTGATGGTAATTGAATCGAAGGATTCCAATTCTTCCAGTTCTTCATTAGCAAAGACTTGATATATAATTCCATCGAAATCTATATTATATAGCTAGTAAATTACAATATATCTGTCTCTGTCTCTCTCTCTTTCTCATTGTGTGTGTAAGTCATCAGCCAATTCACACTTTAAGTATGTATGGATGAGTGCACCTGTCCTAGTTGATGCATCAAGATCATTTCTGTTGATCTGTTCATTGATTTTTCTGCAGACAGCTTATCATCTCTTATAACAATGATGACTCAGTATTCTCACTTCAGCAGTTTGAAGCCTGTTTGAAGGCTAAGTTCCAGTTGAAAAAGTGATCTCTAGTAGAAGAAATCCAAATATATTAATATATAAGTAATCTGCTAGGCCAGGTTTAACTGTGACATATTATAGGTTCATGTATGTGATGATTATATTATCACAATATGCTATGTCCATATCATGTATTTTTATGTACATATAAATGAGGATCCAAGACGTTTAAGGTCCTTTAAATATATATTTGTTTACAAAAGAGTTTGTATTGCTTCCAGATGGCTCAGGGCTGAGTGAAAGGCCAAGAGGAGGAGCAACATATGTAAATATTCCTGTCAGCCCAACATCCAAAAAGCATCTACACTATATGGAGCTGGAGCTGCAGGAGCACGGTGGCACTGTCAGAGGTGAGAGCACACAACATTTGACCTGCAGAGGGTTGTTGAAGCTAACACAGATGTTAAAATGTGGGAAATAGCTGACGGGCAACTCTGATTACGGGTGATTGAATCATTTTTTGTGAGAAAATTTGTAACATCTATCTAAATAAACTTCACCCACCATAACCGCCCAAAAATAAAAGAAATGTATGAGCAAAATGCAATCGATAATGTCAAAATATTTTTTGTTTCATTCAAATAATTTCTAGACAATACTAATTTTTAGACATAAACATGACTCTTTTGGAAACGGGTGTCATTATAGCTGCTTAGTTTTCATTTCAGACTCTACATAATTTAGGCTATACTACATTATTTACATGGGCTTGCATTGCTACAGAACAAAAACAATCACGTGACCTAATTGCTAAAATATTCATACTTGGAACAGGTCATTCACTTAAAAAGTTTATTCACTTTGCTGACATGTAAATTGCCTTACACTGATAAACCCAAAATGATGTTGAAATCAACTACTTGTATGCATGGGAAATAAGGGCAATATAATCAATAAACCCAAAATGATGTTGAAATCAACTACTTGTATGCATGGGAAATAAGGGCAATATAATCAATAAACCCAAAATGCTAGGTCATGCAAGTCATTCCATTTCTTCTTCAGACCCATGTGAAGTGCTTACTAAATACAGCATCAGAGTAGGGTTTGACCAGGATAGAAAAGTGCTTCATATTCTCAAGGGCTCTCCTTCTACCCCCAAAAGCCTTGTTGGAATCGATTTATCTGTAATCTTATTCCTCACATTTGTTGCCTTGGCTACTGGCAGCAGTAGTGACACAGAGGAGTGAAGCACAGTGCTGTACAACCCTTCTCTGTCACACTAGGGGATCATTATTAGCTCATGTGAGGTTCATTTATTGCTACAGTGATAAGCAAGACATGTACTTGAATAATCAGGACTAACAGTACCTTCGCAAATGGTCCTATTTAGGGAAGAGTGTAATATATGAAAATTTGAATTTTGTAAAAATTTAAATAATGTCTTAATTACAGCAGCAGTTTGAGCAAAATCTAAATAAACCATGACACACCAAACCTCTTAAGGATAAGATTCCTCACATCTTGAGTTAATTTAGTTCTACAGGTCTTGTAGATGTTCCCACACAAGGTTTTATTTATTTTATTATTATTATTATTATTATTATTATTATTATTTTTAAACTATTAATATACAGAAAGTGCATAATTGGAAATGATTTCTGTCCCATTAAAAGGGGAATGGTGTCTTGCACTGTCAGTAAAAGAGGGCTTTTTTGTCCCAATAGTGAAAGAGGTGTGGCCTGTGTGCCTGGCAGTCTTAGTGAAAGAGGTGTGGCCTGTGTGTCTGGCAGTCTTAGTAGAAGACTACTCTTTCACTAAGACTGATAGGCACACAGGCCACACCTCTTTCACTAAGACTAACAGGCACACAGGCCACACCTCTTTCACTAAGACTACCAGGCACACAGGCCACATCTTTTTCACTAAGACAGTCTTAGTGATAGAGGTGTGGCCTGTGTGCCTGTCAGTCTTAGTGATAGAGGTGTGTCCTGTGGGTGAATAATTTCCATAATTGTCATTTGCCTAGAATAATTAATATAAATGAACCCTTAAATAATATAATTAATTGTCATGTGGTTTTAATCACAATTTTATATTTTATGTCTATTCTGCAGCAAAAGGCACCACTAAATATGCACAAATTGACATCACTGCAACAGAGACTGCACACAGAGTGGGCACCCAGCATGCACTGGGCCGAGAGGCAGGACTTCAGAAACTGGAACAGTGGAAAAAAGGAGGGGCACCACAGTGATGACATCATTTATCACCTCAATAATAATAATAATAATAATAATGAAGCCATACCTCTTTACCATGATAACAGCAATATGAAGAAAAAGAGAAAAGTGTTGGGCAAGTGTCTCTCGGAACAGAAAGAGTGTGGAATATTAACTGCTAAGAGTGCCAAGACTCTTCCTCGTGTTAGAGATTTGGACACCATACAGGTCCGAGTTAAAGGCTTCAGCTCCACTTACTCACAGGCCAAGCTAAACCAAACTGAACTGGTGGCATACGTACAAGAAAAACTGATTGAACTGATTCTGTGGTCGCCGAAGGTCCAGTTTCATTAGCTGGTGTTGTGTAGCTATGAGACTGTGATCATGTGGGTTTTGTTGTGTGGGTGTGTGTGTGGGTGGGTGTGAGTGTGATAATTTGAGCATTAGAGCTGTGAGGACAGACCGTGTGAACATGGCTGATTATAGATGAGTCACCACACTCTCAGCTGCCTGCAGCAACATGTCTCCTATTAATTTGCTTTAAAATTCACCATTAATCAATTACATACACTATTGTCCTTTAATCAGGTAGTGGACATCTCTGACCACACACCAGAGCAGCAAACACGGCACAGCAAAACATTTAAGCAAAAAATAACTGGACAGATCCATATAAGGCAGCATGCTCATTGTGTAGACAGAGGCGTAAAAGTTAACTCCAGCATTCATTTTGCTGTTTTCCTGGTCATGAAAATAGCAACAATATTTATAATCCCACTCACAAGTGCCAGTGCTGCAATCTTATTCCTTATTTTTGTATTTATGGCTATGGTAATTGGCCATTCTTTTGAATGAAGGGAAATTGTGCATATACAATCTTGGGCATTATTAAATATTCAGACGAGTTTAACCAGCTTTTGAATACTGTATATTTCTTCTCCTTTTATCGGCTTTATACTACTGTTTTATAGTACAATTAAAACCGAGAATTGGCTTTCTAGTAGTATTTATTGTGTATTTGTTCACCCTTAGTCACTGTGGAACTTTAGTCCTTAAAGGACCCCATCCCCTAGGGTCAGTTTGATGAGAGAGCCACATGTATTCACAATAATCTCTGCGTTTTTCATCAAATAGCTGGCATTTATATTCTGATTGGGTATCACACTCATGACCTGGGAAATTTTGGGTCATCATGGAATACATGGGAGGTTAGCAAAGATTACATCAAATATGAGAACAGGTCTGAAAATGTCTAAGCAGGCTGCTAAACCTTTGGTGTCTTGTATCTTCTGATTGTCTGATGCAGATGCAGAATTCACTATACCAAGTACATGATATGTTCATGCAATATATTAATTTCTACTTTTCTAGTTCTATTACTTTATCCTATTATTTTTTTTTTTATATTAATATTTCTGGTGGTGATTATTTGTCATGAATTATATTTTGATCATGTTCCTATCAGTAAATTGTTTTGTAAACAAATATATATCTCATATGAATAGTCGTACGTTGAAATTCACCCTGTCAATAATTTTTTTAATATTTATTTCTCCAAAGATTATATATAATTGAGACCATTGTCCTGTCAGTTTATTTATCTAAGATTCAAGCATAAGCACCATTTTAGTTGAAGAATTATATTACAGGAAACATTACCTATCTGAACCTTTTTTGGAACTGACACATTTATGCAATATACATAAAAAGTAGGGCCTTCTAAATAAATGTTGGGAAATTTGGAATGGATTGGAAAATGTTTTCAGATTGCGTATGCAGGTTACTCATTATTAAATATCTAAATAAACTTAATCTGCATTTTGGAATATTGGATATTTCATCTTTACTTTTGTTTTTTGTTTTTTGTTTTAAGCTGTTTTATAATTTTTAGTTCCCCCTTTACATGGCTTTAATTGTTTTACAGCTTTTCTTCAGTTTAGTGCTTCAAGCATCTCCATCACCTAGGGTCTGTTTAAAAAGGAGGCACACTTGTTCAGGACAATCTCTGCTCCTTTCATTAGTGTCACACAGCTAGCATTTATATGCTGATTGGGTCTCACACGTGTGCCCCAGGAAATTGTGGGTCACCATGGCAACTGCAGGTCTGAAAAGTTCAGAGCAGCTTGCTGATCTGACCTTTGGTGTCATGTATTGTCCTTATCTGATGCCCGGACAGTGCTGCATCAGCTACATTTACCTCTTCTAGATTTCTGTATTCGTTATTCATCAAGCATTTCAGAAAACCTATATTGTGGACGTCGGTTGTACAGAAGTTTTATAAGTGTACATGGACATGGAACCTTTAAAAAGAGGGTTTCATCAGACTGCAAGGAAACAAACATTAAGCTAAGAGGTAATTACACTGTACAATAATTACACTGAAGAACTGTCTTTTGCATCATTATCATAGAGGCTTAAATCAGTCCTAAGCTGCATTGTTCGATGGGACACATGGCATAAGAACACACTTATGAGATACAACAGCTAAAGTGGACTGGAATGAGCTTGAGGTTGAAATGAGCCAGGTTGATTTGATTGGAGATGAAGTACTGCAATCCATTCAGAAAATCATTCAGCCTGTGCTAGGTTTTTAATCCTGGCCAACATTCACATTTATTCATACAGCAGGTATTTCAATCTAACAAGAATGCTAAAGAACACAAAAGCGATGTTTTAACCAACTGACCAACAATTGCAAAACCATTACACAAACAATATAGTGAGTCAGAAATGAGGGAATGGAAAAATCTAGTCACAAAGCAGTGATTCAGATCCTAGGTTGCCCAGTCAAAAGGGTTCATATGTAATAGACACCTGAGCTGTACACCTGCAACAAAGGTCAATAATTTGTACAGTAACAAATGCAAAACTAGGAGTCAGTGAGACCTTTTACAACGGGGTGACCAGGTTAGACCTAACCTATCAACTGTAATGGAGTGGTAAGGTATAATGAGGAAAAATACTGATCTGCATCCATAGAAGTACAATATGATTAAACCTAGGCTGAGACAGATGTAACACTGTAATTCATTTCAAGATGGTTGATGAAAGTTCACCTGCTGATTTAAAAACCTGAGTCAGCTCAACCTTTGTTTCAGCTCACAAATAACAATGGATTACTTTATGTTTAATTGTTTAAACTTTTAAAGTTCAATATCCAAAACTTGTCATGCAAATTGTTAAATGTTTTACAATTACCATGTTTTACAGGGAATGCAGGTAGGGCAGTTAATTAAGGAAGTAGCAAAAAAAATTAGGTGAACTCACTAATAATCACTAGAATAGGCACGGGTCAGGTGATTGGCAAACGGGATTACACTGGTAACTGCACTGACCACCACCACCACTTCTATTAATACTAAAACTACTAATATTATTAATAATATTATTGATGATGTTCATATTAGGATAATACATATCATGGTTTCAAGTATATATATTTCCCACTATTTAACTCTTGTAAAAGTCGGAGGAGCTCTTTATATGCTGTCCCATTTGATGTTCTCTTAACTGACTCAGCGGCTTTAGGCTTTTCAGTGGCAGGTGACCACAAACAAAGTCATCTTTAGCGATAATTTAAAAAATACAGAGAACGTAGACTGTAAAATCTAGCTATACTCTTGTGGAAAAATAATGAAAAATCAACCAAGAAAAATTCTGTTCGGAAATTGCAATAGTGTCTCTTAAATCTAAAGTACATTTGTAAAGAGAATCACAGAACTGCTGAGGGTTATTGTCTAGTAAAAAAGGCTTACTAACCAGATTGTGTAACAATTTTGCTTCTTCTGGTTTTATCCTCACCCACATCGTATGTTCAAGTATCTACAGTACCTTAGGCAAAGCCTAACCGAATTCAGCATGGATATACAGTACAGTATTACAGAGATTCCATTCTGGTGTAAATGTCCAGTTACCTGGCAGCACAACAGTAGAAAATACACAAGAACACAAAATGACTTGCAATACCCATGACTAATATCTGAGTGCATAGAACATATATAACCATGTTTGTGCTTTCAATAGGAGATGAATTCTCATGCTGATACTGAACAGCAGAAATACCACGCTCTCATGCTGAGCCCCAGTGGTTTCCAAGAAGGCTGGGCTTCTCCAAAAAAAGATTTAGTGTGTGTGTGTGTGTGCACGAGAGAGAGAGAGAGAGAGAGACTGTAATAGATAACTGTTGCTGCTGGCTGTTTCAACACAACATGATCAATATACTTGTTGCTGCTTTCCCAGTTAATCCTGTAATTATATCTGAAGAGAAGGTGAGTAATCACATAATATACACTTTTATCCCAGTTTAAAACCTTTTTTACTTTTTTGCTTTTCCACTTATGCCTAGAGGCTATATTAAACATTGGCAAAATGAATAAGAAAGAGTGAAAAGTTGCGCTCTACATAGTACAAAGAGTAGCTAATGTAATTAACTGTTAACCTCTCGTCCACCATTATTTATCTAAAGGAAGACAGAAACAGATCAATATTAGCAGGGTGATTGGTTACGGATTAGATTACACCACAGGCCTGTTGAATTCTCACTTCTGATTGGTCGGGTGTTTTTTGTTTTTATCTTTATTAGCAGCTCTGAAAACAGTTGTGAGGTAAAGCAGAGTTTTTATAGTAACAGTCGTTCTAATACAATATTGTTTTTATAGTAACTAATTTTTTAGACGGAGTCTCAGAGTGTCAGAGCATCAGAACTTAAAGGAGTATAACATAAGGGATAAACATGTTTCATGGATGTTCTACGACATTAAACATAATTACAAGTGGATTCAAATGCATATGCTGTTCTTTAGTAAACAAACAAAAACATATGATGTTGGCAAATAACACAGTGTGTAGTTAGAGGAAAATAATCAACCTTGAGATGATAACTAACTCTGTTTTGCATCGTGCCTCAACTTACCATTTTTAGATTTAATTTTATTTACATAACAGTGGAATTTGTCAGGTTTACAGACATTTAGCTATAGATGTATAGATGTATATTTATTCCTAGGGAGCAACCCAGAGGCGACACTGTCAAGGACAATCTCTGTAAAAACACTGAGAGGAAGAGTCAAAAGGGGACTCTGAGTGACAGAGAATTTAATTCATTACTATTCTATAGCAGTATAATATAGAGTTAAGCATTGATAAGCATGTTATAGTGATCTTTCACGGTCTAGTTTTAGCTTTAAGTGCTTAATATACCTATTACAGATGGAGATAGTCCACGAATGGAGCAGACAAGCATATCACAAGCTAAGGTGGAAGTCGATGTTAGGTTAAAACTGTAACACAATTCAACTTTGAAATCATTCCAAATTAGAGCCACAGTTCTTTCCTGCTAAACTAATGTGGTCATGTCTACACATATTAAGAGCAATGGGAACGCATTTATAAAAAGGAGCACTGAAAAGGTCTCTGAAGGAGCGCTGGAACACAGAGGTACATTAGGTGTAACACGAAGCTCTTAAATTTTAAATCAGTTCCTAAGGTTAATCCAGGACGACTGAGATCTCATTCAAACCCACTCAGTCTGTCTGTCACTTCTGTCTCTCTCACACGCACAGTGCTTGCTCTCATAAGGTTCTCTCTTACCAATCTCTTTTAACATTCATTACTCTTTCCTCACTCACTGTGCTACTTCTTCTCTCCTGCTTTTCAAATGTAATGACTGCTTAATAATATGCAGAATAATAAATGGGTTGTCAGGGCTGTTTCCGCTCGGTTCTTATTAAAAACCACCCTCATCCACCATCCTCACCTCTATTTTTCTGTCTATCCCACAACTTGTTAAGAGACTGATGACCCCAAACAGCCAATTAGTAATCAATACCTTAAATAATTGACACTTACCAGCCACTTTATTAGGAACATGAACCTGTTCTTGCAATTCATGCAATTGTCCAAGTATTCAATCATGTGGCAGCAGCACAAAGAATAAGGAAAAAGCTGGCTTTGATTGCAGCATGGTTGTTGATGCCAGACAAGCTGGTGTGAGTATGCTCCTGCAAGTGGTAGTCCTGCTGGTTCTGAGAGGTCAGAGGAGAATAGGTCAGACTGCTCCAAGCTGATAGGAAGGCTACAGTAACTCAAATAACCACTCTTTAAAACCACAAATGACCACATCAGCCACATCTTCATCCAAGAACAGAAATCTGATGCTGCAGTGTGCACAGTTTACTAATCTACCATTAGCAGAGAATTACTTATAGAAAATTATTAGAGCTTCATGAGGCATTTTTATAGTTTACTCAAAAGCAAACCATATAAGCACAATTATACTGTTTAGCAAATATGGGTATTATATAAAGTGTCGCTTTCAATTGATTTAAAGGTTCCACTCCATTCACTTTATGTTTAATTGATTGTAATTAACTAATTCAATTTTCCTTTCATTTATTATGTATTATTATCGAATATGTTTGCCTAGCGGGGCAGCACGGTGGCTTCGTGGTTAGCACTGTTGCCTCACAGCAAGAAGGTCCTGGGTTCGAGTCCCGGGTTTGAACAGGCAGGGGCCTTTCTGTGTGGAGTTTGAATGCTCTCCCCGTGCCTGCGTGGGTTTACTCTGGGTACTCCAGTTTCCTCCCACAGTACAAAAACATGTACATCAGGTTGATTGGTAATTTGAAATTGCCCATAGGAGTGAGTGTGTTTGGTTGTCTGTCTATATATGTGGCCCTGCAATGGACTAGTGACCTGTCCAGGGTGTACCCTGCCTTTTGTCCTATGTGTACTGGGATAGGCTCCAGCAGACCCCCGTGACCCTAATTAGGAATAAGTTGGTATAGACGATGGATGGATGTTTGCCTGGAACCTCTGGGGATGGAAGTTTGATGTTTGCCTCAAACTTGTGTCATTGTGTGTGTGCCATTTGAATGGCTGGCACCCCAATCAGAATCCAGGATCCTTGTGAGGAATATGGATGGATGGATGGATGGATGGATGGTGGGTGGATGGATAAATTGATAATAATAATAATTATAATATATATAATATATATATATTATATAATTATAATTAAAATATAATAATTAATATCATTCTGAGCTGACAGGTAAACACCCCACATACTTTCATTAAATAATATACCTTCAGTAACCTTCCAGGTGGATCTGGAACCAATCCCAGTAATACTGGGCACACACTCACACACATATTCACCCTGACATAAAGATTAAAACTGAGACCTTTGTTATCTTGTTATCTGTAGTTGCTGAAAAGCAAGTCTACTGTATCCCTTATGTCCACACTTCCATGTCCACCACAGGATCTATACTTTGAAAAGTGACTGTATATATAACTGTGGGTAGTTAACTGACTACAAATAACCGATAACAACACACTTAAGCTTACTTCTGCCTACATTAACGACAAGTATTTTAGTCTTCACAGCCTTCGCTCAGACTGAAGCCCACTTCTAAGTGACTACTATCATTAGCAGTCTCTTTAAAGGAAATAGTAGTGTTTACTTTGCCTAATGGATAGTTAGGAGAAGAAACCATAATGCGCTTGACCTTACCATACACTCACTGCATCAGTTTTATCCTTTCCTTTATTTATTTGAAATTTACTCATTCAATGAAGTTGTGCCTTTACATTCTGCCATGTGCCTGATTTTCTATCATGGGTTGTATATTATTAAGTAAAAAAACATAAGAAGTGCAATTTTTTTTTTTTTTGTTAGGATGACATGCATTTGTAGTATTGAGTATTAATTAAGAGATTACAGATCTTTTAGAACAAATAATATTATAGTCTGATTTTTCCAGATTCTTAGTGAATATAGATCATCTTATTGCTATTTTTCTCCCAGAATGTTTGAATAGCACTAGTTGGTGAAAACATGCAAGATGTTCCTGTAGGTTTTATGCCTCCCTCTCTCTCTCTCTCTCTCTCTCTCCTGTACTGTTCTGTACTGTTCAGTTCCATAGCCACAAATCAGTAAACTGCAGCGAGACTGATGACCCAAGCAGCCCATTTATTCTCAAGCTGGAACATCATGACTCTAAAGAATAGCTAGACATGGAGAGACATAGATTAGCAAAACATTTTTTTTGGGAAACATACCCATTACAGAACTCCTGTTATCAGCTTATCATGTAGATAACGACATAACCAACCTGTTGCAGGTTTAATTAAACTAAAATACAACCATGTGTCAGAGAAATCATTTACTGTTCTCGGTATTGTTGCCTGCTGTGGAATAGCAAATCTGCACAAGACATAAAAATACACTAACATTGTCCAATATCTAGATTTGCACTGATTTAGTGTGTTAACAGCTCGATTACTGATAATCATTTACTATCAAGATTCTTTTTTTTAAGGATTTTATTTGATTTGCTGTTATCATTGTGATAATAAAGGAATTGTTAAAGGAGTTAATGCATATATTCTAAAATCAATCCTATAGTACAGAACTTATATAAGGACTTAAAAAATGCAATTGTGATCAGATCTAAGTGTTTATTTTGCATTTATGAAAGGAGCCTACAGTGTCTGTGTTTTGTAACGGTCAGATGTAAAGCTATGACTTCAGGACCGACTCCTTTGCTGAACAAGCTATGTTTATTTTTATTAACTCCAAGAACGAAAAGAAAAGTCAGTAACAGTAAAAAGACAACATACATATAATCAGAATGTGCTTATA
Source organism: Hemibagrus wyckioides (assembly GCF_019097595.1). Lineage (NCBI taxonomy): Eukaryota > Metazoa > Chordata > Actinopteri > Siluriformes > Bagridae > Hemibagrus > Hemibagrus wyckioides. The sequence continues at coordinate 12,353,645 of NC_080738.1, read as the reverse complement.
TACAAAAATAATCAACTTTGGGGCAATAATTTGCATCTAGACTGCTTCACACCACCTCTGTGGATTGTTTTCCAATAACAGGATGTACCACAAAGTTATATACATGAATGAGATTTAGTAAATTCCTAGTGCCCTAATGAACTTGCCTGAGAGATGACTGTATTTTGTAAAGCAAAAAGCCTTTGTTTTGCTTAAACATTATGTTCCTCTTATTCATTGCTCATAACCTCTAACTGGCCCTCTGGGATGCCATGTGTAGTGCCATTCAAAGTGCACTAATTCTTGAATATACAGTATGTCACTGTTCTCAGATTTCACAGAAGGAAAATTCTGTTTACCAGCAGATCATCTGCACTTTTGTTTGCAGGCTGCTGCCTAGTGGCAGCTCTGACCTACATTTCACTTGCCCAGGCCACACATGTAGTACCTACATACAACCTAGTGTGTCTGATTTCAAAGATGTTATTTTTTTTATGTTATAGTGTATGTTAAGTAAGGAATTAAACCCAGTGGATGTGGTGTTGTGGGTGATGTGATTTGGCCTGATGTCAATTGGAGTTCCCATGTTGAAATTGATTATTTTCCAAAAACAGCACACTGAGCTGTGGACAAGGCGAGGTTCACCCGGCTAATCCATCGCAAACACACACACCCATTCACACACTACAGACAATTTAGAGATGCCAGTCAGCCTAAAACGCACATATTCAAACTAGAGTACCCACAGAAAACCACCAAAGCACAGGAAGAATGTGGAAACTTTTCACACACAGGGCAGAGGTGGGAATTCAACGCGCTAACCACCAAGCTACCTTGTCCGTCACCAATGCCTACAATTTTTTTTTACTATGTTCAACAATGATATATGAAATATCATCCTTTTTTTCGATTTATTAAATTCCTTCCTATCACTTAAGCCATAGCAGCTGTAAACCATCATTTACACAGGAATATAAGGGAAAAAAAAAATGCAGCTTGTCATGATCGATGCAAATTCTGAAGACTTTATCCTGAAGACTTTCCTGTCCTGCTGATTTTCCTTTCCACTCCTTCTGACCAATCAGATTTGAGAATTCAACAGGCTGTATTTTTTTGGTTTGTTCTCAAATTAATATAATCTAATAGCATGTCATTCTATATCATTTTTATATCCAAAAAGAAAATTATACATTGTATTAGTTAGTTGTGATGTCTGAAGCATTTGCTCTGGATAAGTACCTGTTCTTGTTTACACTGAATATTCTGCTAGATCATGGACATTCCTCACCACATCTGGGCACAGACATCTAAAATTTCTTTTTAGATAAAATTTAGGACATAAAGGAAATATTTCATTAGTGATAAAAAACTGTCCATTTGATTTTGTTTTTAGATTTGCATTTAAACATAGGGTATACAGGTATGCATGGCCTATTGCCTTACAGGTTATTCTTTATAACAATGTGCCCATAATGTGCCATTTAGAAGTCACAGTATTGATTCAATCTCCACCTTCCTCGACTGCTCCCAACTTTTTCTTTTGATGTGCATTTGTCTAGACAGGAGTCAGCAAGAGAGCACATCTAGATTGCTCACAGGGAGTTCTGTCTCTCTAACAACTGTGAAGATTGATGATGTTGTGATGTATCTAGTAAGAACACACTTTAGAGGCTCTGGATGTGGGAGTACTGTAGGAAGGGAGGTGGGAACCAGCAAGCGTAGAGACACACCATGCTGATGAGTCACTTGACAAGATGCTGCATTAGGCTCTTGCCTTTGGTGACTGTATCATGCTACAGCTCGTAAACATTATTCAGTCTTTTCTTTGTGAGACGTACTTGTTTTTGTTTTTTTCTCGTTGTTGTTGATGGCTTTTTTGACATTTCAATTAGACCAACCACATCCATTACAACTGATTCTGGATTTCCAGCAATAAAATACTTAAAAACCACACTTGAGTGAAGCTCCATAATAGAACCTGCACCTGAGGTATGGTTACTTATATTACACAGTCTATGAATCATTAGACAGCTGGAAATCTAGTCTTCTACAACCGCTGCATCTGTGAATTTTTCTAGGAGCCTTTATAAGCAGTAAAGTATCAGCCTGTGAAGGTTAATCAGTGATGCAACTGCAATCCATCTCTAATTTATGTGTTTTTCTCCCCACATGAAAGAGGTAACACCGGTGCCGGCAGTCTGTGATCTACTGTCTGACACAGAGAGTAAAATTTGCTCATATTAGAAAAATCTCATGCACACATTCTTTCTTCCTTTCTTTCTACACCATACTTTTCTGACTTTCGGATTTCTCATGCTCTTATGTTTTATTTAGCATTCACTCGTGTGTGTGTGTGTGTGTGTGTGAGAGAGAGAGAGAGATGTCTGTGTTCAACCGCTGCACCATTTTGCATTCACTATGTTCAGTTTGTTCTTAAAAAGGGCCAGTGAACAGTTCACAGCAACATAAGAATTTTAAAGCATGTCATAAATCATTGAAGCAGAAGGAAAAGAAACACATTAAGATTATATTTATCACACTAAATCACCCAGTGATCCCTAACATGACCATAAGATCCTGGACACACACTCATATATGCTGCTTATCCGCTTCATTATTAGCCAGCTGAGATAGGTGCATCTTAGCTTCAAATGATTCTTTATTCACTGACTATTCAATCTTGAATCGTGTTACTGAGAGAATGAAATGCTGTTCACACAAGAAGGCTGATCACCTCTAAAAGTGCTCCAGATCTTTCAAAAAAAACCTTATTAGAGATAATTACTATCACTACAGTGCTGTGTAATTATGATAATAATAATGTTCTTCTATTAGGCTGATATTCAAAGCTGAGAGTACTAAATTGCAAGAAATAAACCTTGTTCGTGTGTGTGTGTGTGTGTGTGTGTGTCAAGTACTCATACTGTCAAGGGCTTGGTCTGATTATGAAACAGTCTATCCTTTTGTTCATTAAGATAACTAATTCATTGTCAATTTGTAATTATAGTGAATTGTATCTGGTTTAGCAATTACACAGATATTATTTTTTTTCTCATTAAAATGTACGCTTAGCAAAAAGAGCGTCAACTAAACAAATGAACATAAAAAATAAAATAAAATAAAATAAAGTGTTATGACCATGTGGTGTAATTTGTTCCTATATATATATATATATATATATATATATATAATCTAAAATATATATAATATATATATATATTTACAACATCAATCCCTAAATGTTTTATTCCTCTGACAACACAGATATTTACAGATGTATACAGAAAGCTGTACCATATCAGTGATCATTAATTCTTTGTTAAATGGTTTTTAATCCAATTCTTTATAATATTAAGGCCATGAATGAATTACATGTAATACTTTTAACCTTTTGAAGTTCTGGCTTACTATTTAGTTATTAAACGAAAATCCTATAATTCAGCAGCTACAGTCTTATTAAATTGTAAAGTTCTTGTGTGTGTGATGGTCAACACTATTTCTAAAGCATTCCCTCTCTTCAGCCTTGACGTCCTTTAAGTCCTCTAAGCAGCTTTTACGCTCTCTTATATTTTCCCCAGCATTCCTTCTGACACGTGTCATGCAATAAACCATACAATCTATCAATCATTCATCGTCAATAACCTCTTTATCCTGGTCAGGGTCTCATTGCTGGTGGGTGCAAGATGGGAACAAATCTAAAATCTCGGTGGATGTTACAAGAGCATGTGGTTGAACAATTCCTTAAGCAGTTATTTGATCATTTCTGCATTTTAGTTTGTACATGCAAGCAAGGCCACTGTACCTTAGTTAAGAAGCCATTATTTCATTCAATCAAGTCATATCCAGGACATATTCTGTCAGTGGCAGTCCCAGTGAGGGAGACGGGGTTTCTGTCCCAATCAGTCCCAGGGTGTGACCTCTCTCAAATGTCTTCATATCAGTCAAAGACATGACCTCTGTGTCTGTTATTTAGCATGGACTCAGTTAAGGAAGTGTGGTTCCTCTGTTCCTGTCTGTTCTAGCGAGAGGGGTATGGTTTCTGTCCCGGTCAGTAACAGGGGCGCGGAATCTGTCTGTGGCAGCATCTGTTAAAGAGGCATGGCCTTTGTGTCAGTTACTTTCAGTAAAGGGGCCATGAAATCTGTCAGTGAAAATCTCAGTTAACTAAGAATGGTCTCTGTGACTGTCAGTCTCAGTGAAGGAGGCGTACCTCTGTGCCACGGTAGTCCCAGGGAAAAGGTGTGAACTCGGTCCCCGTCAGTCTTGATAAGGCGGCGTGCCCTCTGTCCCTGTCAGTCTCTTTTTAAGAGGGCATGCCCTCTGTCCCTGTCAGAGTCAGTTGAGGGAGCGTTCCCTCTGTCCCTGTCAGCCTCAGCTGAGTGTGTGGGGAAAGCCTCTTCTCAAAGTTTACACTTCTGATAAAGGTATAAATAACTGAATCATACCGAGAGGTAAATCAGCATATTTTTTAAGTTCTGCACTAGTTGTCTTATTTCCCTTTACATTAGTCATGTCCTGGATTTTATTAGCTCAGAGAATAGGCTTGCCTCTGTCACCTTGCCTGCCTGTATCCTGGAGGCAAAACAAAGAATATGTATTATAGTATCAGCTTTGTAAAAACAGTTTTGGCCTTGGCTGTGTGAAAACTACTATAACATCATTATGTAGCAATAACTCAGTAGGTGTCCCAAAGGCACTGCTGTGTGCTTCTCTGCTTTCTTGTTTGAAGGCTGGTTTTTGTTTTCCTAATTACCTTTTTCTATTTTCACATCATGTTTGGTGCGATGCTGTGGAAAACTAAAAGGTGTCATTTAAATTCCCTAAAGGTCAGTGCTCTCTCTCCCTGTCCTGTCTACTTTGCACACACACACACACACACACATACACACACACATTCAAGTCATATATTGATTGACTCTTTAACTTTTTTGAGTGCGTGTTGAACTCTTTGTTGTTGTTTGTTTATGTAGCACCAGGTCCTGGAGAAACGTTGTTTCATTTCACTATGTACTGTGTCAGCTATATGTGGTTGAAATGATAATAAAGCTTCTTGAATCTTGAATCTTGAACTGGAAATGTGACAGGATCATATACTACTTAGTGTCCATGCTCACAAACACACAGTTATTTCAGGTTACACTCACATTCTGTCACAAGTTAAGCCACTACCTGAAATGAGTATGCACACGCGAGTCTGGAAGTGCACTTTATCTCAAGTTTAAAATAACCAAATAACTTGAGTGAATAATTAATAATAAACCTTTTATTGCATTTCTGAATCAAAAGGATCCACTTATCCACAGCCTCTTCTTGTGTAGTCTATCTTAAATTTATATTCCACGGTAAAAAGTTATTCAGAAGGATATTTCACATAACAAAAAAGAACTTCCAGAGAACCCTTTTTTTTTTCAAACTCTTGCTATCATTTCTAATACTAGTTAATTGTGGTTGTCTGAACATCAGGGTTGCCAGGTTGGTTCCAAAATTATGCAACAGTATCCAATAATCTGCACTTACTACCCTGGTTCCCATGGGTAATAAACAAAATGGTCCCCAATTATATTTGTCAGTTTCACAATATTGATGTTGAGGAATGAAAAAAAAATGTGTTAAGCCATTTTAAGGAGAATGTGTCCTGTAAAACACTTTAAAAAGTCCTACTTTTACTGTCTTTATCATCCCAAAGCTTTCCAAGAAGAGAATAATCAATCTGTCCTACTTTTAATAGAAGGTCCATAAAAAACATGACTAGGACAATTTGGGTTACAGGGTGCAGGCCAAGCTTTATTCCATATACATCTATCATGGAAGAATTTTAGAATAGGGTGAAATTTTACAATGATTAAAAGAGAAACTTACAAGACATCTGTAATCTGTCTTGTCTGTTTTGTCCTCCATTTTTCTCATGTAGCATCAGCATCTGCTAGACCTGCCCCTCTTTCACTACGTAAGTGAAGCTGGGACTGTTGAGTGTATTAAGTGTTCTGTTGTTGCTGTTGTTGTTGTTGAATAAATGCATTATCCAAGTACTTGAAGTGCACTTGTTGAAATTACTTTTTATAACTTTGTATCTTTATATTTGTAATGATGCGATTACCCATCTTTTCAAAGGAAATGGGTTAAGAAAGAGGTTAAAATGATGCCACAAAGGACACAGGTAAAGTACATCACGGAAAAAAAAATCAACATCTGGAAGTTTGATCAATATGTGGTTGATAAAGCCAATCTGGCAACCCTGTATTTGCGCTCAGGGGCGCTTTGGAGATGGAACAGAGAGCTGAGGAGAGAACAGAGCTGAGACTGCATGGAACAGCACTTCAGTTTATTTACGATGCATTTCTGATTTCCGTGATATGGGATTTTGCACATTTTAAACTTTCGTTTATGTTTAGTGATCCGCGTTTGCGTTTTTAACAATACTTTTTTTTCTATTTTTGTTGTTTTATTTTTCCTTTTTAATATGATCCATGGCGCACGGGTATTAAACTCTGCGAGCTGATGTATTTTATAATGTCTTGTGTGGGCATGTAGAGGATTAAGGAATAATAATTATACTAATAATAAAAATAATTCTTCGCGCAGCGGCATGGACGCGCCGGGTGGCATGGACGCGCCGGCGGTCTCCTACTCGTCCTCGTCCGCAAACTCCTCGTGGGAGTCGGGAACGCGCTACTCGCGGACAGCAGCGGCGGGGCTCGCAGCTCTCGTCGCCTTCCTCATCGTTTTCACAGTGGTGGGAAATGCGCTGGTGATGCTCGCAGTGTTAACAAGCCGTGCGCTTCGTGCGCCACAGAATCTGTTCCTGGTGTCTCTGGCTGCGGCGGACATCCTGGTGGCGGCGCTCGTCATGCCTTTCTCGCTCGCTAACGAGCTGATGGGATACTGGCACTTTGGGCGTGCGTGGTGCGGTGCATACCTGGCGCTAGACGTGCTCTTCTGCACCGCCTCCATCGGGCACCTGTGCGCCATCAGCCTGGACCGCTATTGGTCAGTCACGAGTGCCGTCCAATACAACATGAAGCGAACACCTAGCCGCATCAAGGCTGCCATACTGGCCGTGTGGCTCATCTCTGCCCTGATATCCTCGCCGCCGCTTTTCTCTGTGATGGACGATGGGTTGGCAGAGGGCACAGGGCAGCTTCCACAGTGCCAACTCAATGATGACACTTGGTACATTTTAGCCTCCAGTTCTGCATCCTTCTTCGTGCCATGCATCATCATGATCCTTGTCTACATTCGCATTTACAGGGTGGCCAAGACAAGAACAAGGACTGCTTCAGAGAAAAAGCCAAGCCTAGACACTGATAACGGCGTTAGCATTGCCACATCAGTGGTGAGGATGAATGGCGAGAGAGAGAACGGGCACTGTCCAGGGACACCAGGCATGAATGCAGATCCACGACCATCAATCCAGGCAGAGCCAGAACCCACCTCAACTTTAGAGGCCAAAAGCTGGAAGGAAAAAGATACAACACCAAGCAGAAGCCAGGAAGGCTCAAAACGTGGGTCATCATTGGCATCACTGGCATCAGAGACCAGCAGGCGGGCATCCCGTGCCAGCAGCAAGACACGGGATTTGTTCTCATCTCGGAGAATGTCGAGTGGACGAAGGAAGACCAGCGGTGGCGGCAGCATAAGGAGAAGAAGGGCATCTCAGGTGCGTGAGAAGCGCTTCACCTTCGTGCTAACTGTGGTGATGGGTGTCTTTGTGCTCTGCTGGTTCCCTTTCTTTTTTAGCTACAGCTTATATGGTGTATGCCGCCAGGCGTGCCACATTCCTGACCTCCTCTTCAAGTTTTTCTTCTGGATCGGTTACTGCAACAGCTCTCTAAACCCTGTCATCTACACCATCTTCAACCAGGATTTCAGAAGGGCTTTCCAAAAGATCCTCTGCTCACCCTGGAAAAAATCCTTCTAGAACTTTGCACACTGCAGATCACCTTAAGCTCTACAAGCTTGAGAGAAATTATTTCACAGAAATGGCCACCATCAATAAAAAAAATTTCATGGATGCTTTCTGAACACTGGATGATGTGTAATTTTTTCACGTTCTCTGATAATTAAATTTGAAAGAGACAGCTGGAATATATTAGTGAAAAGCAAGTCAGACGGTCTTCTGCCGGTTAGGAAGTGAATCATAAAGATGTGTAATAAGAATTGATTCTCTGGTTGTTGGAGAAAAAAATAGAGGTGAGCTGCTGGCTACTGGCACAGAAAAAGCAAAGCAGCAGCATGAGAGTGTGTATGCACTGCTAGTTGTAAATTTACAGATGTATTTATTTTTTATGCGAGCTCAAATGATGCTGTATTAAATAAAACTGTAAGAACATTTTTGTGGTTCTGTATTGTGTAGGAACCCTATTACTGCTGCTGTTATTGCTTTTAAAGAAGATAAAACATTCTCTCTCTCTCTCTCTCTCCTTCTGTGTGGTTTGACATTTGCTTAGTCATGTGTTACTCATTACCACAAAAGCCTTGACTGTATCAAAGAGACATTTGAAGCAAAGTTTGCAAAGCAAAATATGACTGTATGGACCATAACGGTTCGAGATAATTATGGAGAAAACCATTTTACATAGAACAAATGATCACCTTTGGATTTTTTGATTTTTTTTCCCTAGAAAAATGAATCAGGATGTATGTAATGTCATCAAATCAGGTTAAAGCAAGAGGCAGTGAGGCTTGGCAGACGATTAATTATTCCAAAAATCCATAAGCATTTGCAAAGTGGAAGCACAGATGCTTGTCCAGGCCGAACCAATGGCTGAAAAATAACCTACTTTGTAGTATGGCCAAGACAGTATACTGGTATGGATGTGTAAAATGGCATAATGTTATATGACATAGATAATGACATTATTCAAGTTAATAGTAGATGCAGCCCATCTGAAAATTGGTGTAAAAAGTGTTTCCATAAGGTTTGAATAATCTACAGAAGGATAAGAGCATTCCCATTAACAGGCCTTTTAAAAATATACATAGCATCTATAATTATTTATTTTTCAATTATCTTCGGACACTAAACGCAATCTATCAGCAACAAGAGTCATGCTTCTTTTACACTGGAGCTATACTATAATATGCTTACATACTATAATATGCGTTTAATTTTTGACCATTATTACCAGAGCAGATAAAGACGGTCCTTAAAATCATGTTCAGGGCTATGTAGTATACAGGAATGAAGTAGAACATATTTTACAGAAACATAAGCGTTGTAGGCTCCATCTTATTTATAGGTGCTCTGGTATGTTGTGAGTTGTATAAAATATCAGTGACTAAACTAACTAACATTATAGACATTATATGATTAAGCAAAACAAGGCCACTGGAACAACAAAGTGGAGGAAATAATATATTAGCAAAGCATGCTAGAGGATGCTGAAATTCTCATGAAAGAGTGACCATTATGACCACCTGCTTAATATTCTATTGGTCCCCCTTTTGCTGTCAAAACAGCCCAGACCTGTTGAGACAGGGACTGCAGTAGATCCCTGAAGGAGTGCTGTGGTATCTGGCACCAAGATGTTAGCAGCAGATCTATTAAGCTCTGTTAGTTGTGAGGTGCATGGATCGGACTTGTTTGTCCAGCACTTCCCACAGATGCTCAACTGGATTGAAATCTGGGGAATTTGGAGGCCAAGTCAACAACTCAAACTCGTTATTGTGCTCATCAAACCATTCCATAACATAGACTGTTATGTTAAAGTGTTTAACCTAGTAAAATGAACAATTGTTTTTAAATAAAAAATATATTTATTTAATATTGTTTTTCTTTATTAAGCAGTGTACAACTCACCATACAGCCTTACCAGAACAACTCCACTTGCCATTTATATACTAAATCACCAGTTTATCTACTGCTTTCCTCCAAATTATAGTCAACAGTTGAATGTGTATTAGTTGACTTTAGTCTGCAGATAGTTCACAGAAAAATGAGTTGTTGGCAAAAAGTTGATTAATATTTAAATTGTTTGTTTCAATGCCAGACATAGTCTAGTAATGTATGCTGGATCATGAAGCCAGTGATAACGGATAGCGTAAAAATATACAAAAAGTAGAAAGTCTCTGAAAGTCTCTTGTTCACTTCAAATCGGCTGAAATATTAAACATGTCTGAAGACTAAGAATAAAAGTAAACAACAGCTGCAGCCTGTAGCACCCTCAAGTTCTGTGCGTGTTGTTTGTATTCGGTTTGTGTGTTTCAATTCATTTTGCCAGTTTGTCATAAACAAGTTATGTGTGATCTTTTGTCAGTGTGTCTGTTACTGTAAAAATCTACAGGAGTGTGTGACAGGAGTGTTATACCCCAGTTGGTATTTTTTCAAAGTGTGTGGGAGGATACATGTCTCTGCACCGCTGCCCCATTTCTCAGCCATATTTCAACATTTAATTCAAGTTTCCAGGTGATTGTGAATCCTTTAGGAACAAAAAAACCCTTTGATTTTTTTTTTACCTTTAAAAGTAATGAAATGTGCCAGAAACTCACCTTAAATTATAAACTGTATGATTACAGTAACTTTGCTTACAGAGAATTTGCGTGGTGTTATATACATATACAATATAAGGACTAGTTGTATTAAGAGGCTCAGTGTGTGTCCAGAAAACATCTCATGTTGTTAATGCTATGGGAATGTCAATACCAACTCTGCTACACTGAGACACATGTTAAGTGCATACAGAACCAGATCAACCCCCGAAGGACCTGGGACCCTGGTGTTGAGTCCAATCTGTATAAATAAATAAATGAAAAATGTGTGCAGGGAGGACAAGCCTATCACAGCACAAACATCAATGCAAGGGGTACACCCCTGGTTAGAACCCTGGAAGATTGGAGTGGAGCGGAATTCCCATACACGCAATGACACAGCATTGAGTTCTCTCAAAAGGGATCTATTACTTTTACTCAATTTTCCATTTACAAATTTAGCCCTTACCTGCAATTAAATCCCATTTACGCAGCCCCTACTCACCCACAATAGTTTGTTTTATTGCTTACTTGTGTAAAGTTAACCACACTGGCAAGTCTGTGTGGCATTACTGAATGGGTGCAAAGTAAAAAACAAGATTTTTAGACCTCCATGACTAGATTAGTGTTGTAGCCAGTGCACCAAGAAACAACCAGTGGCGGACCATCAGGGCCAGCAAGGCCTTCTCTGCTGGCCTAAACAGTGATCTGAATCACTGACTTGCATTTTAATATATTTATTATATTTTTCCATGAATGTGTATTAAATTATTCCCAATAGTCTATTCTCTACATTTCATAGCTTTTCTCTTGGTTGCGTTGCTTCCAGTAGTGTATATTTATGATAAGAGTATTTATCCAATCATATTTCAGCTTGTGGCTGACATCATGTGTTGCCCGGCCGTAAGGCCTTCAGAATTAATAGTGCAGGCGCCTGAGGCTTAAAATAAGTGGCAATGAAATTGTTACCTTAACCAATCAGATTTCGAACTGATGTCACTGGGGCCATCTAACAGGCATACGATTACGTCAACAATTTCCCATCCTTTGATTGGATAATTGGAGTAGTCAGAGGCAGTGACCCGCCCATATACATTGTTTCTATATTCTCTGCATCTCATTTCGGATGCTGCATCCGGAGATTGCAGTTTGCTGCATAGGTCATCAAGAATGTCTTTTTTGAGAAAAGTAACCGTAATAAAATTGACTATTCCTTGTGAGGTGTGAAATACTGTACACTAATTTCTTTTTTATTTTGTTGTTTAACGGGTGATTAGTATCTATTGCCTTGTCCTCCAGGGGCGAGTCTATAATTTTCATTTAAGGGGGGGCTCAGCCCCCAATGAGGGTATAATAGTAAAAAATAAAAAATAAAATAAATAAAATAAAGGTTTGACTAACAGGGTAGGATGGTAAACTTATTGCAGCATTCCACTGTATTGCACAGATGTGTATAACATTTGAGTACTGAACAAGCCAAATACGAGTCTTCCTGATCACACACACACACACACTTGTCCTCTGATCCTCGCTCTGTGACACCGTGGTCTGTGGATTGAAGAATGTGCTGAAAGACGGGGAAGAGCCGAAGTCTGCTGCAGTTTTCATATGAAATTTAAAAGGGGACTGAGGCGATCAATTTGTGTCGAGTTTATGGAAAATCACAGAATTTTAGGAGGGCTGAGTAGAAAATGGCTTAGTGACGCCCATGGTGGCGTCATAATGATGGTATAGAGGAGGAATAATTCAGGAAGGACACCAGTGAAGGCCTAGGTCTGAAATGCATGGCCCGCCACTGGAAACAACAGACACCAGACATGTCTTAATTTACATTTTTCAAGAGGAGAATTGTGTAAATGTGTGTACATTTTTGCCAGACTATTACTTAAACACCACTGCAGACTTGAAAAGCAAGAAAGCAGAGCAAGCTAGTTATGTGACAGGACTTTTTCCTAGTTTGTCTGCATCTTGCTGTCTTTCTTGTCTTGAATGAAAGTGTATGCAGTAATCAGTTGTTCAATTCTGTCAGATTTTCCCACTTTGTTAGAAAAAGCAAAAGTTGCATCTCCAGCCTTGTTTACTACCAGTGTCTGGAGGCTTCATGTTGTTACTATAAATGTGTTTTCTGTCTCTTCACTTCATATCATGTCCATGACTTGCTTCTTCCATGTGCCACATGAAGAACCTCATTCACTCCTACTATACATTAGTGAATGTGCTGCAAAGTGTTTATTCTCAACAGAGTTACTCAGTGGGAAAGACCCCTTCCTCCACTCATTCTTCAAAACGTTGGAAGAGCCAGCAAGAGCTTAGACAAGCAATTGCAGGTCCTAGCAGACAGGCCTTGTTGGTTGTTTGCTTGAAATCTGCATACATTACTTTAATCCATCTTTTTTTAATCAGGGAAATCACACGTATCTGATCTTTTCTTGCAACAGTGAAAAAAGTCCACTAGGAACTTCAAACTTTTGACTGTAGGCTGAACTACGTTTATAACAACCGCATGCCTGTAACTCATCTAGACAGACCCACACATAATTTGTAGATTGTTGACACTGCAGAGCTGTGAATATTGCTTTTGCTGATCACTGAAAGCTGAGATCTTGTAGTAAGTAGGATGCTTAAAGCTATGCAGTAAGATGTCTTTATAGCAAGTGCTTATAGAGATGGTTACATTTGCTCATATTCACAACACTTACATGTGTTCAGAGTTTTTGATTATTGACTATTTGATTATTTTAGCTCATGCTTTCAAGGTACTGCATCTTGGCCATAAAATGGTCATGTGTGCACAAAATGTCATTTATTTTATTGTGCTTTTGTACTTTTACTCTATTTGTCAGAGTAACAGTTAAGTCCATAGTTACAGCTGAACTCCAGAAACCAAACACGCAACTATGTGCACATAACTCGTCTATGAATACGCCCTAATGTACATAGTTAATGCCTCAGTAACAACAAACATAACTTTTGATTGATGTCATTTTCCGATCCCAGACTAAACCTTCTTGCTGAGAAAAACTGTGCTGTCAGAGATTCTCAACAGTAACAGGCTTTTTTGTTCATGATGTAAAAAGAACATGAAAATGGTGAATACGAACCAAAACAGCAAAACATACAGCAAGGTTTCGGAAGCAAAGCAACTAAACACAACAGAGACTGTCTGAAAAACAAGCTGACAATCAGGGCCGAGAAGACAGAACTTAAGTAGGGGTGCTGATTAGGGCAAACACAGAAGAAGTGTGAGTGCTCAGTTAGACATGTGACATGCAGGGGCTAATGGGTAATGTAGTCAATCTTGAAACAACAATGACAACTGCTTATCTTTAGAGGGATATTATATATGACATAATTGAGAATAACTCACTTCTGAATTCCTTCTATAGGCAAATAAGAAAATTATGATGCGTCATTCAGTCAAACAGCCTAGAGCACCATCTGCTGATCATATGACGAGCAACACCATCCCTTCACAAGCCCGTATGAGTGTTTTGAACTAAGCATGGAGTACAATCGCACAATTTAAAGATTACAGAAACCCATCCTATTACTGATCTTTTGATAATGAAGATACACTCATCATTGGGAGCTCCTGCAGACAAAATACTGCCATTCTGTATGTAGTAAAAGAAGTAAAAATGAGGCAACAGTGTAAAGTACAACAAGGATGTTTTTGAACAAAGAGCCCATTACCTGCCTAAATCCAGCTACAATATTTCTTTTTTTGTAAATTTACTTTCATTTTTATTGGTCATTTAAAGATTATCAGAAATCTTTATGCTCAGGTAATAAAGAATATAGTTCTGTTCCCTAAAGACAAGATTCATAGCTGAGACCTAAAATGAGAGTTTAAAGCGGCAATGCAGTAAGGATTCTGAACCTGATATGAAGTTAAATGTAAATGTACAAGAACACATTTAGATTTTTATATATTTGGCAGTACGATTAGGGATGGTATCATGTTGAATGGTAACTCTCCTCCAAAATCTTTCTGACAGTCAGGAACAGATTTTCTTTTTGGATCCACACAATGTGACACTTCACTGTAGAGAGCCACATACCAGAGCAAAAACTCAAAAGGTTTGTTAGCATAGTTTACAGCAGAACAAACACTGCAAATCATTAGTACATAGTTTAAAAGAAGACAAATGAATTTCACTGGGCTCTAGTCTCGTCTCAGTAAGAACTTTAGGTGCATGATCATGAGTCTAGATTGTCATTTCAGCTCAACCCAAAACTGTCAATACCTTATATAAAACATTTTAATAAGGAAATATATTGAGGGATTCATCAGTAAAAATGAACAGAATTTCTCTGAAATGTCTTGCATTTACCAGCATGGGAATGAGCCTTCAATATTGTACTGCAGCCAGCCACTAGAGGGTCTCAGAGTATATATTTTGGAAAATGTGCTTTTCTAAAGAGTCAAACAGGAAATATATATATAAAGGCATAGCTTAAAAATGCACATCACCAGTGATGACATCACCAGTGCCATATATGAGTGCCATACTGTAGTGAAAATGCTAAAGTGTTATTGAAATGGATAAATTTGACAAAATAATTACTGATGGAGAATAAGATTCATTGAGGTAGCAGTCAGCACACACTCTCTCATTAATAATAATATCTTTGTTTTAATATCTTTATCTCTCAGCATAATGAATTCACATAAAGGGGCAATGAGAGTATCAAGCATAAAGAAAACATTGGGCTCAGTTTTACTAAAGTGAAAGAAAAACAAGACAAATCAAAGGTCATTTGCAAGTCCACTGAGTATTTGCTTTGCTTAAATGCTTTGCATTGATGCTTTGGCTCACTGCATGCTCGAACTAAACTGGTGTAATGGGGCAATACTGGGTGAAATGTTCTAAAAACATGATAAATCTAATGTAAAAGAAACATATTAAATCTACAAACTGCTATAGTTCCAGCATTAATAAAATAAAGTATTTAAAATAAACAGAAAAAAAGCATTTTTTAAAAAAAAAAAATAAAAAATAACAGTATTTGAACATGTGTATATTTTGGATAAAATAAATAGAAATGATTTGTTTGTTTAGTTTGAGTTTTTGTAGTCTGAAATATCTTGGTAAATAAGGGTAACTAAACTATACTCACTGAGCACTTTATTAGGAACACTATACTAATACTGGGTCTCCCTTTCTTCTTAAAACAATTCTCAATGTTAGGAACCTTTCTTTTTCTAGTACAGAGATTCTAGTCCATCTTGGCATGACTGAATGAAGTTCATACAGATTTCTCAGGTGCACTGTCATGCTGCGAATCACTCGTTCTACCACATCCCTAAGCTGTTTATTTTTGGGTAGTGGACATTACATTCACATTTGTAATGAACATGTAATGGATATTAGAAATAGATACTGCATTACAAACATTTAACTCTGTATAATTGATGCATTAAAGTGGTTGAAAAGATTATATAAGAAATTGTCTGGTAATTTAATGTTACCATGATATTTGCTATGGTTTGTTACCATGATATTTGCTATATAGTTGCTATGAAACAAGTTGTACAATATTGTACACCTTGTTTAGATTACATTACACTCCCCATCTTTGGAAGTTTTCATACTTTCATTTAAACTTCTGTGTTGGAGGTCAAACCCTGGTCTTGTGACTTCTGCAAAACTCTCTCTCTCTCTCTCGGTAAATAATTTGCTTACCTCTGAAGTGTGTTTCTGTTTCTCCCTGCAAGGAGAATACTTGCTGTGTTTGGTTGCAGGATGTATTTGCTACTGTTTTGTATATTAACTGCCTTCTTTCCTGCTTTGAGAAAGTCATTTTTGTATAGTATGTTTAGAGCTTCAAAGTTTCAAGCCCATGGGCCTCCAAAACCCTGGGTTTTTTTGGTCTCCAACTACATTCAGACACTTTTATTTGGTCTCAGTCTTGACTTGATCTCAATTAGTCCTGGTGTTGGACTCAGCAGTGATGGTCTTGACTATAGCCCTTTGTTCCATGATTAACAATTAACAAGCTTTGAGACAATACTTTATTATTGTATGTATTCCAGGAACACTTGATTTTTAAAAAAAATTATTTGCCTTATTTGCCTATCCAGTGATGCTTAGAGAAGAGTCAAGACCAACATGCAATTTATGAGCTCTCCTCCCTGTTGTTCAGTTAAGTAAACATGCACTCCTTCGATCCATTTGAAGGTGATTAGATATTGTCATTTATAAGAGAACACCAACTGCTGTTGTTATTTCTTTGGCTCCAATCTGGCTGACACACCATGATCTAGTGGGACTCCAGATCTTCAAAATCACACAAAGAGCCTTCAGTCAATTTTATTTGATTGGTAATGGGTGAAACGTGGGATGGTGGTGAAACAAGTAGGGTGGGTTTCTATCCTGAGTTGTCCACAATGTGTTGCTACCACCACCATGCTTATAGAGGTACTCTTATCAGGCTGACATGCATGTGTTTCAGAGAGGGAATTGTTTACCATATGTTTGCAGAGACTTCAACATTTCTGCAAAATTCCAAGATTCAAGCAAGATTTCATACAATGTTTTCAATGATTTTAATGTAAACAATATCCTTGAGTTTTATACAAGATTTGTGTCACCTTGACCATTTTACTGTATATGACTACATTACTACAGTGCCTTCTTTAGAGTCCCTGTCAGTGAGCAGATGCAGCCGACTTTTGCCTTTACATTTGTCAAACAATGTCAATACACCTGGACATGCCCACCTCAAGGGTTCATCAATTCACCAGCTGTGTTCTTGTCCATGGTACATTCTTAATTATTGCCACTCAGCTCCGCTCTCAAAATTCCAATTCTGTCAGCCCCTGGTACAGTATCAGGGGGTTTTCATCTCCTAAGGACAGTGCAAACTCTACTCTGATCATCAGAGAGTCATAATGGAGGTCCATTTGCCCCAAAACACAGAAAGATATCCTCAGTTTTCTGGGACTGATTCATTTCTGTCACCAGTATAAACCTGACTGTTCACACCACGACAACATCTTGCACCATACTGTGGAATGGACTAAGGTAATGATGAACTCTTTCTGGTATCTCAGACAATGCCTGAGCTCTGCTCCAACTCTAGATTTACCTAACTACAACACTCCGTTTCATCTCTATGTCACTGTGGAAGGGTGAAAGGCTCGACCATGTGGTTCACGATATGCCCACATGTTCAGTTGCTGAAAGATTTGTCCTTTGAGTTGTACTTTGATTTAACTTTGATTAACATGCTAAATTGGTTTCTGATATTTTAGAGACTTCAATGCTACTTAATTGTCTAACTGTCATTAAGGACAAGAATGATGACCCAGGAGATTCTGAAAATGGCTCATGGTAACTTTCTAATTGATGAAGTAGCAAAATGGGCCAAAGAGGGCAAGCCCTCAACTTTTGTGCACAAAACATCCCTAGTATTTTTTCTGTTTACACCCATTTTGAATTCATTAGATACTGACATAGCTTTTTTCTTTTTTTTTTCCTTTTACAAACACATGCTATGAAACAGGAACTTTTGTTTTGTTCATCTGAAAAATGTTTGCCCTTAGACAAGGTCTAAAGGACTTGCTGTCCTTTAGGCCACATTGCACTCCTCTGCTCAGTCTTGCCATTTCTTCTGTGTCATTTTCATGGTATTTCAAATGTCACTCGAAGAGGGGTGATTAGAAACATAATCTATTTTAGATTCTCAATGTCACTAAATCTGCTAAATTGATACTCAATGTCAATATCTCAACATTGACTGGAATTATACACATTCCCTATTATCCTTAAAGTTAAGGAATAGCGGAAACAAACAAACAAACAGCCAAAACCGTGTGGAATTCCTGTCCTCAGATATTTGTGAAATTCGTATGACACCACATCCAAAATCCTAACTATCTCATTTTGAGATAGTTGACCCCTTGGACTAAAGGCAATCCTGGTATTTCGTTTTCAGGTAACCTGGAGGCTATTGCAATCAACCCCAAATCGAAAAATTGAACAGTGTGCATGCTATTGTCTCTGGCTCTCTCTCTCTACTCATAGTGCAGCCGACTCACACTTTTCTCCCAGGTGATACTGTACTAGTATAACACCTTATCTCTCCTCACAATAACAAGGTTATTCAGAGAAAGGAGAACCTCAGCAATCAAGCAGCCATAGGGGGCCTCATCTCATCTCATCTTTTCACATACACATATAGAAAACCTATGTATTAGTTTTGGCACATGTCTGATAATCTGACTAAAACTAGGACTGTTAACATTCCTAGACACTGGTTATTCAGACTCTTTGGTCATTCTAGAACTTGGTCACATTTGTGATCCTAATAGACTAACTCCCCTGTTCCTTTATGCAGGAATAGAAAATGCACCCTTCTTGAGAGGGAGTCAGGATTTTACAGCAGGTTTTTAGTAACCAAGAGGGACAGGGTGCTCTGTGAACATACAAGATCAAGATGCAGATGCTCAAACTTATTGTGTTTCAAATTCAATCTATGATTGGTTTCTCATGATAGAGCAAAATTAGGCATACTTTTTTTAACAAGATTCTGCCAGAACACAGAATGTTCCTCAGATTTGCTTTTGGGGTCAAAGTTTACCAATACCAATTTCTTTTTTTTTTTCAGTCTAGCTTTATTTCCATGCATCTTCACAACGTGCATGGATGCAGCTCTGGCTTCTCTGTAACTCTGGGGCATCTGCATATGGAAATACATCCTAGCTCATTCAAAAGAGTTGGCAACACGTGCCAGGGCCTTCATACAGTTTATTTGCGGATTTGTGGTTTCTGGTTTTCATCTTTCATGACACATAAACTGGCTGGAGATGAGGGCAGTGTTTCTGGCTTTGAAACACCTTCTCTTGCAGCCAAAGGGTTGCTATGTCTTGGTCTGCACTAACAACACTACATATCAACCATTAGGACCCACTGCTCTTGAATCCCCTCTTCAGGCAGACACAGCAGATCCTGCTCTGGGCATTAGCCAAATTGCACTCACTAAAAGCAATCAACATTCTAGGGTATGGAAATTTGGGAGCAGAAATCCATTCAAGGCAGAGGGCTGAGGCCCCTGAAATGCCAGCTCCACTCACACGTTATGGAATCCATATGGGCAGAGGTATGGCCCACCGGAAGTGGACTTGGTTGCTAGCCACTGTCCCCTCTGGTTCACCTTTACACCACCAACTGCATGGCCAGGACTTCATCTGTATGTTTTTCCTCTGATAGCTCTGCTCCCGGGAGTTTGTCAGGAACGAATCTGGCGATTATGAGAGGTTATTTAATTCTAGAATGTTTAGAAATAACATTCCTATTCAGGCAAATTAATAAGATTAAAAAGAATTAAAAAAGAATTCAAATTTTGTTTTTTCATATTGGCATATTGCTTAACCTTAGTTGACAGTCACTCCCTCACTAGACATTATTTACTTTGCTGCTTTTTGTATACATGGCTGCTTTAGAGCATACCCACCATCAAAAATCTTGCATTCACCTAGAGATCTATTAACTCCTTAGCCTACATAAATGAAACTGCTGATGTTTGAAAAGATTTTTCATCAAAAGCAACTGAAGCCATTAGGATATTCTCTAAATCAAAAAAAAAAAATACTTACCTTAGATGGACATTTAAATTACTGTTGGCAATGTCACATGACAGATGTTTTGCATGAGAGACCTCTCCCTTATGAAAAATGAAAAACTTGTCAAAGGCTGTAAGAAGTCCTGACGATTCAGAGGTTTGTTTAAAATTTTCTCTAGCATGCTCTGCAGTAAGTAAATACATTTTAGATTAATCTGTCAGTAGATTCATTTTACCAATACAGAAAATTGTTATCTTTAATGGAAGTAGAGCAAAGGTAGGGATAGCCCACACTACTGTAACATCTCAAAATGTTTATTTCATTTTCCTTATTTACTCAGTGCCACAAAAGTGATGGGGCATTGGATGTTTCAACTTCTGTTTCTTACAGGTGAGAAGATATTGTGAATAGCTAACACATGCCATTTTGTTACACAGACAAACCTGCTTAGATGGTTAGTATAATGATTTAAAAATCTTATCTGCAAAAGTCTGATGTGGCTGCAGGCATTTATTCCAACCGAACATGTTTGTTAAATCAGACAAATAAGACTAGTCATTCAAAATAGCAATCAAGTTAAAGAAAGACATACTGGTCTGTGCATAGCTATAACTAATTTACCATTTACTATAGCTGTAACTTTTTACCCGCAATTTCATGACTTTGCGGTTCTCTTGGGAGCTTTACCTCTTATGGAATTTTGTGGGCAAATGAACTTGCAAATGAATGGAACACGCTCTGCACTTTACTGGTTATTAGCATTTACTAATATACGCATGCAAGTATGATAAAAATTTGCATTTCTAAAACTTTTATAAATCTGGCTTGCCTGGCTTATGCAACCATTTATACGCCATTTTAAAAAAAATATTCATAAAATGATTGATAAATGGCCCAATCCCATAGGTAAAACTTATAGTTTTAAGTTGTTGTTTTATATACAATAGTAAAATAAAATTGTGTTTAAAATTTCTTTTGTTTTAGTAAAAAGAAAAAAATCATAGATTAAATAAAGAAGTCAGCAGATCTTCTTTTAGTAGACTTATTGTTGCAAAAAATGTCTTTATCTTTATCTACAGACGTCTTCCTTCTCGTCTTGTCTGTACCTTATAAGTACATCCTAGTCCATCAGGGAAAAAATTGGAATGATGCTC
The DNA here is from genome assembly GCF_019097595.1 of Hemibagrus wyckioides. Lineage (NCBI taxonomy): Eukaryota > Metazoa > Chordata > Actinopteri > Siluriformes > Bagridae > Hemibagrus > Hemibagrus wyckioides. The sequence continues at coordinate 12,332,477 of NC_080738.1, read as the reverse complement.
GGGCTTACTGCCAAGCCAAATACACTGACCTGGCTATTGCTGGAGTCAGTGATGACATGGTCAAGCTTCAAAATGAGACACAGAAGCAACAATTCACTTCCAGTGTTTGGATTGGCTATTACAATGATGTTAATAGCTGGCGCTGGTCCCTGGGAAATCTGCCACTAGGAAATGTAATAGATTGGCCCTCTACTGAGCCTACCAATGCAATGGAAAATTGTAGTGTGATAAATCCAAGCGGTTGGTTTGATACTTTTTGTACAGCATCATTTCCCTTTGTGTGCTTTGATGGTAAGGAACAATATATTCACTTTTTGCGAATTTTTTTTTAGAAAATTAAGGTTGTATGAAAAAAAAACCTAAATGTGCTTAGTGAAAGTACTTAATATCACTGTAGAAAATCAGACATTTAAGAACAACATAAAAGTTTTAATGCATTGGCAGATGACTGTGATTGGTGATATGGTGAGTTTGATCACTTTAAAAGTGGGTACATTTCTATAGGAATCTAGGAGGTTTCAACTTTGACCTAATTTACTTAAAATCTTTATTTTTGAGATATTAATGTTTGGAATTTGTATTAACATTTCTGAACTTTTAAAAAACTTTTCATGATTGCATTATATATTGCAAACTGCATCAAATATCAACTTTTATCTTGACTATACCAAAAGCTCTCAGCTTGTGTGTACACATGCACAAGAAGATATCTGGGTAAATTTCACCACCCTGGGTGGTCAAGCACGGAAATTAGAGACAATAATGAGCTTTGAAAAACAGCAAATAGCATGATTGCTATGAAACTGAAGATCTCAGTTTACATAGATTACACAGATATTTTACAGAGATCAAAGATCATTTGTGCAATTCAAATGTCAGTACAGACCATGATCTACAATTTATTCAACTAGTGATGATTTTATACAAAATAATCTGATTTTAAAATCCTCATAAAATGTATTTGTGAAAAGTGTGAAATCTGAATATACAGGGATTAACATGAACAATGTCTGAAAAATTAAAAAAAGGTCAATGAAATATGAATGACTTTAATTAAGCAAGCTGTTTACTTTTTCATTTTGTATCAGTAATTAATCGTATGTTTTAATTTTGACAGCCAGGAACACTGGGTCCAGCAGATACATTGTTATTTCTACTTCTATGTCATTTTATAATGCTCAGAGTTACTGCAGACAGCATCACACAGACCTGGCCAGTGCATCAACCCTAGAGGACAATACACTGATAAAACAAAAACTCTCTAGTGATGCTTGGATTGGTCTGTTCAGAGACACCTGGAAGTGGGTAGACCAGAGTACATTCTCTACTTTTAGTTGGGTGACAGGAAAACCAAATGGTGCGGGTAAATATGATAATTGTGGTAATTTTACTAATGGCCTGGTTGATGCTGCACCATGCTCTGATATAAAGCCTTTCTTCTGTCTCGGCGGTAAGCTAACATCCTATTTGGACTCATATTTTTCACAACTTTCAATGGCTTTTACAATCCACATTTAATTTTGTGTATGTTTGTTTATATGCATTTCTGCCTTCAGAGGTTACAAAAAAACAAACCATAAGAATGAAGATTAAATCGAATCAGGATGTGAACGATCCTGCAGTGAAGGCAGCAATCTCACAGAAGGTGTGACAAATCCTCAGTCCTCTAATATACAATCCCCTCTTACAGCACGTGCAACATTTTTTAAGCGCAATCTTTATGTTGTATTCCATCTCATTAGCATACAGGTTTCAAAAAATTTAATATCCATATCCTGCTTTATATAGTAAAAAAATGTCAAATTTTATTTTTCAGATCAAGCAAAAACTGGAGGAACATGGGATATCAAATAACACCACAATAAAATGGATAGAGCAACCAGATGGCATGGTGTTTCAAAAGTTAAACGTAAATCTCTAATTCAGTACATTTAAGCATTCTGTTCTTAAGATAGAAATTGAACAGACCTTGTACTTGTGGTTTTTGGACTACATGGCTACAGCTTGAATTAGCAAATTTAGCTACGCGTTAAACATGCAATTTTATTAGCATAAATGTTTAATGTCCTTACAGAGGCTTGTAGGTCACACGACGTATCTATGGTTTTGCTTTATATTTCTGAGCATTAAACAGTCTGACCATGGATTGAATTTGCTGGGAAACCCACTCCTGGGAAAACTCTCTTGTAGGCTCTCCATTTGTAAACAATCCTTCTCACTCAGCATGTTACATATGTTAGTAATCATATTGAAAAGTCTTCATATAAACACTTCAATACATTCAGTTGAGTTCAATCCTAATGAAAGTTTGATCAGATTAAAGAGATTGAAATAATCTAGTAAATAGAGAATGTATTCAAGAATGTAAATTCTTGAATCTAAATATTCAGATTAAAAAATTATTGGGAGATGGTCTTATAACCCTTCCCAGAGAAATGAAATGCAGTAGTTGCTTCTCAGTAGGCATGGCAAATGTTCTTTCTTCTTGGCATGATGTAGACACACCTCAGTGCTCCAAAAGACTAAGCTGATGAAAGTCTGCTTTTATAGAGATAGTTATATTTATTGGTGATAAACTGTTAACTACTCTCTTAATTATTGTGGATATAGGGTGTACATGTAATTCTTTTCCCCCCACTTCTGAATGTTGGTTTACTTTTTGGGACTTTACTTACTTATATATTTGTCATCTGGGGTTGTTAGTTTTTAATTGGTTAGGACCACACTTTTAAAATCTAAAAAGGCTTTTAAAATCTTTCAAACAAATGTGTTTTAGATATGAATTCAATAGTTAAACATGTTTTTGTAGTGCCTAAAAAGAAAATGGTTCATATGTAGTTCATGGTTTCAAACATTTGTATCTAATAAGTGAATATACACTTCTGCATTTTGTTAGCATTTTAATTGAATAAATATGTTTATATCCATCTTTGGCTATGTGTTTGCATTATGTGCAGTCTATGATCTCTATACACTACAGAAAATGACTGAAGTAATCATTGTCATAGGACAATGGCTCAACAGGTAGAATTGTTGCCTCACATCTCAAAGGTCTCCAGTTCAATCCTGAACTCACCATGACATTCTTTATGGATAATATGGATCCACTGTAACCCTTTCAAGAATAAAGCAGATACTTAAAGTTAATGAATGAGAAAATTAATTCATTATAAGCATACCATTTAACCCTGTAAGACCCAAATATAGAAAAAAATGAGCAAAAATTGACCTCATTGTTTTAGAAGTTGATTGCTTACTTAGCCCCATATCAGTATATATCATGGGTAATCACACAACAATCATAGTTTTATGAATAAGCATTTATTAATAAAAATATTGGAAAAAATGTATTTACAAAATTTTCATTTTGGACTGCAGCAATCACAACCTGTACACTGAATGGATGACCTTTCTGCACTGGTGGCATTCTGAAATGGAAAAAATATAAAAAATAAAATTAAATATGTGAATACTACATATGGGTCTTGTATTGTAGTAGATAAACTGAAAGAATAGACAGGGTGGTAGACCATGTGTCGAGGGTAGAGATCTAAGTATTATCCATTAAAGTATCATTTCAATGCAAATGCTAATCAAAATTCCACTACATTCAAACAAAACTGTCTGTCTGGCCTATTATGTTCTCTACACACATCCAGAACATTCAGAGCCTGATGCTACAAGATGCTACTTGGTCAACACTCATAAAATAAAAAAAATCTAAGGATCATTTAGAAGTTAAAAAAACAAACAAAACTAAAGATACAGGGAGTTTCAGACACTGCTATAGATGGAGTTAATACCACATACAATTTATTCCTGTGTTTAATTATGGTCCAAGCGAAATAAAAATTTAACAGAAAAGCACATTTAGAACTTAGTTACAATGAATCATCTAACACTTTAAATTTCTACTACAATTTTTTTCAAGTTGTGACCATGTGAGAAGTGCAGTGTCCTTATGTAAGGCGCACAGGCTATTTTGACTACCACTGGCCCAACGTTGTAGAACTACAACATAGACATAAGCTCTAAATCAAATTTGATGAATGTTTTCCAAAGTAACTAAATGTGTTCTAAACATTGTAATAAACAAAAAATATTTAAAGGAATTTTACTTACTTGAATCTTGACAAATCCAGTCATGGAAAAAAAAAGATGAGCTCAACGCGAAGTTTTCAGATAAAGTAAGTTCATGGCCAGATGACCGGACCTATAAACATTTCTATCCAAAAGCATTGTGAGGACAAAATAGGACCCATTAACTAAGTAAAATGTGGTCTTGGGGGGGGGGGGGATGAATTTTGCAGGCCTTTTTTTAGGATCGTTAAGTGATGTAATTCTGCAACAGTGGGCTTTACAGGGTTAAAATACCTAAGCTAAGATTTATTCAAAATTAGTTAGTGTGGAATCCATCAAACACATCACATACAAATCATGAAATAATCCAAAATGGCATACGCCTGATGTGAATCAACCTTTATTATACTTACAAAATGTTATTTAAAAATTATGATTCTATAAGTTATCAAGAAGTTCCACATACTTCCAATACTCTTAGATTGACAATTACCAATACCTGGATGGTGCTAAATAAAATATACAAACATAAGACATGGAACATCAAAGATTCAACTACAACATGCAATTTTATATTAGACAAAGCACACTGACCAAAGTAAAAAAGAAATTGTGATGAACAAGCAACAGGTAGCAAAGGAAATATAGATTTTGTCTCTATAATTATTTGAGAACAATTGCCTTATGAATTCTAGAGTCTTCTGAGCTTCAACCACTGTATAATACACAAACACTAGACAAGAGACAAAAATTAAACAAAGAATCTTGGGGGGGATTCTGATGACATTTGGAAGACCGATGTGTGGCTGGGGTTGCCATTGGATGTCTGGCACTGTCTCACTGCTTGTATATTCCCATTGATGTAGTTGTCGTCTGTACAACATTGGATAAGCAGATGCTCAGAACAGGAACGAGGACAAAGGATGCATGTAATTCTGACTTGTGCTGTATAGTGTTTTGGTTCCTCCTTATTTTATGAGAGAACAGTTATTTAATAAATATGGTCTCATTCACTGCACAAAGAAATAGGTTTGAATGACATTTACGAGGACTTACTTGGACTTGGATTCATGAATTAGTCCTGGCAACTGCATCCATGATATAGACTTGAATGAAGTTCAAGCCATTTTATGATATTAAGATATGTAAAATTACAGAAAGCTTATTACATTAGCATTATATATTTACATTCATAAGCCAGATTTTTTTTTTTTTATTTACAGACTGGTGTTTGAACAGTGTGCCACATTTGGACTTGCATCTGATTAGGGCAAGACTAAACAATACTATTTGTAATACCATTACTTGGGCACAAGTCCATAAATGGGATTAATTTATATACTGGACTATTGTGCACAAACATGGGCCAGCTCTGCTACGCAAACAAAGTAGCCGGTTTCACATTAGATGCGCCGATGTGTAAAGGGATGGGAGCTATTTTTTTTTAAACCAGACAGTTTTAAGTGAGAACATACATTCATTAAAAGGGTTTGTCTAAAGTTAAATACAAAAGAGGAATAAATAATTGTTTTATTTAAAGCATGCATGGAGGGTTATATAAGCATTCAACTTCTGAATTCTCAGCACTCTCATTTTACATTTCAAATGTTCTTTTCTAAACAGTCAAACAGAAAAATCTTAAAAAGGCTCATTTGTAAAGGTCTCCAGCCAGGGGACAGACTTTAAACAGGGAAAACAAAGAATTGTGAAATGACACCAGAAAGATATCACCGATGCCATATACGAGTGCCATATTCTAGTTTATATTCAAGTGTGTAATTGGGTTTTGGATGAATGACAAAATTACAAATGATTGAGAATGAGAGACACTGAGGTAGCAGTCAGCACACAGTTTCACATAAATGACTTATCCAATATCTCTCTCTTAGAATAATTGCACATCAGGGCTCTGTAGCAAGTACAAAGAAAACACTGAACTTAGGTTAACTGAAGTGAAAGAAAAACAAAAATCGAAGGCTCATTTGCAAGTCCACTGAGAATTTGCTTTGCATTGCTGCTTTGGCTCACTGCATTTTAGAACAAAGCTGGTGGAAACATTTGGTGAAATGTTTTAACAGGCATCAGATGTACAAAATCTAAACACAGATTTCATTAAATACAGAATCTACAGTTAATATTCAGTGTTCATGAAAAATGAACAGAAGCTATATTTTTAAAAATAAAGTGAATATCTTTGGAGAGTTCAGTGAGTTCTGCTCAAATCCTGGGACATTCTAGACAAGTAGAAATCATTTGTTAGGATAGTTTCATTAGTTGGATCTTTGTTTGCATGATCTTTGCAAATAAGGGTAACTAAAATAAACTCACTGAACACTTTATTAGGTACACTATACAAATACTGGAGTCTCCCTCTCCTCCTAACACAGCCTCAATTCTCAATGTTAGAATCCATCCTCTGAGATTTGAGTCTATCTTGCAATGACTGAATGAAGTTCATAGATTTCCCTGGTGCACTTTTATGCTACAAGTCACTCATTCTACCACATCCCTAAGGTATTCTACTGAATTCAGATCATGGAACATGGTACACTGTCATGCTGGAAGCCACAATTTTAAGGCATACAATCACAGTGCTCAATAAAGGACTAGATGTAGGTTTGAAGGTAAAATCTGTTCAGCTTTAAAGTCGGTTTGGTTGGGACATGGGGGTGCCACTGTCTACAACCACTGTTCACTTTAGTAGAAACATCTAGCTTGTTGGTCCACTTTGCAGAGGTTTATTGATAGTTCATCAGAGCGGCACAGTTTGTGTTAGTCCTTCATCAGGAAGGAGTTTCTGGCCACTAGACACTGTTGGCTGGATAATTATTGGTTGATGGACATTTAATTCATATTTCTAATGAACATGTAATGATTTTAGGAATTGATACTGCATTAGAAACATTTAGCCTGGTATAATTGATATGAGAGGGGTTCATCAAATATGTCACTGATTTTCAGCAAGAATGACAAGGCTGCTATGAAAAATTATACAATACTGTACACCATGTTTAGATTATACTACACTCCTCTCTGTGCATCTTTGGAAGTTTCCATACTTATTTGAATTTGTTGGAGATTAAAGAGATGCAGTTGTAACCCTGGTCTTGTGATTTTTTTTCCCCCATGGTAAACACTCTCCTCAGTCTCTTTCTTGGTAAATAAGTTGCTTACCTCTGCTTAATTTGCTTAAGTCTGTCTGTCCTTCCTTGCAAAGAAAATGGTTGCAGGATGTATTAGCTACTGTTTTGTATAATAGCTGTGTGGGAGGGGGATAGCTGGTGTAATGAGCTTCAGGTTTGGGTAGCTAGCCAAATGACTAAAAAGGCATCACATAAGCAGGACATTGAGCTATGGTATCATACACATTCAGCACAATCACATTTAATTTACATACCTTTTTTCTCTCTGAAGGAAGGGAACAAAGCAGATTGTGAGGTGTCCGGTTGAATCTCACACTGCCCGTTTCCTTGTGGATGGTATGTTGTGGTTCTCGATTTCTCAATCCCATAGACTACAGAGCTGTCAAATAAGGGCACTTTCTCTCACGATGAATATACACAACCCTTTCAGGTGTCACTTGATTAGAGAAATTTGGTGAAGCCATATTACCACCAACAGGTGGCCCATTATTACTACTTGCTGCTAAACTGTGCATTAGCCACTCGTAACTGTTGTACTTCCTCACATAAAGCAACGAGTTCCTCCTGTTCCCCTTCCACACATTTTCAACAAACCCTCCTACACAATATAGAATTTTACAAAAAGGAAGCATTATAAATACAAAAAAAAAATTTTTGTAGTCACTGGCCTCTGGGTCCCCACATGATCCAACCGGGCAGTCAATCCTCTTCTAGTGTCCTGTGCCAGCCACTGTTTCTATTTAACCAACATAGAACACCACACAATATCACATTAAGCATACCTTTATTAACAAACCAAACTCCCCACTCATCAGCACAACCATTACTTATACCTTTTTAGTCATTTGGCTAGCTACCCACACCTGAAGCTCATTACACCAGTTAATCCCCTCCCAAATGTGGTATCGAATATCTAAGTTGACTACACCACCTCCTAATAAAGGCAGGAGGAACCTCCCCAAGTCACAATACTATGATACAAAGAGATCAAACTCAAGTATATAAAATCTCAACTTTATTGTCTTAGCATAGACCCTCAGACTTGAAACATCTGCATCAATAGTAAAAAACCATTAGAATAAAAACAAAACTCTCCTCAAGACTCCAGGAAGGGTTGGGCCTGCTCACATGCAAGAAGAAAGAACATCCACAGCATGCACTGCAACCAAACCAATCTTGCAGGCACCGCTACAGTGCCAACCGTTTGATACACACCACACAGCTTGTGCCACCCCACAGGGATCACCTACACAGGCCCAGCCCTGTACAAACCCACAATGAGAGAGTGAGAGTGAGAGAGAGAGAGTGAGAGAGTGAGAGATCAAAATTAAAATACAAAGAATATTTAATACAGCACATACAATTAAAACAGCACATACAATTAAATAGATAAACAGTGGCTGGTCTGCCCCTTTAAGAGAAAGGAACCATAATCATTAGTTACCAATCACCTAATTATACAAATATACAAGGGCAACAATGACAACATACTTTAGTGGAAGTCCAGTGTAGTAAACCAGTTACCAAGTCTCAGTGCTCAATCTCATGACCAAACTCTGAAAACATAAAAAAATACTAAAAACAAAAGACAAATATTACCCACAGCCCAATAAAATGTACACCAACCACTTGAATCTCAAATCAACTTTAATAAACATTTTCAATTTACCAGTTATTCAACGCTCACAGATAGCAGCCAGCACCTAGGAGATTGCAACGGCAAATACTTTCTGCCCCTCTTTCCCACCATATGTGGAAACACCATCAATTAATCATAAAAAGGCATCACATAAGCAGGACATTGAGCTAAGGTATCATACACATTAAACCCAAACAAGATCACATTTAATTTACATACCTGGATGAACTGGTATACGAGGGAGAAAAGGCTGCACATTAAGCATACCTTTGTTAACAAACCAAACTCCCCACACATCAGCACAACCACTACTTATACCTTTTTAGTCATTTGGCTAGCTACCCACACCTGAAGCTCATTACACCAGCTATCCCCCTCCCACAGCTGCTTTTTTCCTGCTTTGAGAAAAAAAGCAGTACTTTTGAGTCATATAGTGTATAGTATGTTTAGCGTTTCAAAGTTTCAAGACCACGGGCCTCCAAAACCCTGTTTTCTGGGTATTGTTTTTTGTTTTTTTTTGTCTCAAACTACATTCAGACACTTTTATTTGGACTCAGTCTTGGCTTGATCTCAACTAGTCCTGGTCTTGAACTTTCTTTGGATACAGCATTGATGGTCTTGTCTATAGTCCTTTGTTCCAGTTTTCCATAATTAACAATTAACAGGCTTTGAGACAATACTTTATCATTATACCTATTCCAGGAACCCTTAATGTTTTAAAAAGCTCTGCCTTAATAATATTAAATTGTAAAAAATACAGGATCTGAATTTTTGATCTGAATTTAAACATTTAGTTTAAAATGCTACCCTGATACACCTGCCTTGTTCTAAGATATGGTGCAGTTCAAAACATTATCAGAGCATTTTGTCTATCCAGTGAAGCTAAGAGAAGAATCCATACTGTACCAATTTGCAATTCATGATCTATCCTCCATTTTGCTCACTTAAGAAAAACTCCTTTGACACCTTATTAAGAGGACTGCATAAAGATATTGTCATTTATGAGAGAATGAACTTCCCAAACTTCCCCTAAAAATGTGGGTCTCTGAGCCACTGCTTCAGTGTCTAATCCATTTAGTTTCCTTATCCAGCAAAATAGTCATGATGTGCCAGAACGCATCTGCCTGACCTACTGACATGTGGGCTTTGCTGTAGCTGTACATGGCCTAGAAGGCAAAGTGTTTTCTCCACGAAGATGCCAATGAGGGGGAGAGATAGCTTACCAGCATCTCTTCCACCTATGGTAGCGCCCCATACCTATATCACCACACGTGCCGTGAGGAAACTAAATTTAGATTGGCTGGAGCAGGAAACTGGCGTCGTCCATTCAAAGCAAGAACTTTGCCCCCCCACACACACCAAACTTCGTTCCTCCAAAAGGAACTTCTCTTCCTTCTGAGAAAAGGGGCCGTAGAGCATGTTCCCCTTCCAGATTGGGATTCGGGCTTTTACAGCCGGTATTTTGGTGTACCAAAAAAAAGACACAGGGCTGCATCCAGTTCTGGACCTCCGAGCTCTGAACTCTGCCCTAAGTTCAAGATGTTCACTACAAAACTGGTTATGTCACAAATCAGATCTGATGACTGGTTTGTGACGAAAGACCTTAAGGATGCCTATATTTTACATAGGTATCTGGCCAGAACACAGGAAGTTCTTCAGGTTTGCTTCTTCTAGTGGCTCCCTGCTGACCCACTCGAGTTTGGTTCACGGACCTTGTCTCCCTCCAAGCGCTTCTTGGGAGATTCCCATCAGGAAAGATCTCCTCTCTCAGGTGCGAGGGGCTATTCTCAACCCCCGTCCAGAGATGTGGAAGCTCTGGGTCTGGCCCCTGAGGGGGACCAGTTCCTAGAGACAGGCCTCTCATCAGAGGGTGTGAAGACTCTGCTGAATGCTAGGGCTCCCTTCACTATGGGTAGGGGATCTGCAGGCTCTATCGGTTGCCCCCGCCTGCCTGGAGTTTGCCCCTGGCATGTCCAAGGCTATCTTGTACCCCAGGACTGGATATGACCCAAAGGTGCCTGGTATGGCCGGTCGTCCAGTCATCCTACAGGCCTTCTGCCTTCCACCCCATATGTCGGCGGAATAGAAGAGCCAGTCAGAGCCCTTCCCCCCAGGACATTTTTGCTGTGGCAGGCTGGTCCTCTCCACACACCTTTAACAGGTTTTATAACCTGAACCTAGATCCCACTCCTGGGTCTCAAGTCCTGCAGGGCTAATGGGTGTTCTGTTCCTGGTCCGCTCATGCTTTTTCATGGCCCCAGGACAGACATCGAGTGGTGCGTGGTGGTGTGGGTATTTACATTCCCATAGCATCAGTCATGACGCAGCGTTGAGTTCCCTCGAAAGGGAACTACAACAGGTTACACCTGTAACCTGGTTCCCTGAGAAGGGAAAAAGACGCTGCATCATTGGCCACACCCGAGGCGTCCTTTTGCGCTTCCTTTAGACAAAGCCAAGCTTAATGAATGTTACGTACATGCCCTTATATGGACATGCTGGAGTGTATTCCTCCATCACGTGTCCTGCACACAGAGCATCAGACACTTCCTCGACAGTGTTCCCATAGCATCAGTCATGACTCAGCATTTCATTCCCTTTTCAGGGAACTGGGTTACAAATGTGGTCACTATATGCCTAGAGTTTTATAACTTCTCCCTGTAACATCTTCAGTTGTGCCTCCCCCTCTTTTCCACCAGAGGGAACCCTCACACAAATTCTGACACCTTCTGGTCACTCAGTTCACTTCCTGTTTTAGCCATTTAAGCCATACTAACATTTAAGCTAAGCTAGGTGCAAAGTATTGTCAGTTCTGCTGCATTACCAAGCCTTGTTACATTGTTCTTGTGTGCTTTCCATTCTTATTACTTATTTCTCTGTTTTCTGGTTTTCTTTCTAGATTTCTGTATTGGATTTGTCTGCCACATTTATCGCTGTTTTCTGGTTATTTGAACCCTGCCTATTTCTGTTTTTTGCCCCACCTCACATATTGGATTCTTTGCTATTGTTCTCCATTAAACTCTGCACATGGATTCTTCTACTCCTATCTCGCATTACACTCCCTAAGACATTCCATTACAGATCCACTGCAACCCTTTCCAGAATAATGTGGATACTTAAATGAACTGAAATGAAAGAATGAGAGGATTAATTAATTATAAACATATAAACATACAAAGCAATATTTATTCAAAATTTATTGTGTGGCATTGTCAACATTAATATTGCACATATTTAAATCATGAAATAATCCAAAATGGCCCATGACTGATGTGACTTAACCTTTATGTTACCTTCAAAATAATTAAAAGATTTTTTTTTGAAAACCCCCAACCCCCCAATAAAGTTTCACCATGTAATTTAATTAATAATTTGACGATACCTGGATGATGCTAAACAAATAATACAAACCACAAATAAACAAATATAAAAAAAAACAAACCATTCTGTCCAAAGTCAATCAAGTTAACCAAGACATTCATAACATTTCTGAATTAGTATATTGCAGAATTCTCTTGTATTTTAAGGCATTCCAGCTCAGTATAAGCAGGGAAGAGAATGCTAAACCATGCTCAAGTTTACATTTATATGAATAATTAATGTAATACAGAATACAGTTTGTGACAAATGCAGTGAAGTGTTGGTTGTATTTTTTTCTATTATCCAAGATTTGTGACTGAGACAAAACATGGAGCAATTTTGCTTTCTTTTCATGAACTATAAATAAATATATGCATTACACGGTATTAGCAGAGCCTCAATGTCCCCATAGCTTATTGCTCTGAGATTATTTTTCTAAGCATGACATATAGCAGAATTTTAGTGAGTAAAAATAGAGTGAGTAAAAGGGATTTTTTGGACAGGGAAGAGAGAGAGAGAGAGAGAGAGAGAGAGAGAGAGAAGGGGGAGGGTGATTAATGCAGGGAAAGACGATCTCAGTATCCTAGTCCCTTGCCCACTCCTAGTCTCTGCAGTTAATTGTGGACATGCAATCAGAGAGTGGTAAGTTTTCTTATTCCTCTTACATCAGTGTCTCTTTATCTTATGGATTTTTGGATCTAAAAAGACTGACAGAAACATAGGACCAGTGATAGGATTTATTAAATCTGTATGCCAAGTGCTTTGTGTGAGTAACTAAAAATAAGAAATACTAATAAGAAGACTTAACGAATCTTTGTTTTATAGTAAAACAAACAAACAAAAAAGAAGTAAAGAAAATAAAGAAATACACCATACCTGTTATACTCTGCTAATGTCTGTATGTGATACACAGACTGTATGATCTCTTTGTAGGTTAATATTTATGTTCTTTATGGGTGTGTAAATAGATGAGTTTTTGTTTTCTTATGTTTTTGAAGGTTGTATGTATTTTATTGGCGTTTTTGAAAGCATTTTGAAATTGTTGTGTGTTAAGGAATTCTTAACAAGTGTGTAGTAGTCAGATGGCTCCTCAGTAGGTACCTGCTGAGTGTCTGCATGTTTGTGTGCATATGTTCTTTATTTTCTGTGCCAAAGCATGATATCATCAACTTGCACCCTCTGTTGTGTGTTTTTTTCCTTTCAGGTGTGTTCCAGACTGTTCTATGGTTGTCTAGCTTCCTTCTGCTTTGAAATAATCAGTGTTGCCTAATTTAAGAACATGATAAATTTCACTGGCTTCAAGTTAACTGAGATTAACTGAGTCAAGATTATAAAATCTTCCTGTGTCTTCTTGTTTCAGAACAAACTCTGTTCCAAGCGTCACTGGTTCAACATATCTCCTAATTCAGTCCAGATCAATCTGTTTATGTGAAGACTTTGCTGTTTATGTGATATGTATGATGGAACATCTTGTATGATGAAAATTAGAACAAAAAAGCAATGGCAAAGAACCTTATAGTAAACGATATATGGAGAAAATGGAAAAATTTGCCTCACAGAAGTGGATATATGCAGTGATTTGAGGTTCAATTAGAGACTATAAACGTTGGTATATTTTTGACAAGCGTTTACAGTTTTTTGACAATTAATCCATTTCTCATCATTATCTACAATCACCAAAGAAGCAAAGAAAACAAAGTTGACAAATACATAATTGCAGAATAAGGAGATGGATGGTCCAGCATTAGGCCACCACCTTCTCTCTCTCTGTGGGATCTTTCTTCTGTGTCTTTTGGTGGTGAAAGCTCAGAATGACACAGAGCCCATTGTACTGGAGGGGAAGTGTTTAGTAGTGTGTGACTCCACTCCAGCTGTAGAACCAGGAGGTAATGCACTGGGAATGTCAATTCGCTCAGGTACAGGGCGCGTTGCTTTTTCAGCCATCAGAAACACTAACCATGAACCATCAGAAATGAGCAACCGGACAATGACTATTTATTTTGATCAGGTTAGTACTTTCAATTATATTCATTTCAGTTCAATTAAACAATATTCTATTTACAGCATATAGCACATTTTATAATGAAGATAGAGCCTCAGTTATCATTTTTAGTTGTGTATGTGTAAGCCAAACTGAGAGAGAGAGAGAGAGAGAGAGAGAGAGAGAGAGAGAAAATACTTCTCTCTGACACTAAGTGTATCACATGTAAAGTAAAAGCTTTTAAACAGCAAGCACATATGGGTGTAATTGGTTCTCACATGGTTTTGGCAATGTAGTAAAGATTTACATCACTAATAAGAAGAGGAACAGTGGCAAGAAATATCTTCTTCAGATAACAAGAGACAAATGATGACAGTCAATTTATTAAGTATATGAAGGGTGGATGGATGGATGGATGTACACACTAAATAGATATTATAAAGTAATTACATGATTACTTTAAGTAAAGGAACAGGGATTAAATGATTTCATGTAGATTGAAATGGTGAATGAAGGAAAAAAACAGCTTTGTTGTAAGTTATTTAAATATTCTTACTGTATACTCTCTGTTTTAAATGTAAGGTCTTAGTAAACATTGGCAGCCATTTTGACCCTGCACGGAGCATCTTCCTGGCACCTAGAAAAGGGGTGTACAGCTTCAGCTTCCACGTGGTCAAAGTTTACAATAGACAGACAATACAGGTAAACCATAACAATACATGAATTGAATATCATCCTAAGATGTAGCAAGTGTTATAAAAATAAATAAATAAATAAATAAATAAATAAATAAATAAATTTAGGGTCATCCAATACATCCAATTACAATGAGTTTATATCTAGATTGTTTTTGTTTCCAATATAGTCGTTTTCAGCGTAGTTGTTTTCTCTGGGCAACTTTTTCGAGTGTGTCTGCAATTATACATCACATTTCCACTTTACATCATGGTCTCTGCAGCAAGTCTCCACAAGTAGCTATAACTATTTTCCCAACATTATATGTTTATTATTTTTTACATTTTAATTCATCTTCTTCCATCATAATTGAGAAACTCTATATTTCAGCATTATTCAGAATTGATGCTAATTGCAGCCACATTCACCTGGGAAGTATGGCACCCGATTCACATCTTCCTCTGTCTGTCCCATCCCTCAGGTAAGCTTGGTGTTGAATGGTTGGCCAGTGATCTCAGCCTTTGCAGGGGACCAGGATGTGACACGTGAGGCAGCAACCAATGCCGGACTGGTTACCATGGAGAGAGGAGACAAGGCCTACCTCAAACTTGAGCGGGGAAACCTGATGGGTGGCTGGAAGTATTCAACGTTTTCTGGATTTCTTGTTTTCCCATTATAGAAGGCTTTTTTTAAGAAACTGTTTTGTTTTCAGTCTCTTGTCTGTTTTGTGCTGGTGATTTGAACAGGTTTTTTTTTCTTATCACGTCCCTATGATTTGCATGGCTAAGAATGACATCTGAAACAGATCAGATGAAGACAGTGGAACAATGCAGTGGAGCAAAGTCCTGATGTGCTCATTTTATTTAGGATCAAAGTGCAAATGGATACAGATGGATACATGGCTGCATACTCATTTCTATTTATCACCAGTGCCATCTGTTAATCTGGCAAAACAGGTCAGTAGCGAGCCAAAAAAAAAGAGTGATCTCTTTGCCAGGAGACTGCAGATCCTAGTGTACACCTTGGCTGTGAGCATATATTTCAAGCATGGTGTTTGTACTTGCTGTGTATTTGATTTATTTATTTATTTATTTATAGAAATTATAGGTAGTATCACAATTCATAAAATTTGAATGAAATGCTTAGAGATGTTTATATGTAGATAATTGTATATTATCTTGGAATGTCCTGTTCTAAATTAAAAATTCTCTTTCAAATGCCTTGATTTGCATGGTAACATGCATTTATGAGCTTCAGTATACTTCCAGGAAGCCTCTCCCTAACCTCAGTTTTTTTTAAAAAGTGCTGCAATGTTGAGTATCATGCAGGGATGATGCTGATATTGCTGTACAACATCCATGAAATTCCGGTGACAGATGGAGTCAGTGGATATTTACTCGAGGTTGCCAGAATCCTGCTGATTAAACCATGTATGCTGTCATTGTTTATTAATAACAGAGTTCCATGTCTCTATGGGAGATTTGTACTAACGAGGACACTTTCCATGCACTTTAAAAAGCCACAGCATTTTTGAATTCTCACATGGCAGGCGTTCATTTCAGTAGTTCTGACCATGGTTATGGCTGTAACGTAAATGATAGATGGATATTAATGCTCGTTCTTATACATTACAGTAACAGTTCATTGACAGGGACTCATATGGTGTTTGCTCCCCAAAATTACAGATTATTATAAATGTGTCACGGACATGCCGGTCCCAGCCACACTACCGCGATCATAGTCACCTGAGCTGTAATTGTGTCACCTGCACCTAATTTCCCGGCACCTATTTAAAGCGCCCACTCGTCAGGGACGATGGCGAGTATTGAGTCTGTTTAGTCACGATTCCCACGTTTAAGCTTTCTGTTTCATGTGCCGGTTTAGTTTCGTTTACGTTTACCTGCTGCCTGAGTTTTGCCTTCTGCCTGCTTCCCTCATTAAAGTTGCTGTTTGGAATTTCACTCTGCCTCCGAGTCCGATTGTAACAAAATGAGCTTTTTAGTACAGAAGACTTTGGGTTCCCTTATTTCTTCGCAGAAAGACAAGCTGCATTCTTTGTCTTTCTAATTTCAAACAGAAAGAAAAATAAGCTGGTGCAGAGAGTGACTCGCTATAGCTGCTAAAATGTAAGTGAAAATAAGAACTTGTGTCATGGGCATTTAATAACATAAAAAGAAGGAATAACATACAGCAGACCATTGTGCTACACGAAGCAATCAAATGCAAATGATAATCCAGAGAACAAAGTCAGAAAAAACAGGCAAAACCGAAGCAGCAAGTCTAACAGATAAACAAACCCGAAAAACACATAGCAAAATCACAGCCAAGAATGAATACAAACAGAGGTCATACACTAGGCAAACTATGAACAAAGGAACTGTTTGGTTTTAATGCAAAGGAACAATACTTCGCGCTGAAGTTAGCATGTATGCTGCTTAAATGTCCACAGAATCTTGGAAGTAACCAGCCCTGAAAGTGGCTCAACACTCAGGCGAGGGTTCTCTCTGTCAGTTATGAGAGGGCATAGTAGTTTAGGATATTACAGAGCCCCCTTCGCTAAGAACACCCACAGGTGTTTTTTGGTGAGGTTGTCCGGTCTGTCTGGGCATGAGTTGTGGAACTCATTGATTAATGCCTGATCCAGAACATCGGCCGCATTTACCCAGGACTGTTCTTCGGGCTATACCCCTCCCAGTCTACCAGGAATTCATTCAAGTATACATCTCCAGCATCTGGAGTCGAGGATATAGTGCACAAGGTAAGCTGGGCCCCTTCACTGTCTAGTGGGGGGTGGGGTTCAGAGACTGTGCTTTCTTGGTTGGGTGGGCACTGGTTTGAGGAGGGAGACATGAAATGTCAGGGAGATGCAGTAGGAGGATGGGAGCAAGTGACTGGGTTAATTTGCCTAGTGATCAGAAAAGGACTGATGTAGTGACAGCATGTGGCAGGGAAGCTGTCAGCTTGCTTATCCTTTTTTGCCCTTTATGGTGCGCACTTCCAGGTTTGCGGCATCGCGGCACACACTTCCATGTTTGTGACATAGTGGCACTCACTTCTGGGCTGGCATTCATTGTGGATGGAGCACTTTTGGGTTCACCTACCTTCGCCAGTATATAAACACACCATCTGCGTGCCTTCCTTGCCAGATGATCTCTCTTGCTTTGCGGCTGAGTCATCCCGCCCTTTGTCTTTTGGCTGTTTCTCCTTGGTTTCTTTCCCTGGTACATATTGGTTGGGACTTCTCTTTATTTTGTGACCCTGCTGTGTGCTTCAACTTTGTCACCAGATTTTTGTTGGGTGAATGTTATTGGCTGCACTCCTCTCTCTGTTGCTCCTCACTACATTAAAAGACTCTTTACCTAGCTCCTGTCACATCTCGCACTTGGGTCCTAAATCCGTATGCCCTGACAGGAGATTGAGCTAGATATTGTGTGTGGAGAGCCATACTCTTTGACCAACTTGATATTGGGGTGTGGCCATCTTCTATGAGCTGCACGGATGCATTGTCTGCAAATAGCTCTCTGAAGATGCGCATGTGTGCTCTTCCAGATGTCTGACTAAGATAAATCCAGTCATCCACAGCCGGGACGTCAGAGGGTTCGCCGGACCAGGGGAACAAATGGGGTTGGTAACCCAAGACACATTGGAAGAATGTTAGTCTCATGGAGGAGTGGGTGAGAGAGTTCCAATCGTATTCCACACAGGGGAGGAACTCACTCCACCGCTGTTGTTCAAGACTACAGTAAGTTCTGAGATACTGAGATACCGGCCGATTTCTTGGTTTAATCATTCTGACTGGCCGTTGGATTGGGCATGATAACTCAAAGTCAGACTCACGTTAATATCCAATTGGCAGCAGAACCCTAGTGAGGTGAACTGTGTTCCTCGGTCTGACACAATGTCCTCTGGGAGACCATAAAGTCTGAAGACCTGATGGAACAAGGCTTTGGCAGTTTCCATGGCAGTGGACAGGCCTTTCAGAAGTATAAAAGAGCAGGCTTTGGAAAATCTGTCAATGGCTACAAGGATCATGGTGTAACCATTGGAACTAGGGAGGTCTGTGATGAAGTCAACAGAGAGGTGTGACCAGGGACATTGAGGCAACAGAAGTGGTTCCAGTAGCCCCGCTGGGAGTTGGTGACTGGATTTGGATTTGGCACATACCTGACATGCTTTTGGTGGGTAGGGGCCATTCAGTTACGGCGTCTACTCAAGTCCATTTCTACTCCCCCTCGGGTGATAACATATCCTAAGAATGTGAGTCCTTATGAAAATCGCACTTCTCAGCCTTGACATACAGTGTCAGTGACACAGAGTTTGTGCTGCAGGAGGCATGAGGGTACTGTGTGTACAAGACGTACCTGGTCATTCAAAGTGGCTGATTATATGAGGATTTCATCAACATAGACAACCATAGCGGTTGAGCAAGTCTCTAAAAATCTCATTTATGAAAGCTTGAAAAACGGCTGGTGCATTAGTTAGTCCATACAGCATTACTAAACACTCATAGCAGCGTCTTGTGGTGTGGAAGGCCATTTTACATTCATCACCCTCCTTGATTCTGATAAGGTTGTATGAGCTCCTTAAGTCCAGCTTAGTGAATATTTTTGCCTCCCGCAGTTGTTTGAGGGCCACAGGAACCAAGGGGAGTGGAAATGGGTAGCATAGTGAGGGAGGTGAAGCGTGTAATCAATACACGGTTGGAGTACTCCATCCTTCTTCTCAACAAAAAAGAATTCTGTGGCGGCAGGGGAGATGGAGGGACGGATGTATCTGGATGTGAGAGCCATGTCAACGTACTCCTCCATAGCTTGGCTTTCGGGGTTTGATAGATGGTATATATGGTATTTTGGAGTCATGGCATTAGGCAGCAGGTCCATAGAACAGTCCCATGGGCGGTGAGGTTTTTTCTTTGCTAAAATTGTCCTTTAGGTCATGATGATTGGGTTTGCAGGGATGGAAGTGACATACAGAGAAAGCTATTCTGTGTGAAAAAAAGTCCGACATGGAGAATGATGGGGACAATTTGGCAGGTTATGTGACCCCTCCCCTCTCCCTGAATGGGTTGGTTGTCTGCAGCTGTAATGCGGAGTGGGGTGATGCAGGGTACTGTAGGTAACCATAGTTCCTCGACGAGTTGATGATCAATTAGATGATCAATTAACTGCAGCTCTGGAGTCCATTAGGGCTACAAGACAACAGAATCTATGATTATGTTGCAATTTTATAGGCAAACTCATACTAGTAATACAAGATATACAGCCCAACTTATAATTCTGGGACGCGGGGAAACAGACGCAAAAAAGATGACCCGACATTCCACAGTAAAAACACAATTGGAGTTGGCGGCAACATTGACATTCTTCAGGGGAGACACGAGTACATTCTAACTGCATGGGTTTCGCTGCCTTTCTCTCAGGTGGTGTTAAACTCCTCTCTTAACCTGGTGGGAGGCTGACTGGCCCCACTGAGGGATTGTTGGGACATCAGGTTGTCGAGTTTAATATGAGTTTACTCAGATAGTGGAGTATCAGAGTCCTGGCAGGCCAGTTCAGCTTGTAAGGCGGCTCAAAGGCAGAGGTTATTGGATCCAAATGCAGAGTTTAATAACCACACACAAAGCAAACAAATACAAAATGATAATCCGGAGAACAGAGTTGTTAAAAACAGGGGAAAAAAAAGGTCAACATCGAAGCGGCAAATCTAACAGGAAAACAAATCCGAAAAATGTGTAGCAAAATTTTGAGTCAAAACTCATAGGTTTCTCATGATAGGCCATAGCAGTACAGGATATTACAGGTGGGAACAGGTTTTATATTTTAGTATATTAAAAAAAAAAAAGATACAAGGCACTAGGCAGGAACACATCCGAGATGGGATGCCAGTCCATCACAGGACACCACACACATTGACACTCATATAAGAATTAACATGTTTTATGAAAATACATAAACAATAAAACATATAACGGAGACATGGAACATGGAACATCCAAATTTAGAAGGCTGGCATGTAGCTGGGGGTGCTGTTGTGTCTCTCTGCTTATCCAGTTTCACAGGAGTACAGACTTTCTGGCATTCTGTATGTAGTAAAAGAACTAAAAATAATATAATGAATAAAACGAATAAAATCCATTACCTTTTTTTGTGTGTAAATTTACTTTGATTTTTTTGATCCACATTTAATGATCAGGGGTCTTTATCAAGTAACACAGAGTTTAGTTCTGTAATATCATTTTATATAATGTAATATCATTTGCAGCTAAAACATAAGGTTCATAGTAGTGAATTGAAATGAAATAGAGTTTAAAGAAGCAGTGCAATAAGGGTTATAAATGTATATAAACAAATAAAATAAAATAAAATAAAATAAAATAAATAAATAAATAAATGGTTAGTGAAATGTAAATGTAGAAGTGCAAGGACAGATTCTTTTTGTAACACATTTTGATTTTTATATATTGGCAGTAGGCTTAGGATTTCAAGATCCAAGCAAGTTTTAATATGATTTTTTTTTTCCAGTAGGCTAATGTCTGTCTCAACACTTTCATTTGTTAAATTAGTTAGAACAGTTTACAGCAGAACAAGACAATGCAAATCATTCATGGAAATTTTGATTTGAAAATGTCAAATGAATTTCAGTTGGCTCAAGTCTCAGTCATTTTCATTGGGTGCAAGTCTCAGTTAGGTATATATTCATAAGCCTGACAGTCATTTCAGCTCAACCCAAAACTGTCAATCACCTTATCAACTACATCCTTTTATTTAACTCATATGAAATATTTTATTAAGAAAATATATTGAGGAATTCATCGGTGTCAACTGAATCTGTGACCTTGAACAGAATTTCTCTGAAATGTCTCCCATTTGCTAGCATGGGAATGGGTTGAGTTCAATATTCTACTGTAGCCAGCCACTAGAGGGCCATTTAGGTTCACTTTTAAACCCTTGTTACACCATCCAACTCTATTTCCACAAAGCAAACATGAATGGTTAAACAAGCATTCAAATTCTAAATTCTGAGCATATTCTGTATTGTACATGATTGATAAAGGTGAAATTGTAATGTGCATGAAAGGTCTATAATTACTATAGCACCCATTATTAATTATTGCACACGAAATTGCATATGAAAAAGTCCCAACACTTAAAGGGAGAAATTGTACATTTTAATTGCCACAGGGATGAATGATTTCCTAAAGCGCTCAGTGCTACACTTGGCAGTGATCAGTCTCTGGCTGACACTAGACACCACAGACTCGTAGAACATCTGCAGTATGGTGTTGCAGATGTTGAAGGACATGAGCCTCCTCAGAAAATACGACCTACTCTGTCCTTTCTTGTAAAGCACTGTTGAGTTTAGTGTCCAGTCCAGTTTATTGTTAATATGGACTCCCGGGTATTTGTAATCCTCAACAATCTCACCAAGCACAGACAAAGGAGAGGCTGGGGTTCTGGATTTTCTAAAGACCACTACCAGTTCCTTTGTTTTCCCAACAATGAGCAGTAGGAGGTTGAGCTTACACCAGGTGACAAAGTTGTCCACTGCTGGCTGATATTCCAAGGTATTACCTCCCTGGATGCATCTGACAATCACAGAGTCATCAGAGAATTTCTAAAGGAGGTTGGATTCTGAGTTGTGTCTGAAACCTGATGTATACAGGGTGAAAAGGAAGGAGAAAGAACTGTTCCCTGAGGAGCAGTGCTGCAGATCACAGTGTCAGACATACAGTTCTGTATTCAGATGTCTGGTGAGGTAGTCCATAATCCATGAAACCAGATAAGTGTACACATTCATGTTCTTCAACTTCTCTCCCAGTAGGGTGGGTCTGATGGTGTTAAAAGCACTTGAGAAGTTGAAAAACATAAACCTCACAGAGCTCCCCGGTTTCTTTAGGTGGGTGTAGGTGCAGTAAAGTAGATGTATAATGGCATCGTCCACTCTGAGTTGAGGCTGGTAGACAAACTGTAGGGGATCAAGGAAGGGTTTGACGAGGGGTTGAATAGAACTGAGGATCAGTCTCTCAAAAGCTTTCATTAAATGAGAGGTCAATGCTACAGGCCTGTAATCATTAGGGGCACAGGGCAAGTGTATACATACTATACACATTGTATAGTTTAATCAAGTTTGACAAAACTTTACTTCTTATGTGTGATAGCGTAAAAGCACGTAATGCACAGCAGCCATTTCAAGGCAGAGAGATTGCGTTTGTCTTTCATCTTCTTCCATCTGTTGTGTAAATTCCAGAAGAAGCTTTGCTTTGAAGCTTTGAATCTACTGTATTTGTTTGTTTTTATTTAAGTAAGCATTTTTGTATTATTTTGCAATTTCACAAAGAATGTAATGGAGATTGAATTATATGATTTTACTCAATCGAATCAAGTAAAGAGGAAAATTACTCAATTATCTGAGTGGTCATTGAAGCTGATTGGTTATCTCCTTACAATGATTAGCTATCTTTATAATTTTTGTGACAGAGGCAGCTGTAACCCTGTAACCCTCTCTCTCTCTCTCTCTCTCTTAGTAAATAATTTGCTTACCACTGCAATTGTTCTGTGTCTCTTGCTGTGTTTAGTTGAAGAAACTTTGCATTTTTGTAGCCTTGCTTTTTGTGGTTTGAGAAGTACATATAGGTTTCTCTTTTAAGCCACCAAAATGTACACTCAGTGGCAGGCTTTTGCAACCCCTAGGATGAAAACAGTGTGTTCTTAGACTTTGGATGATTTTAACAAAATAATTACAGATAAGCAAGAATGATATAGGCATCGAGATAGCATTTCATAAATGACAACATAATTTATCCAAAATATTTACCTCTCAGAAGAATGAGTTCACATATGAGGTCAGTGGGAGTTCTATAGCTAGCATAAAAAAGCACTGGGTTCAGGTTTACTAAAGTGAAATTAAAACAGGAGAGAATCATTGTAGAATCATTTGCTAGTCCACTGAGTATTTGCTTTCCTTAAATGCTTTGCATTGCTGCTTTGGCTCACTGCATATTAGAACTAGCCTGTGTAAGAGGGCAACGCTTGGTGAAATGTTTTAAAAAAAAACTTGTTAAATACAGGCAATCTACTGTATTTTCAAAAATAAAAAACTATAATATTTAAAATGTATTTTGGATAGAAGAAATATAAATGATTTGTTTCATTAGTTTGGATCTTTGTAAGTAAATTTCATGAATCAAGTTTAACTTATAATACCTGCCTCTGTGCATCTTTGGTAGTCTTCATGCTTTCATCTGTATTTTTGTGTTACAGGTCAAATGGAGGCAGACCCTATCATTTCTCTGCTCTCTCTGTCTGTCTGTCTCTCCCTCCCTCACTCTCTCTCTCTCTCTCTCTCTCTTTCTATCTAACTTTCTATCTTCTACTCTTTGCTGTGATTGGTTGTAGAGGAAACTATTTTGTATAATAGAAGGCTTACTTTTTTCCTAGTTGTTCTTTTGTTCTTTCAGCTGCTCCCTGTTCTGGGTTGCTACAGCGGATCATCTGGTCCGTATATTTGATTTGGCACAGGTTTTACGCCGGATGCCCTTCCTGATGCAACCCTGCCAGGAATCGAACCAAGTCCATGGCAACAAGAGCACAGGATCCTGGTGCTGTACCACCAGAAATGTATAGTACACAGTTATAGAAGGGAAGTCATTTATAATCACACCATCACACTCAGATGCCCATCATGCTGTGTACATGTTAAGACTAGCTCAAATGTTTTCTGGAAGTGCAGAAGATGGATAGGGTTTTTTTGGGGGGTTTTTTTCCAAAAAATTATTTTTTATTTTGCTGTAAAAAAAAAAAAGGATTGTAAAAATACAAGGAAAAAAACTATAAAATGTTGAAATGATGTAGTGAAAAACATCATCAAAGGACTTTGCCTTTCAAATGATAGTAGGAAAAGTCAAGACAAATTTAAACATGATCTGTCCTCCTTTTTAATTACACAATAAACCTGAACTCCTTTGACCTCTTATTAAGATGATTAGATAAAGAGATTGTCGTTTATGAAAGAACACAGACTGGCTTCCACCTCTATGCCCATCGCATTCTCCCTCAGCTGTTTTTATTTCTATGGCCACAGTTTATTTATACATTTCTTTCTTTCTTTGTTTTTTTAAAAAAATGGATAGTGTTATTTATTGTTCAAATTATTTGGTCAAATAATTTAGATATTGTGACCAAATATATTAGCTATAATAGCCATTTATGACCCAACCTTGATAAGTAATAAGATATTGTTCAATATGAATACATTCTCACCTGTTTCACCCCTGTGGAGAACACATCCATCAACCAAACACACACTCAAGCACACACACACAGCTTTTTCCCTTGCTTTATCCTATGTTGCTTTCTATACATGCTACTTTTAAAACACCAGTGATCCAGACCATTTCTGCATTCTTTGGCTGGCTTTGGACTGCAGTACCCATGAAAAAGACGAATTCACATCACTAGAGTATTTGCTTTGCTTAAATGCTTTGCATTGCTGCTTTGCCTCACTGCATATTAGAACCAAGCTGGTTTAATAGAGCAAAGTAGGTGAAATGGATCACCTAAATACATGCAATCTGTGCTATTTTCAATATTAATAGAATATAATAAATTAAAACAAACAGAAAAGCTATTTGTATAGCATAAATTTTCAGTTTTTGTAGTAGTACCAAGGGCTGGGCTCAAAAGCTCTTACTCTCTAGCTAGCTCAGAACTGTGTCATTTTGGATAGAAGAATCATTGTTGTCTACATGTGTACTGAGACACACAGTTGGATTGTGCTTCAAAGCTGGGCTGTAATGAGTGGGGTGTGGGTAAATTGCAGCATGATTGGTGAGTGTATATATTCCTGGGTATGGGGTGCCACCCAGTGTGCATCATAGCTTTGGGACAGCCCATTTCTGGTATCGCTGATGGTCGCAGCTGTGTTGATGATATGTGTAGAGTGGCTACTTGGCTAATGCTAAATAGATTGCACTGCTATTTCTACTTGTCTGTGCTGTTTTGGTTTGGTTCCTTTTCTTCTCTGCGTGCTGTTTCATGCAGGTGCTACGTTGGATTGTGCTTCCTGCATGTGTTTTGTCTTTCGTAATTTTGTGTGGGATGGGTAGGTTTTTATTGTAATTTCTTTTGTTGTTAATTTCTATGGACATTCTGCCCAGGATTATATTGTGTCTACTTCTAAAACTGGAAACTTGTAAGTGAAAGTTTCCAACACTGTGTCACCTGTTCGTTTTATATGAATCAGCCTTTCTTTTTCTTTGGGCATTTGTTGGAGTTGTATTACTTTTTGTTCTTTTTTGTTTTTGCTTGTATAATTGTTTTTCTTTCCTTTGTGTTTCCTAGGAGTCAGGCCCCCAGGGCAGGCCTCAAGTTGTGCTTCCTATCTGGTGGTGGTGCTTTCTTTACTGTGTGCTGTGTGGCTTAAGCTTAAGTGTGGTATAAGTCAAGGTACCATTGTGTAGACAATTAAGGAGGTTGAAACTGGGTTGCCTGGCCTGGTTTGACTTTGGCTCCTAGTGTAATGTTTATTTATTTGTGAACATGTGTGTAAACGTGGGTGACACTCCTCTCCTTTTTTAATTGTGGTGGTTGATCTTTTGTCCTGGTTATTTTAGTAAATTGGGTCATTGAGTATTATGTAATGAACTATTTTTGCTGTTAATAAAATATTAGACTTTTGCACCTCTGAATTCACTACTTTGTCCCCTCCTTTGAACTAACAAACCTGTATGCTCGTTCAGGGGTTCCCTGTACCTAACAGGGTGGTGTAGTTGGTTAAGTTGATTTATTATAATTTGAAATCTTGGTTCTAACTGGTTTGTCTAATTGGTACCATATATTATCTAGTCTGACTGCTTTGCCACAACCTGGTGTAGTCAGCAGGATCTGTTCCATATTGGAGCAAAGATGTGGATGCAGAGTGATTTGTGTATTATATCTGTTACAAGTCATAAGGGAGATCAGTAACATGTATGCATCCCCTATTGTATTAGTTAAGAAGAAGGACGGTAGCCTATATGCTTGTGTCGCTTAACTCTAAGACCAGAAGGGATGCATTTCCTTTGTTGCACATCGAGGAATTGCTAGATGCCCTGACGGGGGCCTTTTGGTTTTCCATGATGGATTTAGCCAGTGAGTATGATCAGGTCCCCGTCACTTAGGGAGATAAGCCTAAGACCACTTTTTGTACTCCCTTTGGCTTGTTTGAGTGGAATCGAATGCCCATTGGGCTCTGTAATGCTCCCTCTACCTTTCAGCAGTTGATGGAATGATTGTTTGGAGATCAGCAGTGTCGTCCCTTACATTTGTATTTGGATGACACTGTAGTGTTCTCTTCCTCCGTCGCTCATCATTTAAAGAGGTTGGAGGAGCCAGGTAGTGTATCAAGTGGTGAGAGTGCCTAAGTAGGGGGGTGTAGTGTACACTATCACATCAGTGGATTATTTGACTAAGGTTAAGAATGTGCATTGTTCTTTACTAAAGGGTCTAGTGCAGAAGCAACCGGCAGCTATCGGGGCAGTGGGTGGTTCCTGGGACCCCATAACAAGTGAGTCCTTGTCAGATGAAGAGATGGAATTGTAGGCTGCGGTACCAGGGGGTGAGCAGACAACCCCTTAGTTAGTGTCTGACAGGTTAAGCATGGACACAGGGTCTGGTTCTTTAGGCTGGTCAACAGCATTAAGCACAGTGCATGTGGGTCAGAGGCCCCAACAAGAGCTACGTGGTGTTAATGGAAACCTCCTTAATAGTGTGGAGCCAAGGGCAGAAGTTCAGTTGGAGAGACTGGGAGGGGGTTGCAAAGGACAGGGCAGGCAATGGCAGGTTGCCACTCTAACCCCCTCCTCTTCCTCCTAATCCACTCATCTTCCTTGATCCACAGGAGGGGTCATGTGAGGTCTCCTCAGCCTAGGCCTAGTGCTATAAAGGCCATTTTTAGACCTTGGGATTAACTATGGTGGTTTGGCAATCGTCAGGACAACGATCCAAGAGTGTGGGGTAGATTGTAGTGACAGTTGGATTTTGCTTCAAAGCTGGGCTGTAATGAGTGGGGTGTGGCTAGAGGTGAATGTGAATGTGTGTGTGTGTGTATGAAGACAAGTGGGTGACAGCCCTCTCCTTTTTTAATTGTGGTGGCTGATCTTTTGTCCTAGTTATTTTAATAAATTGGGTCAATAAGTATTGTAATGAACTATTTTTGCTGTTAATAAAGTATTGGACTTTTGTACCTTTGCATTCACTACTTTTTCTCCTAATGTGAACCAAAGAAACTATGTGCTCGTTTAGGAGTTCCCTGTCTCTAACAGGGTGGTGTAGTCGGTTTAGTTGATTTATTAAAATTTGAAATCTTGGTTTTAACTGGTTTGTCAAATTGGTACCTTATATTATTGGGTATGACTGCTTTGCCACACGTGGTCTTTGTAAATAAGGGTAACTAAAATTTTCTCACTAAACACTTTATTTGGTCCATTATTCTAATATTAAGTAGGGTCTCCCTTTCTTTTCAAAACAGCCTCAATTCTCAATGGTAGAACTTGCACTTTTTGACTATATAGTACAAAGTTATAGTTGTTCTTTCAGCTGCTCCCTTGCGAGCATATTTGATTTGGCACATCAACCCTGCTCAGGAATCAAACCCAGCCCATGGCAACAAGAGCACAGGATCCTGCTGCTGTACCACCAGAAGGGTATAGTACACAGTTATAAAAGGGAAATTATTTATAATCACACCATCTGGTGTCACCCAGATGTTCTTTCCCCATCATGTGTACATGTTACGACTAGTTTAAATGTTTTGGAACAGAAGATGGATAGTTTTTTTTTTTTTTTTTCAAAACATTTAATTCTTTTTTAAATAATGCTGTAAAAATATTTTGATTGTAAAAATACAGGGGAAAACAACTATGAAATGCTGACATAATGTTGTGTAAAACATCATCAAAGGATTTTGCCTTTCAAAACTAATTTAAATATGATCTGTCCTCCTTTTTATTCACTAAAGTTAACCCAAACTCCTTCAACCTCTTATTAAAATGATTATATAAAGATATTGTCATTTATGAGAAAACACAGACATAGTTATTTCTATGGCCGCAATTTATGCATACATTTGTTCATTTCTCTGTTTGTTTGTTTTTAAAAATGGAACAGTGTTATTTATTGTTCAAATAATTTGGATATCGTGGCCAAATATATTAGCTATAATAGCCATGCATGAACCTGGTTGAGTAATATTATATTGTTCAATGTGAATACATTCTCACCCTTTTTCACACGTATGTATAGACGCTACTTATAAAACACCAGTGATCCAGACCATTTCTGCTCTCTCTGGCTGGCTGTGGACTGCAATAGCCATGAAAAAAAATGAGTTCACATTAGAGGTCAATGAGAGCTAAGAAAGAATTGGGTTCAGGTTTACTGATGTGAAAGCAAAACAGGACAAATCAAAGAATCATTTGCTAATCTACCAGAGTACTTGCTTTGCTTAAATGATTTGAATTGCTGCTTTGGCTCACTGCAAATTTGAAACAGACTGGTTTAATAGGGCAAATGGATCACCCAAATACAGACAATCCACGGTATTTTCAATATTAATAAAATATAATGATTTAAAATAAACAGAAAAGGCTATTTTTTACAGCACAAAAAATGTAATCTTTGTAGTAGTGCCAATGGTTTGGCTCAAAAGCTCTTACTCTATAGCTAGCTCAGATCTGTGTCATTTTGGATAGAAGAAATAGAAATTGGTTAGTTTGGATTGTAGTCTACATGGTCTTTGTAAATAAGGGTAACTAAAATATTCTCACTGAACAGTTTATTAGGAACATTATTCTAATATCGAATAGGTTCTCCTTTTCTTCTCAAAACAGCCTCAATTTTCAGTGATAGAAACCTTCCTTTGAGTCTGAATATAGAACTTATTTGGACTCGGTCTTGGCTTGATCTTAACTAGTTCTGTTCTTGACTACAGCTCTATGTTCCAATTGACTAGAAATTATATTTATTCTAAAATCATCATTATATTTATTGTAAAAGCATTTATTTTTTTAAAAATTGTGCTGTAAAATAATAATAAATAATAATAAATAATGGATTGCAAAAGTACAGACAAAAAAAACTATAAAATACAATAATTTTTATTTTATATATACAGTTTAATTGGTTCTGTGACCGAGCTCGTAACTCAATTTGCTCGTATATCAAATCGAATTTCTCCATTAAAATGAATTGAAATGCTATTAATCCGTTCCCCCAAAAACCACACCAGTTTTTCTTTGTTACTTGTTTTTTAAATAAGAAAAATGTACTTTATAAATAACAAATAATGTATAAAACAATAATAATACATAATAAAAGAGAACGTAAAGAAATAAACAGGTTTTATTAAGTGTATTTACGTTGAAGATCAGACGAAGATGCTGGTGGAGGTGGAGGAGATTGGCGGAGGAGGGTGGCGGAGCTTTTCATTTCGTGCTCTATCGCTTAACTTAACTTACCCGCTACACACTTAATGCTACAATTATTTGCTAAATTTAACTTACATAACCTACACTTTATCGCTAAACTTATTGCTACTTTTTAAAAAATTTTTATTTATTTTTTTCACTTCACTTAATCATCTTCTTCACTGACTTTTGCCTTTTTCTCCACACTTTCCTTGCTTTCACTTGCAGGGCGTTTCAATAAAAACCTGTCCAAGGAGGTTTGTTTCTTCCTCCCTTTCAAAATGTTTGGAAAATGAGTGAGGAAGTGTCGTTACACAGCGCCAACGCACGACCTGGAGAGATAACCACGTGAACTGACCGCTCGCTGGGCGACCGAGTGGCGGGTGGAGTAAGCTCGCTCACTCGTAACTCAGATCTCAGCTTGTATCTTAAAGCAAAAAATTTACCGAGCGACGGCTCGTATCTCGGAAAACTTGTAAGTTGAGTCGCTCATAAGTCAAGGTTTCACTGTACTGAAATTATGTTGTGTAAACCATCATCACAGGATTTTGCCTTTCAAATGATAGTAGGAAGGGTCAAGACAAATTTACATATGGCCTATCCTCCATTTTGTTCACTTAAGTAAACCTGAACTCCACTGACCTCTCATTAAGATGATTATATAAACATATTGTCGTTAATGAGAGAACACAAACTGGCTCCCACCTCAATGCCCATCTCATTCTCCTTTGCTTCATCCTATGTATGCGTACTATACTTCATATTAAAATTAGCATTTGTGCAATTTGACAATTGCACTTTTTGACTATATAGTACAAAGTTATAGTTGTTATTTCAGCTGATCTCTTGTGAGCATATCTGATTTGGCACAGATTTTGTTGATTCCTGAGCACAACCTTGCTCAGGAATCAAACCCAGTCCATGGCAACAAGAGCACAGGATCCTGCTGCTGTACCACCAGAAGGGTATAGTACACAGTTATAAAAGGGAAATCATTTATAATCACACCATCACCCAGATGTTCTTTCTCCATCATGCTGTGTACATGTTAAGACTGGCTCAAATGTTTTCTGGAGAAGCACAAGATGAATAGGGTGTTTTTTTTTGTTCACTTAAGTAAACCTGACCTCCACTGACCTCTTATTAAGATGATTATATAAAGATATTGTCATTTATGAGAGAACACAGACTGGCTCCCACCTCAATGCCATCTCATCTCATTTTCTCTCAGCTGTCATGATTTCTAAGGCCACAATTTATTTATACATTTGTTTATTACTTTGTTCGTTTGTTTTTAAGTGTTATTTATTGTCAAATAATTTGGATATCGTGTCCAAATGTATTAGCTATAATAGCCATGCATGACCCAACCTGGATGAGTAATATGATACTGTTCAATATGAATACATTCTCACCCTTTTCACATGTGTGGTGAAAATATTCTTCAACCAAACACACACACATCCTTTTCATCTGCTTCAGATTCAAAATTATAATTATATACTGCACTATTACTATTGTTTCTCACCTGTCAACATTTCAACTATATAGGCTTCTCTTTTATAATCATGTTCTGTTCTTTGATTTTCATTTCATCACCTTTTCATTGTCTTAAAGAACCCCTTTATTTTCCTCACAACTCTATTACCCGGGTTTGTGGCTTTTATTTATCATGTTTAGCAATGTTCGAAGCTTAAGTACATGTAGTATAAAATGGCATTTAGTATATATTTATTTAGAAAAAAAGGTCAATCCACAGCATCAATGCAAAGTCTAAGCAAAAAATCCATAGTCAAAGCAAAGCAAATTACTCACTGGACTAACAAATTGTGTTCAGATTAATGTTGATGAGTCATGCACTTTTTCTTTCACTTGACTAAAATGAATTGTTTATTACCTCCCTTTAATAATAAAAAAACATGCAATTTATATGTAGTTACTTAATAGTCCATGCAAAATAGAACAGTATTAATGCTTTTATTCCCATTCACTCAGATTAAAAATGTAATTTCATTGATGTTTTCTATGTTTTTACAACTGCCTTTCCTTAGGTTTCACTAGAGATTATTTACTTTGCTGCTTCATGTTTAGACACACTATCAAAAATCTTGAATTCGAATGAAAATCTAATAACCCCTTAGCCTACAAAAATGAAACTGCAGAATTTTGAAAAAGGTTTTTCATTTCGTGGAGTTGGTATAAAGCACAGTAAGACCCGGATACATAAGATTAGAGCAAAGGGGCATTGTCCATTAGGATATTTTCTCATCCAACAAAAAAAAGCTCCTGATGTGCTACTTAACAATTCAGCATTTAAAATACTGTTGGCCAATCAGATTGAAGCTCCTAAGATTTCTTTACTGTCATAAGGTGGAGGAGTGGAAGATGTTTGGCATGACAGCTCTCTTACATGCCAATGCCAGCTAAACTCGCCAAAACTCGAAGAACTGCTGATGATTTAGAGGTCCTTTTTCATTTTCTCTAGAGTACTTCAGAGTAAGTGAATATATATTATAATTTTTTATATTTAGTCAATGGATTCATTTGACCAATACAGATAATTGTTATCTTTAACAATTTATGCTAGTACAATTTGTTTTTCTCTATTAGGTTAAAAATCATTGAGTGGTGTTTAATATCATTGCATTCTTGCTTAAAGGTGACTGAGTTGTGGTATGGGATAGCTCTTACAACTGTAAGTTTTAGAGCCTGCTTTGGGGTGTAGCCCTCACCAGGGGCATTCCTAGGACTTGAAAACATCAGGGGCTGAGCCCGAAACATCAGGGCCTAATAAGGGAGAGAGGGCAAGCAAGAATAACACATTTTGTAAGGGCATTTTTATGTAATATTGTTTAATAATAAACACAAATTATGCAACTTTAGAAAATTTCTTTCAATCTTTTTTCTGACTCCTCCCATCATTTCAGAGTCTTGCTACTAAAAAAGGAGTTCATTAAATTCATTACATTTTCTCTCTCACACATGCAATATTATCTCTTTTACAGTGTGTGTGTGTGGAGTAGTGCCGTGTAGATCCTTTTTTATTATTATTATTTTACAATTTTCTATATTATACTTGCACCTCTTATTTCATTCCTCATTTATGCCGGCACTACTGTATGTATTATTCTTTGTTTAATTTTTATAGCCTCTCTTCTCTTCTCTTATTGTTCTCGCATCTCTCATCTGTCTTGCTGCTTGTATCTTGTCTACTTCATGCTCTTGGTGACTTTTCTATCCTATTTCTTTAAGGGGTGGAATCATCAGAGAGTATCTCCGAGACTTGACTTGAGCAAAACGGTCAATTACCATACTAGTATTTATAGTGCTGAGAATTCCTTTTTCTATTGACAGAACAGCTGAATGATGGAGTCTGTTCTGGTCCATTGTTCGCCTAAGTCATGTACATATTTTGACTTAAATACTGCATAAGTTGAACAATAGAAAGTCATGATGTTCAGACTGTAATGTCTTAGCGCTTTAACAGTTTATATTTTGTTTAGATATATCTTTAAGTTTATTTAATTTAAGGCTTTTGTACATATTGGGTATGGAATAATATTCAAAAGGGTCCTATATTTCAGAGGTTTTCATAATCATAATCATGGGCCTCCTTTCTGTCAGTCAAAATTGTGTAGAGTAAACGGCAACAGTGATCAACTAAAGCGATCTACATTTACTTAATTCCTCTACACCCTGGTGGCAAAATTAAAATTATCCGGGGCTTGACCCCTGAATGAATAGCCCTAGCGATGCCCCTGGCCCTCACTGTGAAGCCCATGACTTTGCAGTTGCAATTACCAGTTAGCTGTCTTACATTATTTAAGTTGGATTGCTTGGAGATTTCTCACTTGATTTCTTGCAGGTCATCTTAAAATATTTATTTAATTTTCCTTATTTCCTCAGTGCCACATCAGTTATGGGGAATTGCATGTTTCAGCTTTTGTCTCTCACAGGTGAGAGGAAAGCTCTGTAACTATTGTGAATAACCAACTCATGCTTTTTTGCTACACAGACAAAACCACTTAGATAGCTAGTGTGTTGATTTAAACTTAATAATTTTATCTGCAAAAGGCTGCTGTGGCTGCAGGCTTTTATTCCAAACCAAGCAGGTTTGTTAAATCAGACAACTTAGTCTAAAAAGCCATCAAATTAAAGAAGGGCATACTGGTCTGTGCATAGCTGTAACTAATTGACTCTTCCTTATTAACTACCTTATTAATGAATTAATTTTGTCAAATCATCTTCTTTTAATGCTGTGCAACAATTTGAGAGACTTCTAGCCTCTGCTCCTGGGACACTTAAAAATAGTTGTAAAACAGTTCCCCTGTTTGCGTTTGGTGTCCATGAATACCTGCCTAGCTTTCTCCTCCTTTTATTTCACTATTTACACGCAATTTTATAACTTGAAATTAAATAAACACAAATGAACTATCTTAGGAACATGCTCTGCACTTTAAAGGTGACTAACATTTACCAATAAATACTACCAGTCAAACGTTTGGACACACCTTCTAATTCCATGGTCTTTCCTGATGTTTATTTCTTTCTACATTGTAAAACAATGCTGAAGGCGGCCGAAATACACAACATTGTCCTTTGAACAGTTGATATTGAGATATGTCTGCTACTGATGCTCTGTAAAGCCTTCATAACGGCTCTAATCTGAGGTGCTGTTAATTGGTGATTTCTGAGGCTGGTAACTCTAAATGAACTTCTCCTCTGCAGCAGAGGTCAGTTTTGGTCTTGCTTTACTGGGATGGTCTTCATGTGAGCCAGTTTCATCATGGTGCTTGATGGGTTTTGCAAATGCACTTGACAATACTGTTCTTGCAAGAACTATTCCAGAACACCTGACCTTCGTGTCTTAAAATAACAACTGACTGTTTTTTATGGTCATTACATATGGATTACTTAAGTCCATGTGTGGTATTTCATAGTTTTGAAATCTCCAGTATTCTTCTAGAGTGTAGAAAATAAATCCCTAAACAAAAAACATTGAATTAAAAGGTGTCCAAACTTTTGACTGGTAGTGTACACTACATGCAAGTACGAAGTGTTTCTGAAACCTTTGTAAAACTGACAAAGATCTTTGGTTCAGCCTGGCTTACACATATTTACACACTATTTTAATTAAAGATTGATAAAAAAAGATTGATACCTGACCTAATGCCACAGGCAAAATTATCCGTAATTTTTCTAGTAAAATAAAATTGTGTTTCATATTTCTTTGTAAAAGAAAGAAAGAAAGAAAGAAAGAAAGAAAGAAAGAAAGAAAGAAAGAAAGAAAGAAAATCATCTTCCACAATGAAAAGCACAGATTAAATAAAGAAGCTAACAGATCTCTTTTTAACAGAACTAGTGTTGTTCTTCTAATCTGTCATCTACAGAAGTCTTCCTTTTCGTCTTGTCTGTACCGTATGAGTACATCCTAGTCCAACAGGGGAAAAATTGGAATGATGCTCGGACTTACTGCCAAGTCAAATACATTGACTTGGCTATTGCTGGAGTCAGTGATGACATGGTCAAGCTTCAAAATGAGGCACAGAAGCAACAATTGACTTCCAATGCTTGGATTGGCCTATACAATGCTATTAATAGCTGGCACTGGTCCCTGGGAAACCAGCCACTCGGAAATGTGACAGATTGGTGTGCCGGTGAGCCGACCTATGCAATGGAAGCTTGTGGTGGGATAAAGCCAAGCTGTTGGTTTGACTATTTTTGTACAGCAGCATTTCCCTTTGTGTGCTTTGATGGTGAGGAGCAATAATTCACTTTTATTCACATTTATTAGGAAATTAAGGATGTATTTACAAAAAAATGAATGTGCTTAGTGAACTTGTTATAAGGTGCCAAAAACGTTAACCATCTTAAAAACAGCTGGGCCTGTACGTCAAAAGGAGACACTAGACAAAATACTGCTGGATTAATAAAATTCAGACAGGAAATTTCACCTACATACACTCAGTCTGAGACCTTCCAATAGCGGGTACTAAGTATCATATACTTAACATCATTGTAGAAAATTAGAAAGTTTAATACAACTTAAAAGTTTTGATGCATTGGCAGATGGCTGTGATTGGTGGTATTGATTTAAAAGTGTCCATAGGAATCTAAGAGGATTCATTTTTGACCTATTTTACATAAAATCTGTATTTTTGAGATTTTAATGTTTGAAATTTGTATTTATTGTTCTGAAATTTTAAGTTCTAAAATACAAATAGACAAAATGGAAAAGATAGCTTCATGTTAGCAGTATTTATTGCAAACTGTGTCAAATATCAATTTCTGACTTATATATATCAAAAGCCCTCATCTTGTGTGTACACATGCATAGGAATATATCCAGGTGAATTTCACCACCCCTTGTTGTCAAGCAAGGAAATTAGAAACAACAATGAGCCTCAAAAACAGCAAACAGAATGATCTCTGTGAAACTGTATATCTGAAAATATAATTTTCATTTTCAATATCAAAGTTCTTTTTTTTAATTCCATAAAAAATAATAATCAGTTGTGCAATTCAAATATCAATATATACCATGATGCACTTTATTGCATTAGTCCTGATTATACACAAAATACTCTGATCCTTGAGTAAGTTGAAGAATTAGAACATTCAAGGATTAACATGTATAATGTCTGACAAATTAAAAAATGTCAATAAAATGTGAATGTTTTTAATTAAGCAACCTGTTTACATTTTAATTTTTGAATCAATAATTAATCGTGTGTTTTTCATTTTGACAGACAGGAACACTGGGTCCAGCAGATACATTGTTATTTCTACTTCTAAGTCTTTTTCTAATGCTCAGAGTTACTGCAGGCAATATCACACAGACCTGGCCAGTGTTACAACCATAGAGGAAAATACACTGATAAAAGGAAAAGTCTCTGGTGATGCTTGGATTGGTCTGTCCAGAGACACCTGGAAGTGGGTAGACCAGAGTACATTCTCTACCTTTAGTTGGGTGACAGGAAAACCAAACAATATAGGTTCATATGATAATTGTGGTAATTTTCTTAAAGGCCTTGTTGATGCTGCACCATGCTCTGATATAAAGCCTTTCTTCTGTCTCAGAGGTAAGCTAAAATACAATTCAGGCCCATATATTTTTTGCCCATATGTTTTTTCCAGACTTTTATAATGCAAGTTTACTTTTGTCTATGTTTATGTTTATATGCATTTCTGCCTTCAGATTTTACAAAAAAACAAACCATAAGAATGAAGATTAGATCGAATCAGGATATGAATGATCCTGCAGTGAATGCAGCAATCTCACAGATGGTGAGACAAATCCTCAGTCCTCTAATATACAATCCCCTCTTACAGCACGTGCAACATGAGGCACATGGTCTTTGTTGTAATTAGAATCTTTATGTTCAATTCAGTCTGAGTAGCATACAAATCTCACAAGTTTTTAATGTCTATATTCTGAATTATATAGTAATAAATGTCATATTTTGTTTTTCAGGTAAAGCAAAAACTGGAGGAACATGGGATATCAAATAACACCACAATAAAATGGATTGTGCAACCAGATGGCATGGTCTTTCAAAAGTTAAACGTAAATAATAATATTTTATAAATCAGTTAATTTGAGCATTCTGTTCTAGTGCTTTTTTGACTAAATTGCTACATGAACATCAGTTTCAACTTGTAAACATAGATAAGCATTAATATGCATTTTTTAATGACCATAAATGTTTAATGTGCATACAGAGGCCTGTAGGTCAAATGAGTTATCTCTTTGGTTTTACTTTATATTTCTGACCATGGACTGAATTTGATGGGACACCCACTCCTGGGAAAATGAGCAACTCTCTGGGGAACTGTCTTGTAGGCTCTTCATTTGTAAACAATCCTTTTAACTCAGTATGTTAAATAATCTGTTTGTAATCAGATGGAAAAGTCTTCATGTAAATACCTCAAAAAATACCTTGAATTTTAAATTGTTAGGAGAGGTTTTTCTAACCCTTCCCAGAGCGATGAACAGCAACAATTGCTTCTCAGAGATCTTTGCTGATGTCCTTTTTTTCTTGCCATGATGTAGACATGTATCTCAATGCTTCAGAATACAACACTGCTTTTATAGAGGTAGTTACACTTATTTATGATTAACTAAACTTCTGTATTTCTTATTAACACCTAGCCATTAACTCTCTTAATGATTGAGGATGTAGGAAGGGTGCAAATCTTTTTTCACTGGATTCTAAATGTTGATTTAGTTTTTGGGAAAAATTACTACATATTGAAGTCTCTGTTTTTTCTTTATTTTTTAGTTGGTGAGGGCTACACAATTGTTATTTAATCTGTGTAAGAAGTATAGTTTTGCTGTATGAAAATTGTTCATAAGTAGTTAATGGTTGTAAACATGTGTATCTTTCAATGAATATACACTTTTGATGTTGATGCAATGTTAAATGAATAAATATGGTTATATCTGTTTTTAGGTATGTGCTTGCATTATATACAGTCATGTATGACTAGGCATCTCTATACAGTACAGCAAGCTCATGACAAAAAAAACTCATGCTTGCCAGGATGAAGCGAACTCTGAAAATGAAATAATGAGAAAATGAAATAATTATGAACATACCATTAAAAACACCTAAACTAAGGCTGAAATTAATCAAAAGTGCAATGTGTGGAATCCAATATAAATATTAATATCACACAAATTCAAATTACAGAATACTCCAAAATGGCCCATAAGTGATGTGAACCAACCTTTATTATACTTACAAAATAATGTTTAAGAACATATTCAACCCCCAGTTCCACCATTTAATTAAATTAAAGTGTACTCTTTAAAAATGGCTGATAGTTTAAAATACATGGATAGTGCTATAATTACAAAGCACAAATATACACTACTCACAAAAAGTTAAGGATATTCGGCTCTTTATCATGCTGTTCACATTTTGACATCATGAGACCAAGATGACACCTAACAATTGATCAACACTACCTCACCATTGCAAGGCTTCAAACAGGATGTTCTCAGAGGGCCACTGAGCTTAGAGTGTCACAGAGTGTCATCAGCAGGTTGTGACAGAGATACAGAGAGACTGGAAGAGTCACAGAAAGGCATAGACGTGGACATCCTTTGGCCACATCCCACAATGATGACCGCTTCATTGTGAACACTTGCAGGTCGTCTAGCACACAGACCACGCTGATGTAAATGGTTTCGAATGGTCTTACTTGACACTTGGGTGCCTCTCACCTCCCTTAAATGTGCCTGGATTTGAGTGGCATTCATCATCTGGTTCCGCAGGGCACTGTTCACAATGAAGCGGACATCATTTTGGGATGTGGCCAAAGGACATCCACGTCTATGGCTTTCTGTGACCACACCACCAGGCACAGGCATCAGGCCAAAGGAAAGATACATTATGCTGAAATTAGCATGCATGCTACTTAAATGTCCATAAAATCCCAGAAGTAACCAGCCCGGAATGTGACTCAATACTCGGGTGAAGGTTCCCTCAGTTGGGTATGAGAGGGCATAGCAGTTTGGGATATTACAAAGCCCCAACCCCCCAGATGCAGAATATCCAGAATATCAGCTGCATTGACCGGGGACCATTCTGCGGGGCCATACCACTCCCAGTCTACCAGGTATTGAAGAATACCTCTCCAGCATCTTGAGCCGATGATAGAGTGCACTAGGTAAGCTAGGGCCCCTTTAGTGTCTAGTGGGATGGTGGGTCAGAGGTTGTGCTTTCTTGGTTGGGTGGGACATTCCTTGTCCTGGTACATGTCCAATCTTATAATTTGGGTGTGGCCATCTTCAACAAGCTGCAACATAGCTTCCATGGCAGTAGGCAGGCCCTTCAGAGGTATAAGACTGCAGGCTTTGGAAAATCTGTTGATGGCTACAAGGATCATGGTGTAACCATTGCAACTAGGGAGGTCTGTGATAAAGTCAACAGAGATGTGCGACCAGGGACATTGAGGCAATGGGAGTGGTTCCAGTAGCCCCACTGGGAGTTTCTGACTGGACTTGGATTGGGCACATGCCTGACATGCTTTGACGTATGTGTCATGAGCTAGAGAGGGCCACCAGAAGGCATTCTTGTGTCTGGATGTGATTCTGTGGATGTCTGGATGGCCTGAACTGCGTGCTGCATGAGCCGAGTGAATAACCCAGAGACGTAAATCAGGGGGTACAAATTGTTTAGAAGGGGGACACTCCGGTGGTGGGGGTTAAATCATTGAGCTTCATCCTGGGGTGGTATGTCACAGTAAATTTAAAGCATGTGAAGAACAGAGCCCATCAGGCCTGGCAGGGGTGGAATCACTTGCCATTTCTAATGTATTCAAGATTCTTGTGGTCAGTGATCACCCTGAATGGGTGTTTTGCCCCCTTTAGCCAATAATGCTATTTCTCTGAGGCCTCCTTAATGGACAATAGCTCATGGTTGCCAGTGGCATAGTTGGCTTCAGCAGGAGTTAACTTGCATTAGTAGAAGGCACAAAGGAAGAGTGGTTAGCTATGCCGCTGGGAGAGGATTGCCCCAATTTCTCAGCTAGAGGTATCCACTTCCACTAAGATTGGTGTGCTTCGGTCTGGGTGTTTCAGGATGAAGCTGTTGTAAAGCAGGTTTTTAGTTTTTAAAAACATTGGAATTTTTTGTCCACTGCAGTTTCTAGGGATTGCACCAAAGGAGTTGAATGATTGGGGAGGCCACTGAAATGTAATTTCAGATGAACTGGCAATAAAAGTTCCCGGGACATGCTGTAATTCTTTGACTGTGGTAGTTAGGGCTCATGCCTTACTTAAATCCATTTCTACTCCACCTTTCTACTCCAAAATGTGATGGAGTTCCCATGAAATTCGCACATCTCAGCCTTAACTTAGAGTTTGTGCTGCAGGTGGCATGAGAGTACTGTGCTTACAAGACACACATGGTTGTTCAGAGAGTTGTCATCCATATAGACAATCACATTGCAGTTGAGCAAGTCTCTAAAAATCTCATTTATGAAAGCTTGAAAAATGGCTGGTGCATTAGTTAGTCCATACCGCATTACTAAATACTCATAGTGTCATCTTGTGGTGTGGAAGGCTGTTTTCCATTCATCACCCTCCTTGATTCTGATAAGGTTGTATGTGCTCCTTAAGTCCAGTTTAGTGAATATTTGTGCCTCCCGTAGTTGTTCAAATGGGTAATGTACTGTGAGGGAGTTGAGACCTCTGCAATCAATATATGATCGGAGACCTCCATCCTTCTTCTCAACAAAAAAGAAGCCTGCGGCAGCAGGGGAGATGGCCAGACAGATGTATCTAGCTGCGAGAGCCTTCTCAATGTACTCCTCAAAAGCTTGGATTTTGGGTTTAATAGAGAGTATATCGGCATTTTGGGGGCATGGCATTAGGCAATATGTCGATAGAACAGTTTTATGGCCGGTGAGGTGGAAGATTGATGGCTTTTTCTTTGCTAAAATCGTCCTTTAGCTCAGTGTACTCTATGGAAACCAGAGTTTGTGCATGAAGTTCAGGCCTTTCCACAGAGATAGTTAGGCATGGATGGGTTAAATGGTTGTGGAAGCATTGGTTTAGGCAGTAAGGGGACCACTAGACAAGTTCTTTGTTCTTTCATGCAATTACATGGTTGTGTACCTAGAGCCATGGGAACCACAAGATGATTGGTTTGGCAGGAGAGGAAGTGACATACAGAGAAAGCTGTTCTTGGTGAAAAAAGTCTGACATGGAGAATGATGGGGACGGTTTGGCAGGTGATGTGCACAGCAAAAACACAATTGGAGTTGGCTGTGATGTTAATGTTCTTCAGGGGAGACACATTTATGATGTAACTGCATGGGTAACTGCACCTGCCAGGTGGTGTTTAACTTTACTCTGAACCTGGTGGGAAACTGGATGTCCCCACTGAAGCATTGTTGGCACATCAGGTTGTCGAGTTTAGTGGCCATGGTGATGTACTTAGACAGAGGAGTGTTGAAGTCCTGGCAGGCTAGTTCAGCTTGTAAGGCTGGACATAGTCCTTTGCAGAAGACAGTGTGGACAGAGAGTACATTCCACCTGCTTTGGGCTGCAAAGGTGTGGAACTTCAGATATAGAACCTTGGTGAAACTGGAGGAGTTGTACAGCAATATATCGGCCACCTGCAGGGTATTCAAACACCTCTTGTATCATGCTAGAGAAGTGAGCAGCAGACACTCTTACCTGTGGGTCATTGTCCCATGCAGCCGAAGCCCAATCCAGTGCTTTTCATATTAGCAATGACATGAGAAAGACACAATTAGTACTTTCATCTTGATAGACATCAGGCTGGTAGGAAAAGAAGATGTCACATTGCCATTGAAATCCTCTGCAATGGACCACTGAGCCAAGTTTCTCAGGAAGAGACATGCCATTTTACTGTGGGGAGAAGTCTGTGGGTGAGGGGGGAGCCTGCTGCTGTGGTTGATTCTGTCAGATCTGGGTGTTTTCTGCTTGTAATGTGGTTATCTATTCCTGTTCCACTGGATCCATTGGAGGCAAAGTATTCTGTAACAATGGCTCAAAGGTGGAGGATATTTAGATCCAAATGCAAAGTTTAATAACCACACATGAAGCAAACAAATATAAAACGAGAATCAAGAGAACAGTGATGGAAAAAACAGGAAAAAACGTCAAAACCCAAGCAACAAATCTAAAAGGAAAACAAATCCAAAAAATGCATAGCAAAATTTTCAGCCTGGGAGGAAGGAATGAGGAGAAGAAGGAAGTCTGTAATTTTCTGACTTAGTGCTTTTGGTTCTTCATTATTTTGAGAGAAAACAGTTATTTTGATGAAATATGGTCTCTGTCACCCCACAAGTATTAGATTTGAGTAACACTTACTTGGATTTGAGAATTGCCAGGAGAGAGAATGAAAGGTTTTAGTCCACCATTGTGTACTATTTGTATGATAGCATATAAATAAATGGACTTGAACCATTTCTGTACTGAGTCTGTGCCATTTGGAGCTGCAACTTCTTAAGGTGAGAGATAACAATACTATTTGTTATTATATCTCTGCTTTGGCACAGGTTTATAAAATGGATTAGTTCCAATACTGGGCACACATTGGCCCTAATTTAGTGTCTTTGGT
Source organism: Hemibagrus wyckioides (assembly GCF_019097595.1). NCBI lineage: Eukaryota > Metazoa > Chordata > Actinopteri > Siluriformes > Bagridae > Hemibagrus > Hemibagrus wyckioides. Next base: position 12,289,060 of record NC_080738.1, on the reverse strand, counting down.
CCTAATTTTGTGCATTTATGTACATTTGTTGTCTGCAATCAGTAGCCTGGTTCATATTACCTGATCCATTAGGAGTAAGGATGGGACCCATTTCTTAAATCAGACAGCATTAATAGAGCACATACTTTCATTAAAAATAGTTTGTTTAGAGATATTCTTTAGTACGAATTTTAAAAACATAACACAACACATAACTTGTTGACTAACTTATAGTGTTTTTAAATAATTGCATAGCACACAAAAAAAAGGTCAGTATCAGGTCAGTCAGGATTATAAATAGAATAATAAAAATATTACACCAGTCAGATAGTACAAATATTATGCATCTCATAAAAAGTAATTTAATGTCTTATAATAAATAATCATTTAAACAAAGCCCACATATGGCTGTGTGGGTCAGATGTCTTCAGACATAGAGTTGCCATATATCATTAAGGAACTCATTACCATTAAAGGTCCTTCTAAGTGCATGGCTGCAGATGAATATTTAGTAGCCCAGAGCACCATCTGCTGGTCATAGAAGTGCAATAAGTATCACTTCACAAGCAAGTATGAGTGTTTTGAATTAACCTTCGATTACATTCACTTTATTTAAAGATTACAGAACCCATCCTCTTGGGAACTTTTAGTAAATGAAGATCCATTCATCATTGGAACTCCTGCAGATGCTGACTGTAAAATACTGCCATTCATTATTGTAGTAAAAGAACTTCACCTGGCTACAGTATGTATGTAACCCGGTTCCCTGAGAAGGGAACGAGACGCTGCATCTTGGCTGATGCTATAGGAACACTTCTATGTGGAAATTGTGTCTAAAGCTCTGTGTGAAATCACGGCAATTTATCGACTTGGGTAGGCCATGTGGCAAGACCATAAAAGGGCATCTACGTCACATCACTACAGCTTCTACTTGTCTGAAGGAAGCATGAGTGGATGCCTGTGGTGTGGCTAGCGACACAGCATTTCATTCCCTTCTCAGGGAACCAGGTTACATACATAACCTGATGTAGTTCCCTTTTGAGGGAACTCAACGCTCCGTCACAGCTGGTGCTATGGGAATGCCGATACCAATGCCGCTACATGCGGGGAGATGTCTGTCTCGGAGGTCATGAAAGAGCACAAACAAGCCAGGAGCATAGCATCATTAGCCCTGTAAGACGCAGGACACAGGAGTGGGGTCCAGGTCTAGGTTATAGAACCTGATAAAGGTGTGCGGAGAGGATCAACTGGCCACAGCACAAACATCCTGGGGGGATTTCCCCTGGACAAGGTGATACACCTAGTGGAGTGAGCTGTAAACCCTAAAGGTGAAGCCACATAGCACACCTCATAGGCCTAGGAGATAGCTACCACTACCCAGCACAAGGTGCTGCTTGGTGACCAGATTGCTTTTGTTGCGGCCGCCAAAGCAGTCAAAAAGGGAGAGGACCTATGCCTTACACTTGAGCAATAGGTGTAAGTCCCAAGAACATGAACTGGGCACAGCAGGTGCAGTCTCTCCTGCTCTGCCTACTTGTGGGGCGGAGGGCAGAAGGCCTGCAGAAAGGCTGGATGACTGGCTTATAGCAGAGCCATTTCCAGGGTCAGAAACTCCTCAAACCCCATTGTCTCAAAGGGGGCTTGGAGAAGCCCCCCCAGGAACACTTAGAGGTCCTAGGAGGGGAGACACAGTCTAAGCCACCACAAGCCTCAGCCACCTGGCTTTGTGCAGGAGTTGAGAGACCAGAGAACAGGCATGTGACTCGCAGCAATGGTTGGCATGTCTGCAGGAACTCTAGCACTGTACTAATAGGGCTGTGAACTAGATCCTGATCACGACAATTACACCAAAAGTTCTAAATAGTCTCCACAACCTCCATTGGGAGAACAGAGTCTAGGAACTGGTCCACCTCAGGGGCCAGACCAGCGGTTCTAAATCTCAGGGCGGGGGTGGAGAATCACCCATGCACCAGAGAGAGGAGGCTCCTCCTGATGTGAATCTCCCAAGGAGCACAATCCAGAAGGGAAAAGAGAAAATCACAGGGCACAGTGGGTCGACTCCTCAGATGCGAACATAGCCACTTCTGGCCAAAAATTGCCATATGCATTCCACCACCTGGGTGGAAATGCCATTTCCAGACCTCAGCCCCTGCCTCAGCAGGAAGCCTGCTTCCCGAAGCTCTCAGTGAGAGAAATATGGTCTCTACCCAGGGCCAGACCCAACCTGAACAGGGGCCACAAACACAGATCGACCTAATGATTGAATAAGGGAAACCTAAGGGAAACCTCCAAAGGTAGCCCCTGGCCATGAGCAGGGTGGCCATCTAGGGCCAATCCCCAGCTTGAGAGGGGGGCACCTGTCGAAGGATTCCTGTGTCAAGGACACGCCGAGGACCAGAGTGGGACCTAAGGTGAGAAACCAGGGTCTGTCCACATAAGAAGGGTATGAAGCTCTTGGCACTTGAGACACTGAAAAGGGTGTCTGTGGATGTGAAAACCCCTGCACCTGAGCCAGAGTTGAAACAGTCTCATGTGTAGCAGATCCAAAGGAATAGCTTTTGGACAGTCATGAGCTGAGCACCCTCTAAGCCTGAGAGGCAGAAAGGCATTGGCCTAGTCAGATTTTAAAGTCAGATCTTTATGGCAGAAAGGATGGAATTCCCCAGAGCGGGAGACAGACGTCCCTGCATCATGACTGAGTCCCAAACTATCCCCAAGAAGATGGTTTTGAGAAAGGGAGAAAGTACACACTTCATTGGGTTGAGGCCTAGGGACCTCATGTGGGCCAGCACAGCATCTCAAATTGAGTACATGGATGCTCTGGGGTGCAGTAATGCCAGAGCAGTTTCTAAAAAGACTAGGCCTAAAAGGAGAACCCAGCACTGGTATGCTTCACCCCAAAAGCAAACCAGGGGGTTCTCCTTTGCTCTGGCGAGATGCATATGTGAAGGAGGAATGAGGTTCTGTCTATGCCATCAACAGTAGCACACCCTTAAAGAAGGAGAATGGGAGGCAAACTGGATTCTGTAGACTTTTCCCACAGAACCTATTTTGGTGCACCTGGCAGAAGCTTATAATTAAATATAATTAATTAAATTATTAAATATAATAATATAATAATTTAAAATAAACAGAAAAAGCTGTTTTTACAGCATAAAATTTTCAGTTATGTTCTTGACTACAGCCCTATGTTCCAATTCTCAATGGCTAGAAATTATCTTTATTCCAAAATCATCAATATTTTTATTGCAAAAACATTTACTTTTTTATATTGTGCTGTAAAAAATATTGAATTGTAAAATTACAGGAAAAAAACTATAAAATGTTGAAATGATATTGATGTTGTGTTAAACATAATCAAAGGATTTTGCCTTTCAAATGATAGTAGGAAGAGTCAAGACAAATTTACATATGATCTCTCTTCTTTTTTGTTCACTTAGTAAACCTGAACTCCATTGACCTCTTATTAAGATAATAAGACAAAGAGCTTGTCTTTTATGAGAGAACACAGACTGGCTCCCACCTCAATGTCCTCCAACAATACTTTTTGCAATATTTCAAGATCCAACAAGATTTCATATGATTTTATTTCAATAATGTCTTGCTTCTCAACACTCTTTTATAAAGACATGCTAACAGCAAACTTCCATAAAGTCTGCTATTTCTACACTGAGGAACCATCACTATGAGCTAACAGTCACATTCTATAATAAATGACCATATCTTTATCCAATATCTTTATCTTTCAGAAAAATTTGTTCATATCAGGGGTCAATGATTATTTGCATTGCTTAAATATTTGCATTGCTGCTTTGGCTCACTAAATATTAGAACCAAGCTGGTTTAATGGGGAAACATGGGTGAAATGGATTACCCAAATACAAGCAATCTACTGTATTTTCAATATTAATAAAATATAATAATTTAAAATAAACAGAAAAAGCTATTTTTTAACAGCATAAAATTTAAATTTTTATAGTACTACCAAGGGTTGGGCTCAAAAGCTCTTACTCTCTAGCTAGCTCAGAACTGTGTCATTTTGGATAGAAGACATAGAAATTGGTTAATTTGGATCATTGTATTCCACATGGTCTCCTTCCATAAAAGACTATCGAAGTAAAATAGCAACAGATGTATTTAAAGCAAAAAAAAAGGTGTTGAAGAGCATTAACTGAAAAAAAAATGCATCGTATTAACAGTGCTTGGATTTTAAGCTTCTGAAATTCAATATGGCTGCATAATTAAGCTGTGAATTTTTCAAGTGGAGACACAATATTGTTTAAAATTTCAATATTAAATATTCAATTATTGTAAAATACAACTTTCTCAATTTCATTGTTCAAAATTTCAATACTAAATATTCTGATTTTTAAAATACAAAAGTGAATAATTAACATGACATTTTGGTGTGTATTATTTTGCTTCTACAAATTTGATTGATTCAAAGTGATTCAAATTCGCCAATAAATTCAATGTTGCACATCCGGGTATCGCAGGAAGAGCAATCGAACATGGATGCATAATCAACACCTGCTGCTCTTCTGCTTCACTGGCAGGTGGTGCAAGCGACTTTGATGGGATAATAGCAACAGGTGGACTGAGGCTATCACATCACACTCAGGGATTTGTCAAAATGGGCCAATTGGTGTAAGTACTGTACCTTAAGCAATGAAATGAAGAAATGAAAAACCATGGTAATTTTTAGTAACAATGGTTGTACTACAGCAACCATGTTTTTTTGTTTGTTTCAACTGTAGGCAAACCATGTTCTTTGTTTGTAAACCATTGTAAACCATTGTTAGCAATGTTTCCATTTGTTGTTAATAGACATATGTTAATAATAACTGCTTATAAAAACAAATACAGTTAAACAATGCTTTCGTGTCTTCATTGGCTTAAGGTACAGTACTTACATCTTGGTGCATTTTGGCAAAACCCTGAGTGTGATGTGATAGCCTCGGTCCACCTGTTGCTATCTCATCAAACTCACTTGCACCACCTTCTGGTGAAGCGGACAAGCAGCAGCTTTTTTTTGCTTCAAATACTTGGCTCTATTTTACTTCCATAGTCTTCTTTTCAAAACAGCCTCAATTTTCAATGTTGGAAACCTTCATTGTGACTGAATTTAGAACTTATTTAGACTCGGTCTTAGCTTGATCTCAACTATTTCTGTTCTTGACTACAGCCCTATGTTCCAATTCTCAATGGCTAGAAATTGTATTTATTCCAAATTCATCATTATAAAAAACATTTATTTTTTTAAATTGTGCTGTAAAAATATTGGATTGTAAAAACACAGGGGAAAAAATGCTGACATGATGTTGTGTAAAACAAAGGATTTTTTCTTTTAAATGATAGTAGGAAGAGTCAAAAGACAAATTTACATATGATCTATCCTCCTTTTTGTTCACTTAAGTAAACCTGAACTCCATCCATCCATCCATCCATCCATTGTTTATACCTGCTTTATTCCTAATTAGGGTTACGAGAATCTGCTGGAGCCTATCCCAGCACACATTGGGCGAAAGGCAGGGATACACCCTGGACAGGTTGCCAGTCCATCACAGGGCCACATATAGACAGACAACCACACACACTCACTCATTTAGAATTACCAATCAACCTACATGTTATTGGGCTGTCGGAGGAAACCGGAGTACCCGGAGTAAACCCACACAGGCTCAGGGAGAACATGCAAACTCCACACAGAGAGTCCCCTGCCTGTTCGAACCCGGGATTCGAACCTAGGACCTTCTTGCTGTGAGGCAACATTTGTTCATTTTTTTTTTTTTTACTTTTAAAAAATGGATAGTGTTATTTATTTTTCAAATAATTTATTTAAAAAAATTTGGATATTGTGACCAAATTAGCCATGCATGACCCAACCTGGATGAGTAATATGATATTGCTCAATATGAATACATTCTCACCCTTTTCACACGTGTGGTGAACACATCCATCAACCAAACACACACAAACACACACACACACAAACTTTTCCTTTGCTTCATCCTATGTATGCTTTCTATACATGCTACTTCTAAATCACCAGTGATCCAGACCATTTCTGCTCTCTTTGGCTGGCTTGGGATTGCAATAGCCAAATGTGTTGCACTCAAACTCCATCAGCAAGCTATGAATTTCAACAAAATAGACTTCACGTTAAAATTAGAATGATTTGACAATTGCACTTTTTGACTATATAGTATAATTTTATAGTTGTTCTTTCAGCTGCTGCCTGTTCGGGGTTGCCACAGCATATTATCTGGTCCACATATTTGATTTGGATGGCCTTCCTGATGCATCCCTGCCCGGGAATCAAACCCAGTCCATGGCAACAAGAGCACTGGATCCTGCTGCTGTACCATGTGGAAAATATTTTTATCCGATACTATAACACTCTATTTAATACTACTCAATTAATACTTTGCTGTTATCTGACTCCAACTCCACATTGACCCGACAGCTCAGTCAAGCAAGGCTCTAACTAAAAAAAAGCCAAACTGCCCAGACTGGATGAATGCAGATACAGTGCTGGTTACAAGAATTGAGCTGCTCATGAGTGAACATCCCAACAACCTCCATAATAATCATCACAAAACATAGCCTTTTTATTCTTTTCTCTTATCTTTTCATAATATTCAAACCAAACCCTCTTTACAGAGAAAATCCCACCTATTTTCTTCCTGAAATATCAGGTTCTTTTTTGGACACCATTATCTCTTACTTTTTAACTCTTACACGTTCCATTATAATCAGACTTCCAAGGTCAGTTATAAAAATAGTGGGCATCTGTGCACTTATCAGTAGGACTCTTCCAGCTTGATTTCATTAAACAGTTCATTTTGACCTCTGACGACAGCATGGGTATGCTTCAGGCCACTGCTCTGTCTTAAATTGCTTAGCTTTAATTCATTGCAAACAATGCACTTCTACACCTGTTGTAGTGTTAGTCGCAGTTTTCTCCCAATTATCCCTAACTCTATCTCCTGCCACCCTTGGCTTCCTATGGTGCACTGCGCTTCTGCTCAGTACCTTGGGCACAGCTCCAACCCCGGCCATACCCAGATTGAAACTCCGTCCAAGTCTCATCTACTGTCAACAAAGTCTGCCAGACGGACATTACTCCCACTGCTACTGATTCTACACAGGCCGTACAATCTCGCACCCAAACATCGTAGTGTTAAACCCTTTGTTGTTAAAACTAAATAGAGGTGTCCAATAAATTAAAGTGGTGCCTGACAACCCAAAGCATACTGTCCTCTGATTATTTTACACAAACACAAACAAGAATGCTTTCAAAAACACTTTAAATGCTCTGAACCATTCAAAAATCACTCCCACAACCATCAGAAGGATATAGTACACAGTTATAGAAGGGAAATTGTTTATAATCATACTGTACCATCAGGTGTCACCCAGAGGTTCTTTCCCCATCATGCTGTGTACATGTTAGAACTGGCTCAAATGTTTTCTGGAGAAGCAGAAGATGGATAGGTTTTTTCTAAAACGTTTTTAAAATTGTGCTGTAAAAATTCTAAAAAGATGGGAAAACATCATAGTAAAAACATCATCAAAGGATTTTGCCTTTCAAATGATGGTAGGAAACGTCAAGACAAATGTAAATATGATCTATCCTCCTTTTTATTTACTTAAGTAAACCTGAACTCCTTTAACCTCATATTGAAATGATTACATAAAGATAGTCATTTATGAGTGAACACAGACTGGCTCCCACCTCAGTGCCCAGCTTATTCTCCCTCAGCTGTTGTTATTTCTATGGGTGCAATTTATTTAAACATTTGTTCTTTTCTTTCTTTCTTTGTTTTTAGGATAGTGTTATTTATTTTTCAAATAATTTGGTCAAATTATTTGGATATTGTGACCAAATATATTAGCTATAATAGCCATGCAAGACCCAACCTGGATGAGTAATATGATATTGCTCAATATGAATACATTCTCACCCTTTTTACACATGTGGTGAACACATCCATAAACCAAACGAACACACACACACCCAAAGACTTTTCCTTTGCTTCATCCTATGTATGGTGGATCTCAACTAGTTCTGTTCTTGACTACAGCCCTATGTTCCAATTCTCAATGGCTATTTATTTATTATATTTATTGCTAAAACATCTTTTAAATTGTGCTGTAAAAATATTGGATTGTAAAAATACATGAAAAAACTATAAAATGCTGACATGATGTTGTGTTAACCATCATCAAAGGATTTTGCCTTCCAAATGATAGTAGGAAGAGTCAAGACAAATTTACATATGATCTATACCCTCCTTTATGTTCACTTGAAAACCTGAACTCCTTTGACCTCTTATTAAGATGATTATATAAAGATATTGTCATTTATGAAAGAATACAGACTGGCTCCCACCTCAATGCCCATCTTATTCTCCTTATTTCTGTGGCCCCAATGTGTCTGAAACACCATGATCTAGAGGGTTCTCAGAGTCTGCCAAATGCCATAAATGTAGTGTTTACCACGTTTGTTTGTACAGACTCCAACATTCCTTTTTGCAATATTTTGAGATCCAAGCAAGATTTCATATGATTTAATTTCAATAATGTCTTGCTTCTCAACATTTTTTTTTTATAAAGACATGCTTCTAGCAAACTTCCATAAAATCTGGTATTTCTACACTGAGGAACCATCACTATAAGGTAACAGTCAGTACACATTCTATAATAAATGGTAATCTACTGTAAAAAGGTAATCTACTGTATTTTCAATATAAATAAAATATAATAATTTAAAATAAACAGAAAAAAGCTAAAAAAAAAAAAAAAAACAGCTTTTTTACATTATAAAAGTTTCAATTTATGTAGTAGTACCAAGGGTTGGGCTCAAAAGCTCTTACTCTCTAGCTAGCTCAGAACTGTGTCATTTTGGATAGAAGACAGATCTAAAATCCTTTAATAAAATCATCCAATCTGATTGTGGACGCATTTTCTTTCCAAGGGTGATCAACAGGAATGTTAACAATTCCACCGCTAAATCTGAACCAATCGCATTCACAGCCTGACCAGATAGCAACCCCGCTATCCAGTCTGGTGTAGTCATGCGCAGAAGAATCACGTCAATGTTCGCTCTAATCTCGCAGCAACTGCAGTAGACTCCCGCAAACATCCGTCCACCCATCATGCGTGTTGCTCGCCCATGGGGCTCCACGAACCGATAACCCTTCTGGCATTACTCACAACATTACACCTTCACACAGCCATAGGCCACCACGCTGTATACAGAGCACTCCTTACTGGAAACACTGGCGCAGAATCTCTTCTTCTTCTCGCTTCTCGTTAAGCCAGTTCCAATTTCGCACACACCGTGCTGCCATTGCACACATAGTGCTGCCACTTCACATGATGCTGCCCTTCACACCTGTGCCCAGTCACAGCTGCTCTTTTAAAGAAACGAGCGCTAATCTATCGCTAATCCATCATCCATCCCATCGCTAGTCCAATTAACCTGAATACGCATGGGGCTTGGAATACTGCCTACAACAAGAAAAGAAAACACAGCAACCCACTCAAAAGCAAAACACCCAAAGCAAGCACAATGCACAAAAAAAGAAAATACACACATATATACACAAAACAAACACCATGCAACACAACCAATTCTCTCCTTATCACACATGCATGCAACTGTAATTAGCAATAACAATTTACTGCTGATTAATTTCACTTGCATTTACCTTTACTATTAGTGCCATGTGAATTGAAAAAAAATAATACTTCTTCTGCATCTTCAAAAAAGGTTTGAGCCAATCTTAACATGATGTACAGTGCACAACATGATGAGGAAAGCCTATCTCAACATAAATTGTTGTGATTCCTATTAAACCAACTTGTAAATATTTGGTTAAGCTATCTTACGGAAACCTTAAGTTTTACAGCCTGCTTTGGGGTATAGCCCTCGACTAAGGAGTTGCGATTATCAGTTAGCAGTCTTACACTATTTAAGTTGGATTGCCTGGTAATCTCAAAATATTTATATTTTATTTTCCTTATTTCCTCAGTGCCAATTCAGTGATGGGGAATCACGTGTTTCAACTTCATTTCGTCTCTGACAGGTGAGACGAAATTAATTCCTCTTTTTTCAAAGACTAAAACTATGTCAAATATTTTGTCAAATCATATTCTTTTAATGCTGTGCAACAGTTTAAGAGACCTACACCAGGTTACATTTGTAACCCAGTTCCCTGAGAAGGGAACAAGATGCTGTGTCATGACTGACACTATCGAGGACTATGTCGAGGAAGTTGTGTCTGAAGCTCTGTGTGCACACACAGCAATTTACTGGCTCAGATAGGACATGTGACGGAGGAATATGTGCCAGCAAGTCCATATAAGGGTATCTACGTCACATCAGTCCAATGGCCATAAGTTGTCAGGGCCCTTACCAGGGCAAAGCAAGTGCAGCCTATCCTGTTCCACCAACTCATGGGGCAGAGGACAGAAGGCCTGCAGGATGACTGGACGACCGCCCATCCTGGGTACCTTGGGAACATATCCCACCCTGGTGTGCAGGAAAGCCTTGGACATGCCAGGGGTAAATTCCAGGCAGATGGAGGCGACTGATAAAGTCTGCAGACCTCCTACCCTTCAAAAGGAGGACAAGGCTAAGAGCAGAGCCGTTTTCAGGGTCTGAAACTTCTCAGAGGCTGACTCCATGGGCTCAAAGAGGGCTTGCAGCAGCCCCTCCAGGACCATAGAGAGGTCCCAGGAGGGGTGGAGTGGTCTGCAGGAAGGCCTCAGCTGCCTGGTACTGCGCAGAAAACGATAGACCAGAGGGTGCCTACCCAAGGAGGCCCCAAGGATAAGGATATAATGGCGGCCAGGTACACTTTTAAAGTAGAGGGGGACAGGCCCTGAAAAAGGCGAGACTGCAGACTGAATTCCAGCACTGTACTGACCAGGCAGTGCACCGGGTCCTGATCGCACTGACCGCACCAGAGACTAAAAAGCCTCCACTTCAGAGCATACAGCTTCCTAGTGGAGGGAGCCCTAGCATTCAACCGAGTCTCCACTATCTCAGATGAGAGGCCTGGTCTAGCAGGGAGACAAGGTTCGCAAACCAAACTCAAGCAGGCCAGTGGGGAGCCACTAGAAGAAGGTGGACCCGATCATGGCACACTCTGGCTAGGACTTCTGGGAGCAGAGCTACTGGAGGAAATGCATATAGATGCAGCCTTGGCCAGATCTGTACCAGAGCATCCAGGCCCAGAGGGGAGAGGGAATACCACAGCAAACAATGGGTCGACTCCTTGGAGGTGAACAGATCCACTTCCGCACTGCTGAAAATCTGCCAGTTGCTCTCCACCACCTGTGGATGGAGCGGCCACTACCCGGGCCTCAGTACCTGCCTCGACAGGAAGTCTGCCTCACAATTTATGCACAATTTATGTTAAATCACCCTCAGTGAAAGAAGCCTGGTCTCTGCCCAGAGCAGGATCTGCTGTGTCAACCTGAACAGAGGGCATGAACACAGACCGCCCTGATGGTTGATATTAGAACTACTGTGGTGCTGTCTGTGCTCACCAACACATGGAAGCCCCTGGGGTGTGGGAGAAAGTGTTTCAATGCTAGAAACATGGTCCTCATGGCAATTTATGTGCCATGAGAGTTGCGGGCCTTTCCAGAAACCCTTAGCAGGATGGCCATCCAAGACCGCTCCCTAGCCAGAAAGTGAGGCATCTATCAAAAGAGTCCTGCAGTGATGACATACCCATAGAGTGGGACCCAAGGTCAGAAACCGGGGTCTTCTCCACATAAGAAGGGTACGAAGCCGGCACCGTGTCACCCTTATGGCACCGATGGGATGTCTGTGGGAATGAAAGCCCAAATGTCTGTGCCAGAACTGGAATGGCCTCATGTGAAGCAGACCCAAAGGGATAACATTGGCTGCTGCCGCCATGAGGCTGAGCACTCTCTGCAGCGAGGATTCGGTCTAGCCGAATAGCATTCACTGCTAACAGTATGGAAGCCACCTGAGCAGGAGGTAGACATGCCTGCATCATGGTGGAATCCCAAACAACCCCCAAAAAGGTGGTTCTCTGAGAAGGAGAAAGTACACACTTCTCTGGGCCCTGAGGCAAAAATGGGGCTTCGAGGAGAAAGGACTTATCTTTGTCCTTAATCTGTGTTAAATTAAGCCACAGGTGCCTCTCCATGGCAACTAGGCCACCTGCTTTGTGGCATGGAGCGCAAGATCTGTGTCACAACATAGCTCAGAGACTGTCTCAGGGTTAAGTCCCTTGCCACAGTCAAGCTCTCTCAGCAGGTCAGCCTGGTAGGCCTCCAAAACTGCCATGGTGTGCAGAGACGCACCAGCTTGGCCTGTTTCTATGTAGGCCTTCCCCACAAGGGCTATTGTGGCTCTACATGGTTAGAAGGGAGCGCCGGCCTCCTCCATGCCGGTGATGTAGGGGAGAGATAGCTTGCAAGCGTCTCTCTTCAACCCTGGGCATGGCTGCGTAACCATAATTTTAAGCCTCATAATGGCTGAATAATTAGAGAAGGCCGGGGAAAAAAGGCGTGCAGAATAAGGATTCTTCCAGGACCTCGATACCTCAGCATTTGCCGACAGCTTGCGTTAAAACATCAATAAAGCTCCTCGAAAACCACTGACTGTGGTGGCAAATCAATTGAGAAATCCTCCTCAGAGCCCGACATGGACAATGAAATGTCCACTTCTAGGTCAGGAGAAATCGCAGCCCGAGCTCCTGAAACTGAAGCGGGGATATCGGAGTCAGGAGTCAAGAGTACAGGAACCCCATGATTTAAGCTATCATGCCGCCTCAGAGGATGCAGGACCTAAGGTATGAGTAGCAGAAGCCTAGCTGGAAAATGCAGCCAAGTGGGATCAGAGCTTGCAGAGAGGAAACCTGCCACAATGCATGCAGCCGGCTACCTCGAGAGCTGACCGGGCATACTCTTCTCCCAAAAAAATTCAAAGAGCGTGTGTGTCATCCTCAATCATAAAATGGGGGCACGGATGCACACATGAATTTCTTGTCTTGTTTCTCATCTAGAAAGACAGGACAAACAATTGACACATACACAGAGAGCTTCCTGAAAACAAAAAAAGCTGGAGTGATGTGATGTAGATGCCCTTATATGGACTAGCTGGCACGTATTCCTCCATCACGTGTCCTATCCAAGCCAATAAATTGGGAGTGTGGGCACAGACACAACTTCCTCGACAAAGCATTCCCATAGCATCAGTCATGACGCAGCATTGAGTTCCCTCGAAAGGGAACCTCTCCCTTTCCCTCCCACTGTTCATGGGACACTTAAAAATAGTTGAAAAACAGTTTCCCAATATGCGTTTTGTGCCCCTGAATACCTGCCTAGTTTTCTTCTAGTTTTCTGCACTATTTACATGCAATTTTATGACTTGAAATTAAATAAACACAAATGAACTATCTACGGACTCGGAACATGCTCTGCACTTTAAAGGTGAGTAAAATTTACCAATATACACATGCAAGTGTGAAGTGTTTCTGAAACCTTTATATAACTGGCAAAGATCTTTGGTTCAGCCTGGCTTATGCAACTATTTACAGATTGATAAAAAAGACTGATAAAAAAGATTGATAAAATTACTGATATATGACCTAATCCCACAGGCATAATTAAGTGTAATTTTTATAGTAAAATAAAATTGTTTTTCATATTTTTTTGCTTTAGTAAAAAAAATGAAAAATATCTTTCACAATGAAAAGCACATATTAAATAAAAATCTAACAGATCTCTTTTTAACAGAACTAGTGTTGTTCTTCTAATATGTCATCTACAGAAGTCTTCCTTTTCGTCTTGTCTGTACCTTATGAGTACATCCTAGACCAACAGGGGAAAAATTCGAGTGATGCTCGGACTTACTGCCAAGCCAAATACATTGACTTGGCTATTGCTGGAGACAGTGATGACATGGTCAAGCTTCAGAATGAGGCACAGAGGCAACAATTGACTTCCAATGCTTGGACTGGTGCCTGGGAAACCAGTCACTTGGAAATGTGACAGATTGGTGTGCCGGAGAGCCTACCAATGCAATGGAAATTTGTTGTGGTATAAATACAAAGTGTTGGTTTGATTATTTTTGTGTAGGATCATTTCCCTTTGTGTGCTTTGATGGTGAGTATATAAATTCACTTTTCCATTTATTAAGAATTGAAGGATGTATGAAAAAACCTGTATGTGCTTAACAAACTTAAATTATAAGACGTTAACCAGCTTAAAAAACAACTGCACCACTGTTTCAAATGGAAACAATAGACAAAATACTGTTGGTTTAATAAAATCCAGCCATAAAAAGAAAATCACCTAAATACATTGTGTGTGACATGCATTCTGAGACCTTCCAATGGCATGAACTAAGCATCAAGTGCTTAATGTCACTGTAGAAAATCAGACATTTGAGTACAACATAAATGTTTTGATGCACTGGCAGATGGCTGTGGTTGGTGATATTGAGTTTGACCACTTAAAATTATCTACTACTTCCTAGAAATTTAGGATGATTCTTCTTTTATTTAATTTACATAAAATGTGTATTTTTATATCTGTATGTTTGGAATTTGTATTTATGTTTATAATATTTTAAAATCTGAAATGCAAAAGATGGCTTCATGTCAGCAGTATTTATTGCAAACTGTGTCAAATATCAATTTCTGACTTATGAAAAGCTCTCATCTTGTGTACACACATGCATCTATGTAAATTTCACCACCCCTGGTGGTCAAGCAAGGAAATTTGAAACAATAGTGAGCCTTGAAAAACTGCAAATAGTATGATCTCTGTAAAACTGTATATCTGAAAATAATTTAGTTCATTTTATTTTATTCCATAGACATGTGGAAATAATATACATTTGTGCAATTGGTCTGTCTAGAGACCGCTGGAAGTGGGCAGACCAGAGTACGTTCTTTACCTTTAGTTGGGTGACAGGAAAATGGTGCAGGTTCATCTCATAATTGTGGTAATTTTATTAAAGGCCTGGTTGATGCTGCAGCATGCTCTGATCCACAGCGCTACTTGAATACCCCAATCCTCACAAGCAGAACCCGGCTGGAGATGGTCCATCTCCGGATGCCACTGGAGCCGGCACAATCTCTGTATGCCTCGGGATGGGTAGAAGAAGGGAAACAATGGAACAGCATTAGCGTAGCTGCTGTTCACAATATTAGCAGCACTAGATGATAATGTGCATTTAATCAGATGTACTTGGGCACAAGGTTATGGGAAGTGTTAGATGTATGCCAGGCTGAAGAGATAAGTCTTTAGTCTACATTTAAACTGGGAGACTGTGTCTGAGCCCCGAACACTGTCAGGAAGACTATTCCAAAGTTCTGGAGCTAAATATGAAAATGCTCTACCCCCTTTTGTGGACTTTGATATTCTGGGAACTACTAGAAGTCCGGAATTTTGCGATCTTAAAGAGTGTGGTGGATTGTAGTGTGTTAGAAGACTGGAGAGATAGGTGGGAGCTAAACCAATTAAAGCCTTGTACGTAAGTAGAGCTAAGTCAATTCTAAACTTAACAGGTAGCCAGTGCAGGGATGATAATATTGGGGTTATATGATCAAAATAACAGATGCTACAATCAGATGCTACACCCCTGGTGGGGTGGGTCCTGATAACAAGAGGCAAGGTCACTTTGGGCACCGCCCAAAAGAATGGGCTATAGCATCTACAACTCAAAGAGATGATGTGCTGATAGGTGACAGGGATCTGAGATCTGCCATGGCAGTTAGGGAAGGGTTGCTAGCACAGCAAGAAGGTTTCAGGTATGGCGCAAGTTGGTTTATGTGATATCCACAACACTAACCATGAACCATCAGAAATGAGCAACTGGACAATGACTATTAACTTTGAACAGATCAATTCAACTCAACTCAACTCAATTCAACTCAATTCAGTTCAATTCAATTCAATTAAATTCAATTCAATTATATTATATTATATTATATTATATTATATTATATTATATTATATTATATTATATTATATTATATTATATTATATTATTAACAGTCACATACTCTGCACATAAATAAAAGTCAATAAAGGGCAAAGTTCACACAGCTGAAAATGTAAAGGACAAAAAAAAACAATTTAGAAGTTAGACTGACATTTATGCCAAGAAAAATCAGCATAACATCTGAATTTTTTATTTATTTTTTTTAGAAATTGTTTCAGTAACTCAACAGCTTACAATATATTCATTACATTTCTGTGTGTAACTCAAATAGTTACAATTATGTGATTTGAAGCCAGTCACTTAAAGTTGACATTAGTTGGGTGTAACTGGTCAAGTGTCCAGACAGATTTGACAGTGTAGTGTAGATTTAGATCCCAAATGAGTGGCAAGAGTGGAAGTAAAATCTCCTTGAGATAACCCAAAAAAAGGCCATTTAGGCTTTCTTTGGCGCTCCTAGGTAACGCCTATATGGCAGCAGGTCAGACTGGTGCTTATCTGCACACCACAACAGGGTGGCAGTCCTACCACGCTGACCTGCTGATGGAGCTCTGCCAGGCCATAGATTTAGCCTTCTGTTCCACCAAGCTGTCTCACTCCATCAGCTGTCTATGGCAGCCATTTTAGACATAAAAAGGCATTTGTGGCTCAACCTCCCTGGGATTAAGGACAAGGAGAAATAATTTTTTCTGTATGCCCCAATTTCTCATCAGGGCCTGTTCAGCAATGCTGAGGGCATTATTGTCAACAGGTAGCAGCGGGTCAAGCATCAGTCAGTGACGTTCAAGGGGCTTTTCCATCACTGTCCCCAGGAGCTGAGGGCTTCTAGCAGCTGTTTCAGGCTCTAGGCTGCAGACAGGAGCAGAAGGCTAGTGTGGCCCATCATCTCCTCTAGACGGGCCAACAAAAGAACCCCCTCCTTCGGGTAGCACCAACAGCAATTCCTTAGCACCCAAGAAAGTCCTGTTTTTAGATCTGCTTTCAGTGCTCTGAGGTTGTATGGGCCTAAAATTGATGCTTATACTCATCAAGTTTCAAACCAGGTCCAATGATAGGTTTGTCACCAGGGGCCTAATGGGTGCATACTTCCATATCAAAGTACAGCCTTAACACAGGAAGTCCCTTGGGTTTACTTTCGTGGATGAAGCCTACCTACACAGGGTCCTTCCTTTCAGTCGAGCTCACTCTCCCATGTTTTTTTTTGCATCGAGCATTGGTTCTAGCCTAGGCCCAGTGATGGCCTCAGGGCATCCATGCACAAATGTGCATCAGTGTAAATAACCTCAAGCTGGATCAGCACCAAGAGCCCCATAAGGTGTCCTTATCTTCCAGATGAGAAAGGGAAATATGGAGGGCAGCAGCAATGGCATCTGAGGTGGACCTGTTGGGCCAGTATGCATACTGCAGGGGGTCTAATGTGTCTGATATGCTGCTCTGAATGTTGGCCAGCACCACTCTCTCCAAACACTTCATGATGATTCGAGTGAGTGCTACTGGGCTGTAATTGTTCAGGCAGGTCAGGGGGCCCTTCTTGGGAAGGGGGGCGATGGTTGTGGTCTTGAAGCAGGTGGGTACGGTGCTCTGACTGAGGGAGAGGTTGAAGATTGAGGTAAGTACATCAGCCATCTGCAGGGTATTCAAACACGTCTCGTATCATGCAAGAGAAGTCTCATACTCAGCCGAAGCCCAATCCAGTGCTTTTCTCATTAGCACTGACATGAGAAATACGCTTTTAGTACCTTTATCCTGGTAGACATTGGGCTGGTAAGAAAAGAAGATATCACATTGCCATAGAAATCCTCTGCAATGGTATGCTGAGCTGTCAAATTTCTCAAGAAGAGACCTGCAGACCATTTCACCACGAGGAGAAGACCGTGGGGGAGGGGGAGCCTGCTGCAGTCATTGATTCTGTCAGAGCTGTGTGTTTTCTGCTTGTTACACGGTTATCTGTTCCTGGCATACACGTAGCAGTTCCCCTTGTTGTGCTAAGACGGCTTGGAACTGTCGAATCTCCACTGGATCCATCAGATGCAAAGTATTCTGTAATGACGGCACAAAGGCATAGGATATTGGATCCAAATGCAGAGTTTAATATCCACACACACAAAGCAAACAAATACAAAACAATAATATGGAGAACAGAGTTGGAAAAAAAACAGGAAAAAAGGTAAACACCGAAGGAGCAAACATGAATCTGAAACATGTGTAGCAAAATTTCGGATGAGGTCAAGATTGAATACAAACAGAGGTCATTCACTCATATTAACTGCTTTGTTGCGTGTAGGGATGGGACCCATTTCCTAAAACGGACAGTTTTAATAGAGCGCATATGTTCATTAAAAAGGGTTTGTCTTAAGATATTCTTTAGTAAGAAATTGAAAACATAACAACACAACTTATTTTTCTAATTTTTAATGTCTTTAAAGAATTGCATAGCACACTAAAAAAATGTCAGTATCGGTCAGTCATGTTTATATAAATAAATAAATAAATAAATAAATAATACACCAGTCAGGTAATACAAACATTATACATCGCAAAAACAGTAATTTAATGTCTTATAATAAATAATCATTTATTCTTTGAGGGTCAGATGTCCACAGACTTAGAGTGGCCATAAGTGCATGGCTGGAGATGAATAATGAGTATCCCAATGCGCCATCTGCTGGTCATAGAAGCGCAACAGGTTTCACTTCACAAGCCAGTATGAGTGTTTTGAATTAAGCTTCGAGTACATTCACTCTGTTTAAAGATTACAGAACCCATCCTCTTGGGAACTTTTAATAAATGAAGATATATTCATCACTGGAACTCCTGCAGACACTGACTGTGTAATATTGTCATTCTGTAAAATTTTGTAAAATAACTAAAAAAAAAAAAAAGCAAGAGAAAACAGTGGGGCCATTACCTGCCTAAATCCAGCCACAATATTTCTTTTTTGTAAATTTACTTTAATTTTCTCGATCTATATTTAATGATCTTTATCAAGTAACACAGAGGTTAGTTCTGTAATATCTTTTAATATCATGCAATAACATTTGCAGCTCAAACATAAGGTTCATATCTGTGACTTGAAATGAATTAGAGTGAGTTTAAAGAAGCAGTGCAAAAACGGTTATAAACCTTGTGTGAAATGTAAATGTAGAAGTACACAGACAGATTCTTTTTTTCTAATATATTCAGACTTTTATATATTGGCAGTAGAGTTAGGATTTCAAGATCCAAGCAAGTTTTAATATGATTTTTTTTTAGTAATATCTGTCTCAGCACTCTTTCATTTGTTAAATTTGTAAGAAAAGTTTACAGCAGAACGCTGTAAATGATTCATGCAAATTTGATTGGAAAATGTCAAATGCATTTTACTGGGCTCAAGTCTCAGTAATTTTCACTGCGCCCAAGTCTCAGTTAGGTGAATATTCATAAGCCTAGACTGCCATTTCAGCTCAACCCAAAACTGTCAATCCCTTTATCAACTACATCCTTTTATTTAAATCATTTTAGATTTTTTTTTTAAAATATAAGAAAGTTTTATATTTCTATTTTATCTAAATCTCTACATTTTTATGTCTATACTAAATGTAATCTATTTTAATCTAATCTATTCTTTCTCTTGAAACAAGGACAGTCGTTAAAAAAAGCATTTCACTACATGTCGTACTGTGTATGATTTTGTATGTTAAAATAATACTGTAGCCAGCCACTAGAGGACCATTCAGGTTCACTTTTAAACCCTTGTTACAACATCCAACTCTATTTCCACAAAGCAAACATGAATGGTTAAACAAGCATTCAAATTCTGAATTCTGAGCATTTTCTCATTTTAAATTTCAAATATACTTTTCACAATAGAAAATTATTTTAAAAGCAACATTTGTAACTCTGTTTTCAATATATCTCCAGCGATTGGAGATATTACAAATTGAACAAGGTATTATGCCATATCTAACATTACTTTCTCCTCCCCACTGGTAGGTGCTGTTTGACATAGTTATAATCCAGTCTGAATAGTTAAATCCAGTTTGACTTTAACTTTATTTCTTTATAAACTTTAAAACTTTATTTCTTATGTGTGATAGTGTAAAAGCATGCAATGCACAGCAGCCATTTTGCAGCAGAGAGATTGCATTTGTCTTTCATCTTCCTCCATCTGTTGTGTAAATTCCCGAAGAAGCTTTGCTTCTAAGTTTAATCATCTATATTTGTTATTTTATATACCTTGTGTTTGCATCTTGTTAAGACTTATATACACTACTGACAACAAGTTAAGGATATCTGGCTTTTGGGTGAAATTTATGGAAAATGTAAAAAGTTCAGGCTACAGTGATGTTATATCATGAAAGTAGGGCATTTAAGTAGAAGCATGCAATGGTGATTTCCTCATCTCAGACAATTTATTGAAACAAAAGCCAACAACAGTGGTCAACAAAAAATGTCAATGTCTCAATAATTTGTCATGTGCCCTTGACTATCAATTACAGCTTGACAACATCTCATGATGTTCACGAATCGACTTATTGCATGGCATTCCACTCTTCTTGAAGGGAGGCCCTCAGTTCATTGAGATTCTGGGGTCCAGGGTTACGAGCCTCTACACAGCGACTCAGCTGATCCTATAGGTTTTCTATGGGATTCAGGTCTGGAGAAAGTGCAAGCCACTCTATTTGAGGTACCCCAGCCTCCAGCAGCTGTTCCCTAATGATGTGACCTCGATGAGCTGGAGTATTGTCGTCCATGAAGATGAAATTAGGCCTGTGTTGCTCATGCAGGGGCACAATGACTGGATTAATGATGTTATTCAGGTAGTATTGGCTTGTCACTGTACCATTCACAAGATGTAGGGCAGTTCTGTATTGAGTAGACACACTTGCCCAGACTGTAACACCACCACAACAGTCGCTCTCCTTGACGGCTCCAACATCGTTGGCGGCCATCATTTCTGCTCAACGTGAATTGACTTTCATCAGAGAACAGCACTGAGGCCCACTGGTCCCTTGTCCAGTGTGAATGTTCCCTGGCCCGACGCCTGTGCCTGGTGGTGTGGTCAGGTACCCTTGCAGGTCGGCTAGCATGCAGACCACGCTGATGTAAACTGTTTCGAATGGTCTGACATGACACTTGGGTGCCTCTCACCTCCCTTAAATGTGCCTGGAGTTGAGTGGCATTCATCATCTAGTTCTGCAGGGCACTGTTCACAATGAAGCTGTCATCAATGTGGGATGTGGCCAAAGGACGTCCACTTCTATGCCTTTCTGTAACTCTTACAGTCTCTCTGTATCTCTGTCGCAACCTGCTGATGACACTCTGTGACACTCTAAGCTCAGTGGGAGAACATCCTGTTTGAAGCCTTGCAATGGCGAGGTACTGTTGATCAATTATTAGGTGTCATCTTGGTCTCATGATGTCAAAATGTGAACAGTATGATGAAGAGGACTGTTTAAATACCAATTCTAATTGAACCAGAAAATTTATTGGTCGATTCATGGATCAAACACCAGTCATGAATTTTGCCGTTAAGCACCTTGTTAGAGAACAGCAAGTTATGCAAAAAAGTACTGAAACATTGAACAGTTGGACATGTGCATTCAAAAGAGTAGAGAAGGTCAAATTAAGTTCACCTGTAAAGGCTACAGTGCATTTTAGGTGCATCCTGAAATTTCACCCAAAAGCCAGGTATCCTTAACTTTTTGTGAGTAGTGTATGTTAGAAGTATGTTTGCGTTTTCACATGTATTATATTCACTTTCAAAAGGTCACCATAACTAACGATACTGTAATTCACCAATGCTAATGTAAACATTGTATAACAAGTTACTGTATTTGTTTGCTTTTATTTAAGTACTGTAAGCATTTTTGTATTATTTTGCAGTTTCACAAAGAATGTAATGGAGATTGAATTACATGATTGCACTCGATCAAATCAAGTAAAGAGGAAAATCCTTACGTCATCTCCTTACAATGTTTAGTTATCTGTATGTGCATACTTGACACATATGCATGCAACGGAGAGAATACAAGGAGAAAATAGTGAAATGACATGAACTGGCTTCACTGGTAACATACTGACGGTCTCCAACTTGTGAACAAGTTACATTCCGAACAGCTGTTTGTAACCTGAAATGTTTGTAAGTCATTATTCAACATCATTTTAAGGGTACGGTGCTGTTATTCAAATCTACACTATATTGCCAAAAGTATTCGCTCACCTGCCTTGACTCACATATGAACTTAAGTGACATCCCATTCCTAATCCATAGGGTTCAATATGACGTCGGTCCACCCTTTGCAGCTATAACAGCTTCAACTCTTCTGGGAAGGCTGTCCACAAGGTTTAGGAGTGTGTTTATGGGAATTTTTGACCATTCTTCCAGAAGCGCATTTGTGAGGTCACACACTGATGTTGGACGAGAAGGCCTGGCTCTCAGTCTCCGCTCTAATTCATCCCAAAGGTGTTCTATCGGGTTGAGGTCAGGACTCTGTGCAGGCCAGTCAAGTTCATCCACACCAGACTCTGTCATCCATGTCTTTATGGACCTTGCTTTGTGCACTGGTGCACAGTCATGTTGGAAGAGGAAGGGGCCAGCTCCAAACTGTTCCCACAAAGTTGGGAGCATGGAATTGTCCAAAATGTCTTGGTATGCTGAAGCATTCAGAGTTCCTTTCACTGGAACTAAGGGGCCAAGCCCAGCTCCTGAAAAACAACCCCACACCATAATCCCCCCTCCACCAAACTTTACACTTGGCACAATGCAGTCAGACAAGTACCGTTCTCCTGGCAACCGCCAAACCCAGACTCGTCCATCAGATTGCCAGATGGAGAAGCGCGATTCGTCACTCCAGAGAACGCGTCTCCACTGCTCTAGAGTCCAGTGGCGGCGTGCTTTACACCACTGCATCCGACGCTTTGCATTGCACTTGGTGATGTATGGCTTGGATGCAGCTGCTCAGCCATGGAAACCCATTCCATGAAGCTCTCTGCGCACTGTTCTTGAGCTAATCTGAAGGCCACATGAAGTTTGGAGGTCTGTAGCGATTGACTCTGCAGAAAGTTGGTGACCTCTTCGCACTATGCGCCTCAGCATCAGCTGACCCCGCTCCGTCAGTTTACGTGGCCTACCACTTCGTGGCTGAGTTGCTGTCGTTCCCAAACACTTCCACGTTCTTATAATACAGCTGACAGTTGACTGTGGAATATTTAGGAGCGAGGAAATTTCACGACTGGATTTGTTGCACAGGTGGCATCCTATCACAGTTCCACGCTGGAATTCACTGAGCTCCTGAGAGCGACCCATTCTTTCACAAATGTTTGTAAAAACTGTCTGCATGCCTAGGTGCTTGATTTTATACACCTGTGGCCATGGAAGTGATTGGAACACCTGATTCTGATTATTTGGATGGGTGAGCGAATACTTTTGGCAATATAGTGTACATGGATAGGTAAGTATGAATACTGTATCAAAGTCAATGAATGTTTTCTTATCCTAAAACACATTAGTAATGATAAATAAAACAAAAATTATTTATAAATATAATAC
The DNA here is from genome assembly GCF_019097595.1 of Hemibagrus wyckioides. Classification (NCBI taxonomy): domain Eukaryota; kingdom Metazoa; phylum Chordata; class Actinopteri; order Siluriformes; family Bagridae; genus Hemibagrus; species Hemibagrus wyckioides. The sequence continues at coordinate 12,265,550 of NC_080738.1, read as the reverse complement.
TTTAACATTGGTTTTCTTACCTTTGAAACTGGTAAAGTAGGCTTGAGGTGATGGATGAGAGGAGGAGGAAAGAGGGTGGGGAGTTAACATCTTCTTCTTCTTCGGGCAGGTTTTCTTCAGCAATGGTTTCAACAATGATTTCTTCTTCTTCATCATCTGAGGAGAAAGAGGCAGCAAGCAATGGAGGAGGGGAGGCTCCTGAAGTTGAAGGCATTGGTCTGAGAAATCTGTCTAAGGAAGTTTGTACTGATTTTCTCTTCTTTTCATCATAGATTACATGATAATACTGCATTGTGTCGTTGATGCTTGCTGCTACTTTTGAGAATCTCTCAGCATTGGGGTCCTGATTTTCAAAAATAGTGAGACATTTTTTTAAGAGAGAAAAACCCTCAGCCATCAATTTTGTTTCAAACTTCTTTAGAAGGAGAGGTTCTTCTTCTTCCTCTTGTTCTTTTCTTCGTTTCATTTCCTCCAGCTCCATCAAATCCTCACTTGTTAACTCCTCCAAGTGTGAGTCAAACAGCTCTTCGAGGTCCTCCTCCTTTAAGTCAAGGTCTAGACTTTTGACTTAGGCCAACGAGACTTTCGAGGATTTTTTTGTCTCCTCCTCCTGGTCAAATCCTCTAAAATCGTGCACAAAGCCTTTCATGCTCCATTCATGTTAGTCTCGCTAACTTCACACCATGCCGCATCAATATCCTTTATACAATTGTATATGTTGTATCCCTTCCAAAAGTCGTGTAAGGTCACATTAGTAGATTCATTATCATCATTCAGTGCTTGTCTGTATGAGTGTAATATTTTTTGAAATTGGCTATTACACCTTGATCCATTGGCTGAAGAAGTGAAGTCATGTTAGGTGGCAGATACACAACTTGTACATCCAGGTGGAAATCATCCAAGTAGGGTGGGTGGCCAGGGGCATTGTCTAAGATTAATAGAATCTTAAAACGGATTCCATTCTCATGGCAATACAGCTTCATTTCGGGGATGAAATGGTGGAAATAAAAGTGCTCGAAAATTGCCAGTGTCACCCAGGCCTTGAGATTGGACATTCATATTACGGGTAGCGAGCTCTTGATGATATTCTTAAGTGACCTTGGATTCTCAGCTCGGTACACTAACAGCGGTTTGAGCTTGAAGTCTCTGGAAGCATTGCCACCCACCATCAATGTTAGCCTATCCTTCGCCACCTTAGATTTACTTTTATATTTCTGGCATTTGGCAGATGCTCTTATCCAGAGCAACAAACAAAAGTGCTTTAAGTCTCTATCATTGAAAACATTAACACTGGTTCAATAGGTTACAGACTTAGGATACAATTAGCCTATAATTGCATTTTTTTATTTTTTTTTTTATTTTTTATTAAACAGATCCTGGCATCGTCTTCTCTTCTCTTCTCTTTTTTCTGGCATTTTTTTCCAGAAAAGGCCATTTTTGTTGATGTTGAAAACTTGCTGCAGGAGATAACCTTCTTTTTTAATTAATTCCTTCAGCGTGACAAGAAATTTTTTGGCAGCCTCTTTGTCCGTGCTCGCTGCCTCCAACTGAAATGTGAGGAAGGTTTGCACATTTCTTAAAGTGATGAAACCACCCGTGACTTGCAGAAAAAGTTTCTTCTGCAGCACTTTCTCTGGCCTTAGCCTTTAAGTCCTTGAAGATGGACTTAGCCCTTTCTTGAATCAACATGAGGCTAAGCGGTACCCTTCTTTGTCTCTGGTGTTCCAGCCACATTGCAAGAAGTTTTTCCATCTCCTCAATTATCTTCCCCTTCTCTTGCTAATTATTGTCGATTGTATAGGCACGGCACTTTTCACATGTTCCATAATTCTGTCTTTGTTTTTGTATATCGCTCCGATTGTAGAACGATTCATTCACCATTTTCTGTCCACCATCGAGTCCTTTAATTATTACCAACTTCGTTTCCTTCAAGATGGTTTGCCTTTTTACCACTACTACCACTGCCACTACCATCACTAGCCTTACGCTTTTCACCAACCATGATGGGTAACAGTAAGCACAAATTCTCTTAGAAATGACAATATCTTTATCTCTCAGAAGAAAGATATTTTCTGCAAGGCTGACAATGTTACTCTGAAACAAGTCATACAGTATTACACACCTTGTATAGATGATACTATACCTCCCTCTGTGCAACATTGCAGGTTTACAAACTTTTATTTGAATTTTTGTGACAGAGACAGCTGTAACCCTGTAACCTTCTCTCTCTCTTTCTCTTTTTGTAAATAATTTGCTCACCAGTGTAATTTTTCTCTGTCTCTCCCTGTGAAGAGAATACTTGCTGTGTGCTATTACTATGTACATTTACATTTAGGCTTCTCTTTTAAGCTCCTCTTAAGCCATCCAACAAAATGTACAGTCAGTGGCAGGGTCTTACAACCCCTAGAATGAAGACAATGTGTTCTTGGATGAATTTGACAAAATAATAACACATGAGGGAGAATGAGGTAGCAATCAGCACACATTCTCTCATAAATGACAATATCTTGCTTCTCAACAGTTATATAAAGACATACATCCAGCGAACTTCAATAAAGTCTGGAATTTCTACATTATGAGCTAACAGTCAGCACACATTCTCTAATAAATGACAATATCTTTATCCAATATCTTTATCTCTCAGAAAAATGAGTTTACATCAGGGGTCAATGAGAGCTAAGAAAGAACTGGGTTCAGGTTTACTGACATGAAAGCAAAACAGGACAAAACAAAGAATCATTTGCTAGTCCACTAGAGTATTTGCCTTGCTTAAACACTTTGCATTGCTGTCTTGCCTCACTGCATATTAGAACCAGGCTGGTTTAATAGGGTAACATTGGTGAAAAGGTTCACCCAAATACAGGCAGTCTACTGTATTTTCAATATTAATAAAATATGCTAAAAAAAAAACACAGAAAAAGCTATTTTTAACAGCATAACTTTTTTGATTTTTGTAGAAATTGGTTAGTTTGGATCATTGTAGTCTACATGATCTTTGTAAATAAGGGTAACTAAAATATCCTCACTGAACACTTCATTAGGAACATTAGTCTAATATTGAGTAAGGTCGCCCTTTCTTTTCAAAACAGCCTCAATTTTCAATGTTAGAAACCTTCCTTTGTGACTGAATTTAGAACTTATTTGAACTCTGTCTTGGCTTGATCTTGACTAGTACTGTTCTTGACTAGAGCCCTATGTTCTCAATGGCTAGAAATTATATTTATTCTAAAAACGTAATTATATTTATTGCAAAAACATTTTTTAAATTGTGCTGTACAAAATATTGGATTGTAAAATTACAGGGAAAAAACTATAAAATGCTGAGATGATGTAATGTAAAAGATCATCAAAGAATTTTGCCTTTCAAATGATGGTAGGAAGAGTCAAGACAAATTTACATATGATCTACCCTCCTTTATGTTCACTTAGAAAACCTGAACTGCTTTGACCTCTTTTTAAGATGATTAGATAAAGAGATATTTGAGAGTCATTTATGAGAGAACACAGACTGGCTCCCACCTCAATGCCCATCTCATTCTCCCTCAGCTGTCGTTATTTCTAAGGCCGCACTTTATTTGATCATTATTATTTATTTGTTGTTTCATTTGTTCATTTATTTGTTTGTTTGTTTTTTTTTAAAAAAAAAAATGATAGTGTTATTTATTATTGAAATAATTTGTTCAAAATATTGGATATTTGGACATTGGATATTGGAGATTTGTGACCAAATATATTAGCTATAATAGCCATGCATGACCTGACCTCGATGGTGGTGCTGCAGTAGTCCTCACATTTCCAGGGTCTTGAATTCTGTCCTGAGATCTGTCTGGGATTCTCCCACATCCTAAACACATGCGTTTTTACATACATTTTTAATTTGCTTAATTAAATATAAGAATAAAAAATTTCATAATTCCAAAGTGTTAAATTTCTGATTTTCAGTGTAGTCACAGATTTCTGGACTGCACCGTATATGATCCAGATTTGGCCAAGGCTGTGCTCATATTTTGAACAAGTGTTTTAACTATAATAGCCATGCATGACCCAACATGGATGGGTGATATGATATTGCTCAGTATGAATACATTCTCACCCTTTTAACACATGGTGAACACACACACACACACACACACACAGCCTTTTCCTTGGCTTCATCTGATGTTTGCTTTCTATACATGCTATTTATAAAACACCTTGTGGTGTTACTTTTTCCTTGTAACACCAAAATATGCTGCAGTTAAATAAAGCATTGATGTGAAACATCGCATATTACTCACTGGTCTGGCAAATTATGTTCAGATTTAAAATTATAATTAAATACTGTACTATTACTGTAGTTTCTCACCTGTGTCAACATTGCAACCATATGGGCTTTTCTTTTATTTTCATTTTGTTGATCCTTTTATTTTCCTCACAACTCCATTAACAAGGTTTGGGCCAATGATTTATGATGTTCAGTTCACTGTCTGTACTAAAGGTCAATGCAAAGCATCAATGCAAAGTCTAAACAAAAAATCCATAGACAAAGCAAAGCAAATTTCTCACTGGACTAACAAATTGTGTTTAGATAAATATTGATGATTTGTGCACTTTTTCTTTCACTTGAGTACAATGAATTCTTTATTACCTCTTTTTATCTGTCTTTGCTCATTGGGTACTTGCTAAAAAAAAACTGCTAAAATGCATTCTGAATATGTGCATTATTTGGATATAAAAATTAATTAATATAAGAAAATACTATGCTTCTGTACATCAAAATAATTCTAATCAAAATTAGTCAAATCAAGATCAGTTACCACAAATGCCATTGTAATGTGATGAGTGTTATTTACTTCACAGTGCAGTGATTTTGTTATTGCTGATCAGTGTATATGCAATTTATATGTAGTCACTTAATAGTCCATGCAAAATAGAACAGTATTAATGCTATTATTCCCATTCAGACAGATTAAAAACATTGATTTCTGTTTTTTATGACTGCCTTTCCATAGCCTCACTAGAGATTATTTACTTTGCTGTTTCATGTTTAGATACACTATCAAAAATCTTGAATTCAACTCAAGATCTAATAAACCCTACAAAAATGAAATTGCAGAATTAAAAAAAAAAAAAAAAAAAAAAAGTTTTTTCATTTTTGAAGCTGGTATGAAACACATTAAGATCTGGCCACATGAAATTAGGATTAGAATCATTGGGACATTTTCTCAATCAGAAAAAGCTCCAGCTGTGCTACTTAACAATTTAGCATTTAAACTACTGTTGGCCAATCAGATTGAAGCTCCAAACTGTCATATGGGGAGGAATGGAAGATGTTTTGCATGAGAGCTGTCTTATATAATGCCAGCTAAACTTGTCAGAATTAGTAGTACTGATGATTCAGAGGTCCTTTTTTATTTTCTCTAGAGTACTTCAGAGTAAGTGACTATATTTTATAATTTTTGTATTTAGTGGATTCATTTGACCAGTACAGACAATTGTTATCTTTAACAGTTTACGCTAGTACATTCCTGTTTCTCTGTGTTATGTTAAACTTACTTAAGTGATGTTTGATGCCATCACATTCTTGCTTAAATGAGACTATGCTATGGCATCTCAAAATATTTATATTTCATTTTCCTTATTTCCTCAGTGCCACATCAGTTATGGGGAATCGCATGTTTCAACTTTTGTCTCTCACAGGTGAGGGGGAAATCTCTGTAACTATTGAGAATAGCCAACTCATGCTTTTTTGCTACACAGACAAAAATGCTTAGATGGCTAGTGTGTTGATTTAAATTTTATAATTTTAAGTGCAAAAGGTCTGCTGTGGCTGCAGGGTTTTATTCCAAACCAAGCAGATTGGTTAAATCAGCCAACTAATACTAGTCATTCAACTAAGTCAAAAAAAGCCATCAAATAAAAGAAGGACATACTGGTATGTGCATAGCTGTAACTAATTGACTATTTTTGTGAAGACTAATACTACCTTATTAATGAATTCCTATTGTCAAATCATCTACTTTTAATGCTGTGCAAGAATTTGAGAGACTTCTAGCCTTTGTTCCTGGGACACTTAAAAATAGTTGTAAAACATTTCCCCTGTATGCGTTTGGTGTCCATGAATACCTGCTTAGCTTTCTCCTCCTTTTATTTCACTATTTACATGCAATATGAAGTTGAAATTCAAATAAACACAAATGAACTATCATGGGAACATGCTCTGTACTTTAAAGGTGATTAACATTTACCAATATACACATGAAAGTATGAAGTGTTTCCTTTATAAAAACTGACAAAGATCTTTGGTTCAGCCTGGTTTACACAACTATTTACACACCAAGATTCATAAAATGATTGATACATGACCTAATGCCACAGGCAAAATAAACCGTAATTTTTATAGGAAAATAAAATTGTTTCATATTTTTTTTTCTCTTTAGTAAAAAAAAAAAGTCAAACATCTTCCACACTGAAAAACACAGATTAAATAAAGAAGCTAACAGATTTATTTTTAACAGACCTAATGTTAAAAAAAATATTATTCTAATCTGTCATCTACAGAAGTCTTCCTTTTCGTCTTGTCTGTACCGTATGAGTACATCCTAGTCCAACAGGGGAAAAATTGGAATGATGCTCGGACTTACTGCCAAGCCAAATACATTGACCTGGCTATTGCTGGAGTCAGTGATGACATGGTCAAGCTTCAAAATGAGGTACAGAAGCAACAATTGACTTCCAGTGCTTGGATTGGCTATTACAATGATGTTAATAGCTGGCGCTGGTCCCTGGGAAACCAGCCACTCGGAAATGTGACAAATTGGTGTGCCGGTGAGCCGACCTATGCAATGGAAGCTTGTGGTGGGATAAAGCCAAGCTGTTGGTTTGATTATTTTTGTACAGCAGCATTTCCCTTTGTGTGCTTTGATGGTGAGAAACAATAAATTCACTTTTTCATTTATTAGGAAAGGAAGGATGTATTAAAAAAAAAACCTGAATGTGCTTAAATGTTAACTAGCTTAAAAAACAGCTGGACCTGTACTTCAAAAGGAGACACTAGACAAAATACTGTTAGTTTAATAAAATCCAGACAGCAAATATCACCTAGCTACCTTTTGTGACACACATTCTGAGACCTTCCAATGGCATGTACTAAGTATCATGTGTTTAACATCACTGTAGAAAATCAGAAAGTTTAGTACAACATAAAAGTTTTGATGCATTGGCAGATAACTGTGATTGGTGATATTGATTTAAAAGTGTCCAAAAGAGTCTAGGAGGATTGAAGTTTGACCTAATTTACATAAAATCTGATATTTTAATGTTTTAAATTTGTATTTATTGTTCAGAAATTTTAAATTCTGAAATACAAATAGACAAAATGGAAAAGGTGGCTTTATGTCAGCAGTATTTACTGCAAACTGTGTCAAACATTAATTTCTGACTTTATCAAAAGCTCTCAGCTTGTGTGCACACGTGCATAAGATATCCAGGTGAATTTCACCACCCTTGGTGGTCAGGCAAGGGAATTTGAAACAATAATGCTTTCAAAAACAGCAAATAGTATGATCTCTGTGAAACTGCAGATCTGAAAATATTTTTTCAATTCCATAGACACATAGAAAAAAATATACATTTGTTCAGTTCAAATATCAATATATACCATGATCTACACTTTATTTCATTAGTCCTGATTATATATAAAATACAGGGATTAACATGTATAATGCCTGACCAATTAAAAAATGTCAGTAAAATGTGAATGCTTTTAATTAAACAACCTGTTTACATTTTAATTTTTGAATCAATAATTAATCGTGTGTTTTTAATTTTGACAGACAGGAACACTGGGTCCAGCAGATACATTGTTATTTCTACTTCTAAGTCTTTTTCTAATGCTCAGAGTTACTGCAGGCAATATCACACAGACCTGGCCAGTGTTACAACCATAGAGGAAAATACACTGATAAAAGGAAAAGTCTCTGGTAATGCTTGGATTGGTCTGTCCAGAGACACCTGGAAGTGGGTAGACCAGAGTACATTCTCTACCTTTAGTTGGGTGACAGGAAAACCAGGTGGTGCAGGTACATATGATAATTGTGGTCATTTTTTTAATGGCCTGGTTAATGCTGCAGCATGCTCTCAAATAAAGCCTTTCTTCTGTCTCAGAGGTAAGCTAACAACCAAATTGGGCCCATATTTTTCACCAGTTTCAATGTTTAATGTTTATATGCATTTCTGCCTTCAGATTTTACAAAAAAACAAACCATAAGAATGAAGATTAAATCGAATCAGGATGTGAATGATTCTGCAATGAAGGCAACAATCTTACAGATGGTGAGACAAATCCTCAGTCCTCTAGTACACAATCCCCACTTACATCATGTGCAACATGAGGCACATGGTCTTTGTTGCAGTTAGAATGTTGTATACAGTCTCAGTACCATGCAAATCTCACAAGATTTTAATGTCTATATTCTGGATTATACATTAATAAATTGCATATCTTGTTTTTCAGATCAAGCTAAAACTGGAGGAACATGGGATATCAAATAACACCACAATAAAAATGGATAGAGCAACCAGATGGCATAGTCTTTCAAAAGTTAAATGTAAATAATGATGATCTCTAACAGTTAATTTGAGCATTCTGTTCTTAAGATAGAAATTGAACAGACCCTGTACTTTTTTTTTGACTGCATTGCTACATAAACAGCAGCTTTAACTTCTAAACATAGCTAAGTGTTAAATATGCAATTTTTAATGAACGTAAATGTTTAATGTCTGACCATGGACTGAATTTGCCGAAACACCCACTCCTGGGAAAATGAGCATTGTTTTGTAGGCTGTAAATAATCCTTTTCACTCAGTATGTTAAATAATTTGTTGGTAATCAGATGGAAAAGTCTTCATGTAAATACCTCAATACAGAGCTGAGCTCAATCCCAGTTAGAAAGGGGTGGTGTAGATCTGAAATGATCCAGTAAATAGGAAACAAATTGGATTAAAATAATACCTTGAATTTTAAATTGCTGTGAGAGAGTTTTTCTAATCCTTACCAGAGTGATGAACAGCAACAATTACTTCTCAGAGACCTTGGCTGATGTCCTTTCTTCTTGCCCTGATGTAAACACACATCTCAATGCTCCAAGCTGCTTTTATAGAGGTAGTTGCATATACTGATGATTAACTCAACCTCTGTATTTATTAGTAAAACCTGGATATTAAGTCTCTTAATGACTGTGAATGTAGAAAGGGTCTAAATCTTTTTCCCCTGGATTCTAAATATTGGTTTACTTTTGGGGAAAAATTATTACATGTTGAAATTTGTTGTTATTTATTTATTTATTTATTTATTTATTTATTTAATAATTTTTATTTTTGTCACCTGACAGGTTATTTGTTTTTACTTGGTGAGGGCTACACAATTGTTATTTAGGCTTTTAAACAAATGTGTGTAAGAAATTAATTAAATAGTTTTTTTGCAGTATGTACAATGAAAATTGTTCATATGTAGTTAATGGTTATATACATTTGTACCTATCAATGAATATACACTTCTGCATGTTGATGCAATATTAAATGAATATATATGATCACTTCCATTTTTGGCCATGTGCCTGCATTGTATGCAGTCATGTATGACTAGGCATACAGTACAGCAAACTTATGACCAAAAAATTCAAGCTTGCCAGGATGAAGTGAACTCTGAAATAATAATAATAAAAAAAATAATTTATTATAAACATACCATTAAAAAATACCTAAACTAAAGCTGAAATTAATCAAAATTGGTTAAGTTAAATGTGTGCAAACCAATAAAAATATTAATATCACAAATATACAAATCATACAATCATCCAATACTCCAAACAGGCCATAACTGATGTGACTCAACCTTTATTGGTTGATAATAATATTTATATTAATATTTATTAATCTATAATAATATTTTATCGCACAACATAAATATTACAAAAAAACAACAACATAAAAATACAAGTTTATTGTAGTTTGTAGTTTATTGTATTGTTTATTGTAATTTATTGTTTAAATTACAAATTTTAATATCAAAATATTAATATTTTAAATATTAAAATCATTAATCTATTTCGCAATATTTTCTACAATTACCAAAACAAAATAATGTTTAAAAAATATTTAACAACCCCTAAAACGTTCCACCATGTAATTAAATTAATGTGTACTCTTTAAAAATGGCTGACAGTTACATAAAATGCATGGATAGTGCTAAAATTACAAAGCACACACACACATACATATGTATTGTTATGGACTGTGTAATAGACAGATGGCTTCACATGTCTGCATGTTTGTGTACATATGTCCTTGATTTTCGTTGCCAAGCATATCATCACTTGCACACTGTCATTTATTTTTTCCTTTCACGTTTGTTCCAGACTGTTCTTCTAGTTTCTTTTTTTGCTTTTAAATAACCAGGGTCACATGATTATCACATGTCCATCATATCTCTCAATCCTGATTAATCTGTTTTTGTGAAGAATCTGATGGAAGCCAGATGGAATGTCTCTAAAATTGGAAATGAATGAACAGCAGGGAATGGCTGAGAGAATATATGGGAATCAGTCATAGAAAATTGAAAAATTAGCTTAATAATAGTAGATATATCCAATAATTTGAGGCTCTGGTAGAGACTATAGCATTATTTACAATAGACTATAATAATATTTTATCGCACAACATAAATATTACAAAAAAACAACAACATAAAAATACAAGTTTATACATCTTGGATAAGCGTTTACAAATTTTAAATATTTTTAAATATTTTTTTTTAAATATTAATATTTTAAAAATATTAATATTTTAAATATTAAAATCATTAATCTATTTCGCAATATTTTCTACAATTACCATCAAAGAAAGCAAAATAATCAAATACATAAGATCAGAATATGGAGATTTATGGTCCAGCATTAGGCCACCTCCTTCTCTCTCTCTGTTAGATCTTCCTTCTGTGTCTTCTTGTGGTGAAAACTTAGAATGACACAGAGCCTTTTTACTGAAGGGGAATTGTGTTTAGTAGTGTGTGACTCCACCTCAGCTGTGGAACCAGGAGGTAATGCACTGGAAATGTCAATTCACTCAGGTACAGTGGGGGTTGCTTTTTCTGCTATCCGCAACACTAACCATGAACCATGAACCATCATAAATGAGTAACCAGACAATGCCTACAAACTTTAAACAGGTGAGTACTTTAAATTCAATTCAATTATTATATTATATTATATTATATTATATTATATTATATTATATTATATTATATTATATTATATTATATTATATTATATTATATTATATTATTTAACGATGCATAAGATTTAAAAAAGATTCAGTAACACTGATTTTCTTCATACTCATAAGCATGTGTTGATGAATGACCCATAATTTAACAGTCACATAGTACTTAGAGTACTTAGGTGACTGTAAGCATATCTTATATGTATAAAATTCTGTGCCACCAAGCTGATGGCTCACTCCATTGGCTGTCTATGGCAGCCATTTTAGACACAGAAAGGCATCTGTGGCTCAACCTCCCTGGGATTAGGGACAAGGAGAAGCCCTTTCTTGTTTCCCCCCCTTAATTTCACCTCAGGGTCTTTTCAGCAACGCTGTAAGCATTGTTGTCAACAGGTACCAGGGGGTCAAGCTTCAGCCAGCGACGTGCAAGGGTCTTTTCCATCACTGTCCTGTCATCGTGTCCTCGTCTCCCTCCCCCACAATTTCAAGGGGCACTCCTGCCAATCCCGCCATCTATGACTTTTCAACCTGTCTACGATCTTTCTGCCAGTGTGCAGCTTCAAGGTTTCAAACGCGTCTGGCCTGCCATATAAGCCATACTGCATCAAATCAATTGGCAGTGTTACAGTTACTGCCAAGCATATTTCAATGGGTTCTACATATCCTATCAGACAGGTACAAAACCCACACACCACCAGCCTTCTGAAATGTCCAGCCCACTGCAGAGTCCAGAACCATTTTCTCTCGTTGTTCCCTGATTATGCATTCATTCCTTCCCGCAACATTCCTTAGCACCCAAGAAGGTCAGGTGGGCAGTGTCCTACCTGTTTGGTTACAGGCCAAAATTGATGCTCATGCTCATCAAATTCAAGCTAGGTCCAAGGATAGGTTTTTCACCAGGGGTCTAAGAGGTGCATCCCTTACGTTTATTTCGTTCATCTCATTGGGTTGTAGATGCTATAGCCCATTCTTTTGGGCATTGCCCACCAGGGGTGTAGCATCTTCCACTGCCTAATGCTGATGTAGATGTTAATTTAAGGCCCTGCTGACATGCGCTGCTACATCACCTGACCCCTCGGCCAATTAAACACTGGCATGTGTTCACACATGCTTCAGACACCAGTTCAACGAAGGTGGTTACCATAGCATCAAGCCATGATGCATCATCTCATTCCCTTCTCAGGCAACAGGGACAGACATAGTTAACCTGAGACATTTGTTTTGGAGTTTTTGCTCTGGGGACCTCTTCAAATGCCTATAAAATACTTACAACAGAGAGTAAGCTATGAGTCATTAACATTATGGAACCCATTTTTCTCTTGGAGTATAGAATTTCCACTTTACATTATAGTCTCTGCAGTAAGTCTCTAACAGTTATATCTATTGTCCTATTATCATGCATTGACTAACTATTCAGAGTTGACATTATTTGCAGCTTGACATATTCTCTTGTCCAACACCCTATTCACAACTTTCTTTACTGATTTCTCCCCTCAGGTAAGCTTGGTGTTGAATAGTTAGCCAGTGATCGCAGCCTTTGTGTGGACCAGGATGTCACACATGAGGTGGCAAACAATGCCAGAGGGGTTCCCCTTAGAACAGGAGACAAGGCCTACCTCAAACTTGAGCAACAAAACCTGATAGGTGGCTAGAAGTAGTCAATATTTTCAAGATTTTGTTTTCTTTTTATAGAAGTTTTAAAACTGCTCTTGTACCCTAATTTCATTTATTTGTTTATTTGGAATTGGTGAACAGCTGTTTTTTTTTTCTTTTTTTGCATGGCTAACATATATCGATAACAAATGAAACATTTCATATGATGACAGTGAAACAAATGAGGAGTATCTGGATGTAGGGATTTTATTTAAGATCAAAGTGCAAATGGTTACAGATGGATACATGGCTGCATTCCCATTTCTATTTACTATCACCAGTGTCATCTGTTAATCTGGGAAAACAGGTCAGTATGGGGACAAATAACAAATTGATCTTTGTGCCAAGAGACTACAAATCCCATTGGAAACCTTGATTGATCATACATTTAAAGCATGGTGTATATATATATATATATATATATATATATATATATATATATATATATATATATATATATATATATATATTTTATTGCTGTACCACATCAATGAAATTCCAGTGACTCATGAAGTTGGTGGATATTTACTTGAGATTGCTGGTGCTATAGCTGCTAAAATGTAAGTCATAATGAGAAATTGTGTCATGGGCATTTCATAATGTGGCAGTACTAAATAGGGTCTGGGTTTAGATAACCTAACAACCTTTCTCCCTACAATTACATTTGAACCATTATTCAAGATAACCGACTACGCCACCCCGGGGGCCTTTTCCCCAATATCGCGAGCTAGAGCGGAAGATAAGAATTACATCGAACTCAAGGCACAGATCCAGCGGCAACTCTCCTAAATACTGCCGCACTGATGGCCTGGTCCAGTAGGTCAACCACACCAGCCAAGATCACATTGTCTGGAAGATCGGTTACAACTATAAGGTAAATCTTTTTTCAAACAGTCCAGCGTCCTAATAGTCACACAAGCAGACGTGGAAGCAACTCTAACAGATGTTCATACAAACACGAAAGCCCAAAGCCTGCTGCAACATTGCTTAGCCAACCGTTAGCTGGGTAGCTAAACGGTTAAAGATTAAAAGATTGCTAATTAAAGGATTTAAACAAACCTTTATTAAGAATAATAAAGTACCTGATAACCATCGGTTTAACCCACACAAGGATGCCCTTTAACGATGACCAATACAAGCATCCAGTTCGGCTCCTCAGTCCACACTAAAAATAAAGCAGTCTCGAGTAATTCTGCATAACAACTAGTCCGCTATGCAAATGTAACAACTCTTACCTCACAGGCATTCACACGGAACTCCAGAAATGAGGCAATGCTAGGTAGCGGTGCTTCCCAATGATGTCACTATTGCAAATTTTATACCCTCGGAGCAAAAGCCCAATCAAGTCCTGGCCTAAACACTCTTAAAGTGACAGTCCTGCTACAATAACTTGAAATGAATATTAACATACAGCAGGTCATTGTGATACAAGAAAACAATACATTTAGAGGTGGTAATGGTGGTATCACATTACGCATGCATAGATTATTTTTCTATAGCAAGACTTATTGCATGTTACTGCTTACATAAAACATGGCTTGTTACCATCAAGGGTTTACCACAAACAGATAAGAGGTGGTGTAACAGTGGCACCAATGTGGATGATGTTGGATTCAAATGTGGAGTTTAATAATTACACACATGAAGCAACCAAATCCAAGATGATAATCCAAAGAACAGAGGCAAAAGGTCAAAACTGAAGCAGCAAATCAAACAGATGAACAAATCCGAAAAAACGCATAGCAAAATCAAAGTCAAGAATGAATACAAACAGAGGTCATACACAAGGCAAACTATGAACAAAGAAATGGCTTGATGTGAACACAAAGGAACGATACTTCATGCTAAAATGGCTCAATACTTGGGTGAGGGTTCCCTCTGTCGGTTATGAGAGGGCATAGCAGTTTGGGATATTGCAGAGCCCACCTCTCTAAGAACACATCCAGGTGTTCTTCAGCGAGGTCGGCCGATCTGTCTGGGTGTTAGCTGAGGAGCTCATCAATTAATGCTGGATCCAGAATATTGACCGCCATGACCATCCTTCAGGGCCCTACCCCTCCCAGTTTACTAGGTATTGAAGTATACCTCTCCAGCATCTAGAGACAAGGATAGAGTGCACTAGCTAAGCTGGGGCCCCTTCAGTGTCTAGAGTCGGGGTTGTTCAGAGTTTGTGCTTTCTTGGTTGGGTGGGACATGTGCTGGGTTGAGGAGGGAGACATGAAATGTCGGGGAGATGTGGTAGGAGGAGGGGAGTTGAAGCCAGTAAGTGACTGGGTTAACTTGTCTAGTAACCAGAAAAGGGCCAATGTAATGACTAAGCTTGCGGCAGGGGAGCTTGATATTGTGTGTGGAAAGCCATACTCTTTGACCAACCTTACATTGGGGGTGTGGCCATCTTCTACGAGCTGCATGGAGGTGTCTGTGAATAGCTCTGTGAAGATGCACATGGGCGCTCTCAATGATGGTCTGACTACAATGAATGCAGTCATCCACAGCCAGGACATTGGAGGGTTCACCAGACCAGGGGAACAAGGGGGGGTTGTAACCCAAGATACATTGAAAGGGTCTTAGTCCTATGGAGGAGTGGGTGAGTGAGTTCTGATCATATTCCTCCCAGGGGAGGAACTCACTCCACCACTGTTGTTCGTTACTACAGTAAATTCTGAGATATCAGCTGATGACTTGGTTTAATCTTTCTGCCTGTCCATTGGATTGAGGGTGATAACTCACAGTCGGACTCACATTAATATCCAATTGGGAGCAGAATGGCAGGGAGACTGTAAACTCAGAAGACCTGATGGAACAAGGCTTTGGAGGTTTCCATGGCAGTGTGCACACCCTTTAGAAGTACAGGGGTTGGACAATGAAACTGAAACACTGGCCAATTTAGTGTTGCTTACAGTTTTGTTTAAAATATTGCAATGCACACAACATTATGGGTGACATATCAGAGTTCAAAAGAGGACAAATTGTTGGTGCACGTCTCGCTGGCGCATCTGTGACTAAGACAGCAAGTCTTTGTACCCAGATAGATACCCAGCCCACCTTATAATTCAGGGACATGGGTTTCTTTGAACAGATGCCACAAAGAAGACCCTACTTTCCACAATAAAAACACAATTGGAGTGGTCACATTGGCATTCTTCAGGGGAGGCACAAATACATTCTAACTGCATGGGTATATTGCCTTCCTCCTGGGTGGTGTTGAACTCCTCTCTGAACTTGGTGGGAGACTGGTTGACCCCACTGAGGCATTGTTGGCACATAATGTTGTCGAGTTTAATGGCCATGGTGATGCACTCAGATAGTGAAGTGACGGAGTCCTGGCAGGACAGTTCAGCTTGTAAGGCTAGACACAATCCTTCACGGAAGACAGCACGGCGAGAGGTCTCATTCCACCTGCTTTGGGATGCAAAGGTGCAGAACCTCATGGCATAGTCTGTGGCAGATTTAGAACCTTGCCACCTGAAAGGGTATTCAAAGACCTCTCATGTCATACTAGAGAAGACCCATACAGCTGAAGCTCAATCCAGTGCTTTTCTCACTAGCAGTGACATGAGAAAGATGCATTTAGTACCTTTATCCTGGTAGACATCAAGCTGGTGGGAAAACAAGATGTTGCATTGCCGTGGAAAGCCTCTGCAATGGTATGCTGAGCTGTCGAATTCTCAAGAAGAGAAGTTTTCTGCTTGTAATGTGTTTATCTGTTCTTGCACACACTTTGGCCATAATTAAATATCTTTGGTCCTAATTTAGTGAAATGTACACTTGTCTGCAATCAGTAGCCTGGTTCATTATACCTGCTCTGTTGTGCGCTGGGATGGGACCCATTTCCTTAAACAGACAGTTTTAATAGAGCACATATGTTCATTAAAAAGGGTTTGTCTTAAGATATTCTTTAGTAAGAATTTGAAAACATAACACAACACATAACTTGTTTTTGTAATTTATAGTGTCTTTAAGGAATTACGCTGAAAAATGTCAGTATCTGGTCAGTCAGGTTTATAAAAAGAATAGTAAAAATAGTACACCAGTCAGGTAATACAAATATTACACATCTCAAAGAAGGTAATTTAATGTCTTATAATAAATTGTCATTGAAACAAAGCCGGCATACGGCGTCGAGGCTCAGATGTCCACAGACTTAGAGTGGCCATATACCATTAAGGTACTCTCATTACCATTAAAAGTCCTTTTAAGTGTATGGCTGCATATGAATAATTAGTAACACAGAGCTCCTTCTGCTGGTCATAGAAGCACAACAGGTTTCACTTCACAAGCCAGTATAAATGTTTTGAATTAAGCTTCGAGTACATTCACTCTGTTTAAAGATTACAGAACCCATCTTCTTGGGAAGTTTTGAAAAATGAAGATACATTCATCATTGGAACGCCTGCAGACACTGAATGTGAAATATTGCCATTCTGTATGTACTAAAAGAACTTAAAATGCAGTGAGTAAAACAGTGGGACCATTACCTGCCTAAATCCAGCCACAGTATTTCTTTTTTTGTAAAATTACTTTCATTTTCTTGATCCACATGTAATGAACAGGAGTCTTTTTCAAGTAATACAGAGTTCATTTCTCTAATATCTTTTAATTTAATGTAATATAATTTGCAAGGTTCATAGCTGTGACTTGACATGAAATACAGTTTAAAGAAGCAGTGCAATAAGGGTTATAAACCTGAGATGAAGTGAAATGTAAATGTAAAGGTACACAGACAGATTGTTTTTATAACATATTCATTTTTTTATATATTGGCAGCAAGTTTTAATATGATTTAATATGATTTTAATGTTTTTTTTTTTTTTTTTTTACTAATGTCTGTCTTAACAATCTTTCATTTGTTAAATTAGTTAGAACAGTTTACAGCAGAACAAGACACTCTAAATTATTCATGCAAATTTTGATTTGAAAATGTCAAATGAATTTCAGTTGGCTCAAGTCTCAGTCATTTTCACTGGGTGCAAGTCTCAGTTAGGTATATATTCATAAGCCTGACAGTCATTTCAGCTCAACCCAAAACTGTCAATCACCTTATCAACCACATCCTTCTATTTAACTCATATGAAATATTTTATTAAGAAAATATATTGAGGAATTCATCGGTGTCAACTGAACCTGTAACCTTGTACAGAATTTCTCTGGAATGTCTCCCATTTACTAGCATGGGAAGGGGTTGAGTTCGGTATTCTACTGTAGCCAGCCACTAGAGGGCCATTTAGGTTCACTTTTAAACCCTTGTTACACCATCCAACTCTATTTCCACAAAGCAAACATGAATGGTTAAAAAATTTTTGAATTCCTATCATTTTATATTTCAAATATTCTTTTCGCAATAGAAAATTATCTTAAAAGTTATAAAACATTTATAACTCTGTTTTCATCCACAGATGCAAGTGTCTCCAGCCAAGAGAGGTATTAAAAAAAGAACAGGGAAAACAAGGTATTATGCCTTATCTATCATTACTTTCATCTTCTTCCATCTGATGTGTAAATTCCCGAAGAAGCTTCTAAGTTTTATTATCTATATTCATTATTTTATATACCTTTTGTAACAGGTCATATATACACATGTAGAATTACACAGTATACCTGATATGCCTATCTGTGTGTGTGTCTTCCCCTTTAAATTTCTTCGGCAATGTTAATTTTAATTTCCTGTCCTTGCACCTCCTCTTTGTCAGAGTACACACACACACACACACACACACACACTGGAAGCAGAGAGCAGGTTTAGCGCCACTTTAATTGAACACAGGTAGGCAGAAGGCAAAATTATGTATGCAAAATTAAACGGAGCTGGCAAAAAAGGCAAGTAGAAGAAACACGCAGAAATAATGCGCTATGGCAAGAGAAGAGACAAGTGGCTGTCACTATCACAGTCTTAATACACGCCGTTGTCCCTGCCAAGTGAGCGCTTTAAATAGGCGCTGGGTAAATTAAGGGCAGGTGAAGTAATTACAACGCAGGTGACAGTGAGCGAGGTAGTGTTGGGACCGGCGTGCCCGTGACACTCTTCCCTTTCTGTATTGCCTCCACATGGGAGAGGTGGGTTTTTGTTAAGTTCTTATTAATTTAAAGTCATCTATCCTTTAAAAGTTAGTTTTCCTGTTTAAATCATATTCATAACTTCATGTATGTTTCATTATTTTCATGTTTTCATTTTAACTGAGACTGTGATTAATTTTGATGTCTCATCAATGCACTTGAAGCATGTGCTTAATGCATTCCACGTTTCCTTTAACAGAAAATATATTTTCTGCAAGGCTGACAATGTTACTCTGAAACAAGTTGTACAATATTGCATACCTTGTATTGATGATACTATACCGCCCTCTGTGCCTCATAGCAGGTTTACACACATTCACTTGAATTTTTACGACAGAGACAGCTGTAACCTGGTATCCTTCTCTCTTTCTCTTTTAGTAAATAATTTGCTTACCACTGTAATTTTTCTCTGTCTCTCCCTGTGAAGAGAATACTTGCTGTGTTTGGTTGAAATTATTACTATGTATTTTTACATTTAGGCTTCTCTTTTAAACCCCTGTTTCCAACAAAATGTACAGTCAGTGGCAGGGTTTTGCAACCCCTAGAATGAAAACAGTGTGTTCTTGGATTTTTGATGAATTTGACAAAATAATTACAGATAAGGTAGAATGAGAGAGGAGAATTAGGTAGCAATCAGCAAAGATTTTCTCAGAAATGACACTATCCTTATTCAAAATCTTTATCTCTCAGAAGAAAGAGTCCATATATGTGGTCAGTGAGAGCACTATAGCAAGCACTGGGTTCAGGTTTACTAAAGTGACATTAAAACAGGACAAATTATAGAATCATTTGCTAGTCCACTGAGTATTTGCTTTCCTTAAATGCTTTGCATTGCTGCTTTGGCTCACTGCATATTAGAACTAGCCTGTGTAAGAAGGCAATGCTGGGTGAAATGTTTTAAAAACTTGTTAAATACAGGCAATCTACTGTATTTTCAACATTAAAAACTATAATATTTAAAATTAGAAAAGTTTTTTTTTTTCTTTTTAATAATATACAATTTTAACTAGTACAAAGTGTTGGGCTCAATCCCTGTAACTAGCTCAGAACTGTGTCATTTTGGATAGAAGAAATATAAATGATTTGATTAGTTTGGATCTTTGTAAATAAAAGTATTTCTAAAAATATGCTCACTGAACACTTTTCTTAAGACGACTACACTAACACTGGGTAGGGTCTCCCTTTCCTCTTAAAACAGACCCAATTCCCAATGTTAGAAACCTTTGAGATTCTAATCCATCTTGACATGTCTGAATTATGAAGCTTTTTCAGGTGCACTGTCATGCTGCAAATCATGCATAAATCAAGTTTAGATTATAATACACCTTTTCATACTTTCATCTTTATTTTTGTGTTACAGGTGTTATGAATTCACCAAAGCAGACCAGGGGACTCAGATGTAGTGTTCAGCAGGAATCTTTTATTGGAGATCAGAACACACTGAAGTGGCACTGTAGTCATCAAGATCAGTGAAAAGGCACATTAAAGGCCTTGAGTGGGCAGCCCTTGAAGGGCTGACAATACAAAGCCTAGAGGTGATGCTCTTAAACAAAACAGTGAAATCTCTGGTGTAGCGAATCTAGCTCAACATTTAAATATTTAAGTGTAATTATAACTGGTTATAATTAATTATAAATATTCAAATGGGGGTTCTTAGAACTAATTGTCAGAGAATCAATAACACAATTATTTGATTTGTTCGTCCAGCGAAGAGACGGTATAATTATGTATTAATTCCAGGGAAAGTTATCTTCCTGGCCAAGAAAGAATAACTACTTTATAAAGTACTAGTTTTAATTTAGCACGTAGCAAGAGCAATGTTCAGGGACCCCGAAATTGTGAGCAAAGCACAGAGACAATCACTCGTGAATAAAATGCATTTAATAAAACACAAACACACAACACATACTAACTACGACACACATACATAAAAGACAGGGTAAGGATTATAGAGAGGGGATAAGTAGGCGAAGAGAGATTGAGATTAAGGAAGAGAATATGGAGGAAATCAGAACGAGAGGAAGAGAGAGAGAGAGAGATAAGGAAACAGATAAGAGATCAGATATGGCAAGTTTCAGATCGAGTTTTGGTTACCACGTGTGAGAATCGTCAAGGTAATTTCGCCTTAATAAAGGGGCTTCAGTTAAAATTGCGGATCTAAAATAATTGGTAGTTTTTACTTGCATTGGTTCGTTGACAAAGCGTCTTGATGTAGTGGATCAAGGAGGTTCGGAGATTCGAAGTCCTCGGAGTAAGCGAGAGATTCTGTTGGAACGAAAAGGTTTCGGTGGTGCAAAGTTCCTCGATTGAAGCTGCTGGCAAAGTCTCAAGAGAAAGTGAAAGTCTTGTCCCGAAGAGAGATCGGCGTCGAGTCGGGCGACGATAGAAGAGATCGTGCCGGGAAGAAAAGGCGCACAGGGGCCCCCCCGACCGCAGAGCGGCAAGGGGGTTAGCCCCCGTGGGGCCAAGCCGAGCTGAGCCGAGCAAAAAGCTACGCAAAAAGCCAAAGCTAAAAAAAAGCCCCGATAGATGGGTGCTTAGGGTTTTTATTGATCCCTTGGTTGCGCCCAGTTTTCAGAGTGACCAATCCAATACCTGAAACTTTTGGAGGGAAAAGTCCGTCACTCATTTGCATACTTTATGGTGAAGTCAGGAATGGATAAAGTTTCAATTAAAGTAACGTAGGCTCATATTATGTACTTGAATAACCACATGGCTTACACTATTGCTTATAAAAGTAAAAGCGGATCATTTTGATAGTAGACACGAAAGAAACAGTATGAGAGGAAAGGAAACTGAGTATAGGCAATTAAAACATAGATTCTTATATTATAAAACATGTTCTATTTCATGAAAACACAGAACAACAGGTCATGAGTGGTAATACAACCATAAAAATATAAAGGCAAAAGGGGAATACATATACAGGTGTGTTAGGCATGGGTCAGGTAGGGTTTTACTGTTGTTTTATTGAAACTTGAATCAAGGAACTCTCCTTATGTGTGTGCGTGTGGGGGTCAGGATGAGCGTTTCCAGACGCTGTGGGTGTGTGTATGTATGCATGTATGTGTGTGTGTGTGTGTCTGTCTTCAGTCAGAACTTTGGTCATCCCCCGGTCAAGGCATTGATTTGGTTTAGATTAGGGAATTCTTGTAGACTTTTAACAGCAGTAAAACTGCTAGGCGCAGGGTGATTTGCATGTTAAGGTCACAAGTTGATGGGAAGTTCCAGAGGTGTGAAGCTGGGCTATCAGTACTGATGGTCTGCAGAACTCCAACATTCATGGAGGCAGGATTCCTCCTTTGTCTCCAGTCTCATTGGGGGGGGGGGTCATTGGTTATCCAGAGCCATCAGACATCCCGGAGCCTGGCTCCCATGAGTTACAGCATGTCGGTTGAGGTATAATGAAATGACTATAAGTAGTGATAGCTCAGTTGTGAGCTGTGTAATAGTTAATTGAGTTTTTGAGAAGGATGCAATGGACCCCATGAGCAAGTGAGCCAACCTGGAGACGCTACACTGGAGTCAACCCCCAACTGTCAGCTAGTTCACGGTTCCTGAGTACCTTCTGCTTTTATCACCATTTGGTGGGGAATATGTAAATAATTATTCAAAAAACAATATAAGTTACACTAGATTTTAGAGTGACCTCAAAATATGTTTTCCTACAATCCTCCCTTCAGTGCTTTGTTTAAGAGTATCACCTCTAGATAGATGTGCAAACCGGAGTGTATGGTGCGTAGTGTATAGTTTGTTGTACAGTCCAGGACAGATCACAGTGTCAGCACCGACTCTACCCCCCACCCCACCCTGAATGGAGTTGAAGAGTCGCATGGCATGTGAGAGGAACAACCTCCTCAGTCTGTCAGTGGAGCAGGGCAGTGACAGCAACCTGTCATTGAAGCTGATCTTCTGACTGGATATGATGCTGTACAGTGGATGAAGTGGATTGCCCATGATGGACAGGAGCCTGCTCAGCACTGTCACTGATGTCAGGCTGTCCAGTTCTAAGCCGACAATCGAGCCCGCCTTCCTCAGCAGCTTATCCAGACATGAGGCATCCATCTTCTTGATGCTGCCTCTCCAGCACACTGGCACATAGAAAAGAGCACTTGCCACAACAGTCTGATAGAACATCTGCAGCAGCTTTTTGCAGATGTTTAAGGATGCCAGCCTTCTAAGGAAGTACAGCCGGCTCTGTCCTCTCCTGCACAGTGTGTCTGTGTTGGCAGTCCAGTCCATTTTATCATCCAGCTGTACAAAGGTATTTGTAGGTCTTGGCAAACTCCACACAGTCACTATTGATGGTCACAGGCTCCAGTAAAGGCCTTGGCTTCCTGAAGTCCACCACCACCTCCCTGGTCTTTGTGGTGTTGAGGTGCAAATGGTTACATTCGCACCATGCAACTAAGTCCTGTATCAGTTTTCTGTACTCCTCCTACTGTCCCTTCCTGATACAGCCCACGATTGCAGTGTCGTCCACGAGCTTTTGCATGTGACAGAACTCTGAGTTATCCTGAAAGTCCGATGTGTACAGGGTGAACAGTCCCTTGTGGTGCTCTCGTACTGCTGACCACAGTGTCAGCTCTGCAATCCCCCAGTCGCATGTACTGCGGTCTGCCTGTCAGGTAGTCTGTGATCCACGCGACCAGGTGTGAGCTTACTCCCATGTCTGTTAATTTATCTCTGAGGAACAGCGGCTGCATGGTGGTGAATGCACTGGAGAAGTACAAAAATTTAATTCTCACAGCCCTGCTGCCACTTTCCAGGTGAGTGAGGGATCTGTGTAGCATGTGGGTAATGGCATCCTCCACTCCCACCTTCTCCTGGTGTGCAAACTGCAGAGGATCGAGGGCATGGCAGACCTGTGGCCTAATGTGATGTAGCAGCACCCACTTCATGGTCTTCCTTATGTGATTCATTAGGGCGACTGGCCTGAAGTCATTCAGCTCTCCAGGGCATGGATTCCTTGGGAATGATGCAGGATGTTTTCCACTGCTGAGGTACCCTCTCCTGCTTCAGGCTCAGATTAAAGATGCGCTGTAGTGGGTCTCCCAGCTCCAGTGTCCAGGCCTTCAGGGGTCATGGAGATACTCCATCTAGGCCAGCGGTTTTGCTAGGACAAAGCCTCTGCACAACTGGGCTGCTATGATTGTGGATGGAGGGATATTCTCCTCCTCTTTGCTACAGTTGGTCTCAGTGGGTGAAAGCAGAAGTGTGGGTGTTGGGGTGAAGTGTACTGAGGTGTGAATGAGTTGGGGTCATCAAACCTGTTGAAGAAATTGTTCAGCTGGTTCACTATTCCCACACCTCCTTGTGTTATTATCCAGTTATTTTCATCTCGTTCCACATGCTCTTATTCTGCAACATTTGCTCCAGCTTCCTCCTGTACTGCTCCTTCGCTTCCCTAAGCTGGACTTTTAGTTCCATCTGCACACGCTTAAGCTCCTGCTGATCACCATCTATAAAGGCCCTCTTCTTCTGGGGCAGAAGTCCCTTGATGTCACTTGTGATCCAGGGCTTGTTGTTTGCATAGCAGCATACAGTTCTTACTGAAACAACAATGTCCATACAGAAGTTGATGTAGTCAGTAGTGCAGTCGACAACTTCTTCAATGTTCCCACTGCGCGACCCCTGGAGTACATCCCAGTCTGTGTCCCCAAAGCAGTCTCTCAGGATGCTCTGCCTCAGGAGACCACTTCCTGAATGGATGTGTGGTTGTGGGTAGTCTCCTCACTCTCTTTTTTTATTTGTGGTGTACAAAATATTGGAATCCAGCCATGGGGGTCACAGTCCAGTGACTTCTGTGCCAGTCCCAAGCCCGGATAAATAGAAAGGTTTGTGTCAGGAAGGGCATCCGGTGTAAAACATTGCCAAATTAAATCATGCGAATCGTCAGTGCACTGAATTTCATACTCTGGGTGGTGAGGTATTGCTGCCAGATGACTGGGAAACTACAGCAGAAGTAATCAGAGAGACAGGAAGATAGGTGCTGGGTATGTCATCTGCAAGGAGGAAAGAAGATAAGGACTTGGTGGTGGAATGAGGAAGTTCAGGATAGTATTCAGAGGAAGAGGTTAGCCAAGAAGAAGTGGGACATGAACAGGACTGAAGAGAATAGACATGAATACAAGGAGTTACAGCGCAGAGTGAAGAGGGAGGTGTCTAAGGCCAAGCAGATGTCATATGACGAGTTGTACACTAGGTTAGATGCTAGAGAAGGAGAGAAGGACTTGTACAGGTTAGCTAGGCAGAGGGATCGAGATGGGAAGGATGTTCAGCAAGTTAGAGTTTTTAAGGATAGAGATGGAAAGGTGCTCATAAGTGAGGAGAGTGTACAGAGGAGATGGAAGGAGTACTTTGAGGAGCTGATGAATGAGGAAAATGAGAAGGAAAAAAGAGTAGAAGGGGTGAACTCTGTGGAACAGAAAGTAGATAAGATTAGAAAGGATGAAGTCAGGAAGGCTTGGAAGAGGATGAAAAGTGGAAAGGCAGTTGTTCCTGATGACATCCCAGTGCAGGTCTGGAAGTGTCTAGGAGCAGCAGTGGAATTTTTAACTAGTTTGTTTAACAGGGTTTTTAGAGAGTGAGAAGATGCCTGAAGAATAGAGAAGAAGTGTATTAGTGCTGATCTTTAAGAATAAGCGTGACATGCAGAGTTGCAGCATCTATAGGGAGATAAAGTTGATGAGCCACATGATGAAGCTATGGGAAAGAGTAGTGGAAGCTAGGTTAAGGAAGGTAGTGGACATTTGTGAGCAGCAGTATTGCTTCATCCCCAGAAAGAGCACAACAGGTGCAATTTTTGCTCTGAGAATTTTTATGGAGAAGTATAGGGATGGTCAGAGAGAGTTACACTGTGTATTTGTAGACTTGGAGAAAGCGTATGACAGGGTGCCAAGAGAAGAGCTGTGGTACTGTATGAGGAAGTCAGGAGTAGCAGAGAATTATGTCAGAGTGGTGCAGGACATGTATGAGAGGAGCAGTGGTGATGTGTGCTATAGGTCAGACAGAGGAGTTCAAAGTTCAGGTGGGACTGCATCAGGGATCGGCTCTTAGCCCCTTACTGTTTGCTATGGTGATGAACCAGTTGTCAGAGGAGGTCAGACAGGAGTGTCCTTGGACAATGATGTTTGCAGATGACATTGCGATCTGTAGTGAGAGCAGAGAGCAGGTGGAGGAAAACCTGGAGAGGTGGAGGTTTGCACTGGAGAGAAGAGGAATGAAAGTCAGTCATAGTAAGACTGAGTACTTGTGTGTGAATGAAAGGGAGGAAAGTGGAACAGTAAGATTACAGGGTGAAGAGGTGAAGAAGGTACAGGAGTTTAAGTACTTGGGGTCAACAGTCCAGAGTAATGGAGAGTGTGGGAAAGAGGTAAAGAAGTGAGTGCAGGCAGGTTGGAATGGGTGGAGAAAGGTGTCGGGAGTTCTGTGTGATAGAAAAATATCGGCGAGAATCAAGGGGAGGGTGTACAGGACAGTGGTGAGACCAGCCATACTGTATGGTTTAGAGACAGTGTCACTGAGGAAGAGACAGGAGTCAGAGCTGGAGGTAGCAAAACTGAAGATGTTGAGGTTCTCTTTGGGAGTGACCAGGTTGGACAGGATTAGGAACGAGTACATCAGCAGGTCAGCTCATGTTGGACTTTATGGGGACAAAGTTAGGGAGGACAGATTAAGATGGTTTGGACATGTTCAGAGGAGGGAGAGTGAGTATATTGGTAGGAGAATGTTGGACATGGAGCTGCCAGGCAGGAGGCAAAGAGGAAGGCCAAAGAAGAGGTATATAGATGTAATAAATGAGGATATGAAGTTAGTGGGTGCAAGTGTTGAGGGTGCAGAAGATAGGGATAGGTGGAGGGAGATGATTTCTCTGTGGCAACCCCTGAAGGGAAAAGCCAAAAGAAGAAGAAGAAGCTGTACAAAATATTGGATTGGATTGTAAAAATACAGGGAAAAAAACTATAAAATGCTGACTTGATGTAGTGTAAAAGATCATCATAGGATTTTGCCTTTCAAATGATGGTAGAAAGAGTCAAGACAAATTTACATATGAACTATCCTCATTTTTTGTTCATTTAGAAAACCTGAACTCCTTTGACCTCTTATTAAGATGATTAGATCAAGATATTGTCATTTATGAGAGAACACTGACTGGCTCCCACCTCAATGCCCATCTTATTCTCCTTATTTCTGTGGCCCTAATGTGTCTGAAACACCATGATCTAGAGGGTTACTCAGAGTCTGCCAAATGCCATTAATGTAGTGTTTACCACATGTTTGTTTGTACAGATCCGAACATTCCTTTTTGCAATATTTTGAGATGCAAACGAGATTTCTTATGATTTTAATTCAATAATGTCTTCCTTATCAACACTGTTTTATAAAGACATGCTTCCAGCAAACTTTGATAAAGTTTGTTATTTCTACACTGAGGAACCATCATTATGAGTAACAGTCAGCACACATTCTCTAATAAATAACAGTATCTTTATCCAATATCTTTCTCTCAGAAAAATTTGTTCACATCAGGGGTTGTTCTTAACCTTTTTCTCCCCTGCGGTGAACACATCCTTCAACCAAACACACACACTTGAACAAACACGCAGCTGTTTTCTTTGCTTCATCTAATGTATGCTTTCTATACATGCTACTTATAAAACACAAGTGATCCAGACCATTTCTGCTCTCTTTGGCTGGTTTTGAACTGCAATAGCAATGAAAAAAAGAGTTCACATCAGGGGTCAATGAGAGCTAAGAAAGAATTGGATTCAGGTTTACTGATGTGAAAGCAAAACAGGACAAATCAAAAGAATCTACTGTATTTTCAATATTAATAAAATATAATAATTAAAAAAACAGACACTTTATTAGGAACATTATTCAAATATTGAGTAGGTTCTCCCTTTCTTTTCAAAACAGCCTCAATTTTCAATGTTAGAAACCTTCCTTTGTGACTGAATTTAGAACATATTTGGACTCGGTCTTGGCTTAATCTCTAATAACTAGTAACTAGTAATAGTTACTAATAACTAGTTCTGTTCTTGACTACAGCCCTATGTTCCAATACTCAATGGCTAGAAATAATATTTGTTCCAAAATCATCATTATACACTATATTGCCAAAAGTATTCGCTCACCTGCCTTGACTCGCATATGAACTTAAGTGACATCCCATTCCTAATCCATAGGGTTCAATATGATGTCGGTCCACCCTTTGCAGCTATAACAGCTTCAACTCTTCTGGGAAGGCTGTCCACAAGGTTTAGGAGTGTGTTTATGGGAATTTTTGACCATTCTTCCAGAAGCGCATTTGTGAGGTCACACACTGATGTTGGACGAGAAGGCCTGGCTCTCAGTCTCCGCTCTAATTCATCCCAAAGGTTGAGGTCAGGACTCTGTGCACGCCAGTCAAGTTCATCCACACCAGACTCTGTCATCCATGTCTTTATGGACCTTGCTTTGTGCACTGGTGCACAGTCATGTTGGAAGAGGAAGGGGCCAGCTCCAAACTGTTCCCACAAAGTTGGGAGCATGGAATTGTCCAAAATGTCTTGGTATGCTGAAGCATTCAGAGT
Source organism: Hemibagrus wyckioides (assembly GCF_019097595.1). Lineage (NCBI taxonomy): Eukaryota > Metazoa > Chordata > Actinopteri > Siluriformes > Bagridae > Hemibagrus > Hemibagrus wyckioides. The sequence goes on along the minus strand of NC_080738.1, from coordinate 12,237,006 downwards.
TCCTTTCACTGGAACTAAGGGGCCAAGCCCAGCTCCTGAAAAACAACCCCACACCATAATCCCCCCTCCACCAAACTTTACACTTGGCACAATGCAGTCAGACAAGTACTGTTCTCCTGGCAACCGCCAAACCCAGACTCGTCCATCAGATTGCCAGATGGAGAAGCGTGATTCGTCACTCCAGAGAACGTGTCTCCACTGCTCTAGAGTCCAGTGGTGGCGTGCTTTACACCACTGCATCCGACGCTTTGCATTGCACTTGGTGATGTATGGCTTGGATGCAGCTGCTCGGCCATGGAAACCCATTCCATGAAGCTCTCTGCGAACTGTTCTTGAGCTAATCTGAAGGCCACATGAAGTTTGGAGGTCTGTAGCGATTGACTCTGCAGAAAGTTGGCGACCTCTTCGCACTATGCGCCTCAGCATCCGCTGACCCCGCTCCGTCAGTTTACGTGGCCTACCACTTCGTGGCTGAGTTGCTGTCGTTCCCAAACACTTCCACGTTCTTATAATACAGCTGACAGTTGACTGTGGAATATTTAGGAGCGAGGAAATTTCACGACTGGATTTGTTGCACAGGTGGCATCCTATCACAGTTCCACGCTGGAATTCACTGAGCTCCTGAGAGCGACCCATTCTTTCACAAATGTTTGTAAAAACAGTCTGCATGCCTAGGTGCTTGATTTTATACACCTGTGGCCATGGAAGTGATTGGAACACCTGATTCTGATTATTTGGATGGGTGAGCGAATACTTTTGGCAATATAGTGTATTTATTGCAAAAACTTTTTTTTTTTTTATTATGCTTTAAACAAATATTGGATTGTAAAATTAAAAAAAAAAACTATAAAATACTGGCATGATTTAGTGTAAAACATCATCAAAGGATTTTGCCTTTCAAATGATGGTAGGAAAAGTCAAGACAAATTTACATATGATCTATCCTCCTTTTTGCTCACTTAGAAAACTGAACTCCTTTTGACCTTGTATTAAGATGATTATATAAAGAGATTGGTGTCTATGAGAGAACACAGACAGCTCCCACCTCAATGGTCAACTCATTCTCCCTCAGCTCTTGTTATTTCTATGGCCACAATTTATTTATACATTTATTGGTTTCTTTGTTTGTTTGTTTTTTCAAAAATGGATAGTGTTATTTATTGTTCACATTTTGTCAAATAATTTGTATATTGTGACCAATTGTATTAGCTATAATAGCCATGCATGACCAAACCTGGATGAGTAATATGATATTGTTCAATATGAATACATTCTTAGCCTTTTTCTCCCCTGTGGTGAACACATCCATCAACCACACACAGACACACACACACACACACTTGAACAAGCATGCAGCCTTTTTCCTTGCTTTTTCTTTTCTTAGCAAAAAAAATCAAAGACAAATCAAAGAATCATTTGCTGAGTATTTGCCTTGCTTAAATGCTTTGCATTGCTGCTTTGGCTCACTGCATATTAGAACCAGGCTGGTTTAATGGGGCAACATGGGTGAAATGGATCACCCAAATACAGGTAATCTACTGTATTTTCAATATTAATAAAATATAATAATTTAAAATAAACACAAAGCTTTTTTACAGCAATTTTTGTAGTAGTACCAAGGGTTGGGCTCAAAAGTTCTTACTCTCTAGCTAGCTCAGAACTGTCATTTTTTATAGAAGAACTAGAAATTGGTTAGTTTGGATCATTTTCAAAACAGCCTCAATTTTCAATGTTAGAAACTAGTTCTGTTCTTGACTACAGCCCTATGGTACAATTCTGAATGGCTAGAAATTATATTTATTCCAAAATAATCATGATATTTATTTCAAAAACATTTAAAAAAAATTTATTGTGTGGTAAAAGCATATTGGATTATAAAAATACAGGGGAAAAAACCTGTAAAATACTGACATGATGTAGTGTAAAACATCATCATTTTGCCTTTGATAGTAAGATAGAGTCAAGATAAATTTACATATGAGCTATTCTTATTTTTGTTCACTTTAGAAAACCTGAATTCCTCTAACCTCTTATTAAGATGATCATATAAGGATATTGTTATTTATGAGAGAACACAGACTGGCTCCCACCTCAATGTCCATCTCATTTTCCCTCAGCTCTTGTTATTTCTGTGGCCCCAATGTGTCTGACACACCATGATCTAGAGAACTACTCAGAGTCTGGCAAATGCCATAAATGTAGTGTTTACCACATTTTTTATAGACTCCAACATTCCTTTTTGCAATATTTCGAGATCCAAGCAAGTTTTCTTTTGATTTTAATTCAATAGTCTTGCTTATCAACACTGTTTTAAAAAGACATGCTTCCAGCAAACTTTGATAATGTCTATTATTTCTGCACTGAGTAACCATCACTATGAGTAACAGTCAGCACACATTCTGTAATAAATGACAGTATCTTTATCCAATATCTTTATATCTCTAAAAAATTTGTTCACACCACGGGTCAATGAGAGCTCAGAAAGAATTGGGTTCAGGTTTACTGATGTAAAAGCAAAGCAGGACAAAACAAAGAATCATTTGCTAGTCCACTACTGCGTCATTTTTCATAGAAGAACTAGAAATTGGTTAGTTTGGATCATTGTAATCTACATGGTCATCTTTTCAAAACAGCCTCAATTTTCAGTGTTAGAAACTAGTTCTGTTCTTTACTACAGCCCTATGTTCCAATTGTCAGTGGCTAGAAATTATATTTATTCCAAAAATAATCATTACATTTATTGCATTTTTTTTTATTGTGCTGTAAAAAAAATATTGGATTGTAAAAATACAGGGGAAAAAAAACAATAAAATACTGACATGATGTAGTGTATATCATTTTGCCTTTCAAATGATAGTAAAAAATATATTTACATATGATCTATCCTCCTTTTTGTTCATTTAAGAAAACCTGAACACCTTACTGCCATTTATGAGAGAACACAGACTGGCTCCCACCTCAATGCCCATCTCATTCTCCCTCAGCTGTTATTTTTTAATGCCGCAATTTATACATTCTCACCCTTATCACATGTGTGGTGAATCTATCAACCATCCATACATCAACCAACAAAACACACACACACACACAGCCTTTTCCTTTGCTTCAGACTCTAGATACTAGTACAGTATAATTATATACTGTACTATAATTGTAGTTTCTCACCTGTGTCAACATTTCAACTATATGGGCTTTTCTTTTTAATCCGTGTCTGTTCTTTTATTAGGGCCCAAGCACTAGCAGTGCGAAGGGCCCTCTTGTTCTTCTAAGGATTTTGTTTTTTTTCCCCCAATCATCCAGGCACTTTTGGGGGTCTTAACATGCTCAAAAACTCATGAAAATCAGCAGACAGGTTGGAATCTGCAGCCATTAGGAGGTCACTGTGGCTCGGCCCTGGGCGTGGCACACACCCGTGACAGCGCCCCCTGGAAAATCTTGCTGCATAGCTGATACACACTTGCATGTATCCATGTAGAATTTGGTACACACTTAGATCTCATTGAGATGAACAACTTTCACATTGCATGTCATTAAGTCTAATCCACAGGAAGTGAGTTATTTTCTGTTGTTTGCAAAACGCACCCAATGGAATTTGAAATACTCCTCCTAATAGGCTAATATGATCTCAAGACATTGATAATGCAAAATTGATGAGGGATTTTTGATATCTCAAACGGTTCAGCCGTGAGAAGCCCTTAAACTTATGGCGAATAAAATGAAACAGGAAGTGGCTAATAACTTCTGTGTACATTAAGTGATCTACATGAAACCTTAGGATTATGTTAAGCATTGAAAGCTGATCACAAAGAAATGACAAATATGATTGTCGGTCATAGCGCCACCAACTGGCAGCAGGAAGTGTGTCACTTTTTGAAATCTCTAATATTTTGTCCCTTACTTTCACCTGATTTGGTTTAAAATCAGTCAGAATAATGTCAAGACATGGCTGATGTGAAACTGTAAACAAATTTTTGATATCTTGAATCGTGTTACTATGGCGACGATTTACATGAGAACATAATAGAAGAAAATGAATCTTCTCATATCTTACGAGTGGAAAGGCCTAATGTTCCAAAATATTTCACATAGAGTGTGTAATTGTTTATGAGAAAGTCCAGTGTGGCTGGTCACCGGGCGTGGCACAGGGCAGTCACAGCGCCCCCTGGAACTTTGTCAGAAATATAGCTGCACAGCTCATATTCACTTGCATGTATATGCATGAGACCCGGTATACATTTAGATCTCATTGAGCTAAATGACGTTCATCCATCTGTCATGGGATCTGCTTAACAGGAAGTCAGTTATTTTGGGATGTTTGAAAAACTCACCCAATGGAATTTGATATACTCCTCCTAGGGGATTTGTATGATTTTGACCAAACAGGGTCCAATATGATCTGAAGACATTGAGGATCTAAAATTAGCAAGGGATTTTTGATATCTCAAACGGTTCAGCCGTGAGGAGACCTTTAACTTATGGCGAATAAAAGGAAAAAGGAAGTGACTAATAACTTCGGTGTATATTGAGTGATGTACATCAAACCACAACGTTATGTTAAGAGAAGAAAGCTGAACACAGATACATGACTACTCTGAGTGTCAGTCATAGCGCCACCAACTGGCAGCAGGAAGTGTGTCACTTTTAGAAAAACGAATGTTTTGTCTCTTCCTTTCATGTGATTTGGCTGAAAATCAGTCAGAATAATAGCAAGACATTGCTGATGTGAAACTGTGGAGGAATTTGTGATATTGTAAATGATGTTGCTATTGTGAGGACATAATAGAAGAAAATCAATGTTCTTATATCTAACAGTGGAAGGTCCTAATGTTTCAAAACATTTTACACAGAAAGAACAACTGGTTGTGAGTAAGTTTGCTTAGTTTCATGATTTTGTGATGTTCTAACGGCTCACAACAAATTTTTACATTCATCAGTCCATTGACTAGACATGGTTTTGGCCTGACTCCTGCAGTACTAGACTATGTCCACTACAGGCTCTATCCCCATTATTTTTATTTTTTTTTTAAACATGGCTTAATGTTCACAATTTATATATACGGAGTCAGCCAAAAAATGTATATACACTTCAGGAAAAGAAAAAAAGTATGATGTATATTATGTTAGTATAATATTGATAATATTATCATAATATCATCATATGTATCAATCTATAATGTATAGCAATAAATTTAGTAATAAAATATTTCTACAAATTTTTCTTTTCCTGAAAAGTGAGTACAGACCTCTAATTACAGCAAACATTTTAGTATATCTTCTCAAGAGACAATACTATGAAAATGAAACTTGGATATATTTTAGAGTAGCCAATGTGCAGCCTGTATAGCAGTATAGATTTACTGTCCTGTGAAAATAACTCAAAATACAGCCATTATTGTCAATATAGCTGGCAACAAAAGTGAGTACACCCTAATTGTTAAAAGCTTTGTATCGTTTAACCGTGCAAAGTCACATGTCCTATTTATCATGTTCATGTGTTTGTCAGCTTGAAAGGACCATACAAATTTGTGTATCTTATATTAGAGCATTTAAAATTTGGTACTTTGAGCACAAGTCACTCATACTAGGTGGTTAGCTTGTCAGTGCTCAGGCCATATGCCGTACACTGCAACAAGTTGGTTTCCATGGCTGTCATCCCAGAAGGAAGCCTCTTCTGAAGCTGGCTCACAAGAAAGCCCACAAACAGTTTGCTGAAGACAACTTGTCCAAGAGCATGAATTACTGGAACCATGTCCTGTGGTCTGATGAGACTTATTGGGGTCAGATGGTGTTCAGCATGTGTGGTGACACCCTGGTGAGGAGTACCAAGAAAATTGTCTCTTGCCTACAATTAAGCATGGTGATGGTAGCATCATGGTCTGGGGCTACATGCGTGCTGCTGGTACTGGGGGGCTGCGGTTCATTGAGGGAGACATGGATTCCAGCATTCTGAAGCAGAACATGATGCCCTCCCTTAAAAACTGGGCCAAACGGCAATTTTCCAACATGATAATGACCCCAAACGCACCGCCAAGATGACAACAGCTTTGCTGAGGAAGCTGAAGGTGAAGGCGATGGAGTGGGCAAGTATGTCTCCAGACCTGAACCCTACTGAGCACCTGAGGGGCATCCTCATGCAGAAGGGGGAGAAGTGCCATGTGTCCAGCAGCTCTGTGATTTCATTATGGAGGAGTAGAAGAGGATCCCAGCAACAACATGTGCAGCTCTGGTGAATTCCATGGCCAGGGGGATTAAGGCTGTGCTAGATAACAATGCTGCTCATACAAAATATTGACACTTTGGACACAGTTTTGACATGTTCACTTAGGGTGTACTCATTTTCATTGCCAGTTATTTACACAATAAAGTCTTCATGTTGAATTATTGTTTAAGGACAGTAAATCTGTACTGCTATACAAGCTGCACACTGACTACTCTAAAGTATATCCAATTTTCATTTCTATAGTATTGTCCCTTGAGAGCATATAATAAAATGGTTGCTGAAATGTGAGGCGTGTACTCACTTTTGTGAAATACTGTAGATTAGCGGGAGAGTCATTGTCCCTTTTCACATCACTGGACATTGCTATGATCCGTTTCATTACACCCAAACTGTCACTTTTGTCCTTATATAGTTTAGACGCAGAGTCAGTTTTCTTTTTGCCATCAGTGTACTTTGCTGTGATCACTTTCATTAGACCCAAATTGTCACTCTTGTCCTTTTGGTATTTCCCCTTTAAATGCATGTACCCACTGTGCCCACTGTGTCTGGTGTGCCTGGTCGGCGATGGTGCCGTGGCTTGGGCCCGATCATCGTTGCTTGCAACTATATTTTTCATTTTGTCACCGCTTCATTTTCATAAAGAACCCCTTTATTTTCCTCACAACTCTGTTAACAGGGTTTATTTATCATGTTCAGCGATGTTCTAAGCTTTAGTAAGCTTTAGAATAAAAGGTCAATGCAAAGCATCAGTGCAAAATCTAAGCAAAAAATCCATAGTCAAAGCAAATGACTCACTGGACTAACAAATTATGTCCAGATTAATATTAATGATTTGTGCACCCTTTCTTTCACTTGACTAAAATGAATTCTTTATAACCTCTTTTTATCTGTCTTTGCTCATTGGGTGCTATGTGTATTATTTGGATATAAAATTGAATTAATATCAGAAAATGTTATACTTCTTTATATCAAAATAATTAAAATCAAAATCAGTCATCACAAATGCCATTGTAATGTGATAATGAGTGTTATTTACTTTACAGGAAGGTAATTTTAATGTTATTGCTGATTGGTCTATATTCCCAAATCTATTATTCCCATTCAGTCAGATTAAAAACCATTTAATTTCATTGACGTTTTCTGTGTGTGTGTGTGTGTGTGTGTGTGTGTGTGTGTGTGCGTGTGTGTGTGTTTTATTTTTTTACGACTGCCTTTCCTTAGTTGACATAACCTCACTAGAGATTATTTACTTTGCTGCTTCATGTTAAGGCACACTATCAAAAATCTTGAATTCAACTAAAGATCTAATAAACCCTTAGCCTACAAAAATGAAACTGTAGAATTTTAAAAAAAAAGTTTTTCATTTATGAAGCCTTTATAAAAGACATTAAGATCTGGCTACATAAGAATAGATCTGCAATTTTCTCATCCAGAAAAAGCTCCTGATGTGCTACTTAACAATTCAGCATTAAAAATACTGTTGGCCAATCAGATTGAAGCTCCAAAGATTTCTTCACTGTCATATGGGGAAGAATGGAATGTTTTGCATGAGAGCTCTCTTATATAATGCCAGCTAAACTTGTCAAAATTAGAAGTGCCGATGAATCAGAGGTCCTTTTTCATTTTCTCTAGAGTACTTCAGAGTAAGTGAATATATTTTCTAATTTTTGTATTTGGTCAGTGGATTCATTTGGCCAGTACAGACTTGTGTCTGTATCTGATTGTTATCTTTAACAATTTATGCTAGTACAATTTTGTTTTTCTCTCTTGGGTTAAAAATCTTTGAGTGGTGTTTAATATCATTGCATTCTTGCTTAAAGGTGACTGAGCTATGGTATGGGATCGCCTATACAACTGTAACATGGCACAATTGAAACAAGTTTGTTTTCTCTACATGCATGCAACTGTGATGTCTTTACAATGTAATCTGCATTGCAGTTGAAACTAGCAATAACAATTTACTGCTGATTATTTCACTTGCATTTACTTTTACTTTAAGTGCCATGTGAATTGAAAAGAAAATAACCTATTCATATCCTGCTTCTCCAGAAAAATGTTTGAGCCAGTCTTAACATGTACACATCATGATGAGGAAAGTCTTGCTCAATAAAAAATGTTGTGATTTTCAATAAACCAACTTGCAAATATTTGGTTAAGCTACCTTAAGAAAACCATAAGTTTTAGAGCTTGCTTTGGGATATGGTCCTCACTGTGAACCCCATGACGATGCAGTTGAAATTACCAGTTAGCCGTCTTACACTGTTTAAGTTGGATTGCTTGGAGATTTCTCACTTGATTTCTTGCAGGTCATCTCAAAATATTTATATTTCATTTTCCTTATTTCCTCAGTGCCACATCAGTGATGGGGAATCGCATGTTTCAGCTTTTGTCTCTCACAGGTGAGAGGAAAATAACTATTGTGAATAACCAACTCATGCTTTTTGCTACACAGACAGGCTAGTGTGTTGATTTAAACTTTAATAATTTTATCTGCAAAAGGCTGCTGTGGCTGCAGGCTTTTATTCCAAACCAAGCAGGTTTGTTAAATCAGACAACTAGTCATTCAACTAAGTCAAAAAAAAGCCATCAAATAAAAGAAGGGCATACTGGTCTGTGTGTTACAGGCCTCAGGCATGAGCGACCTGTTCACAGTTCTAATGTTCTGTCTGTTTAAGACAGTAAGAAGCAGAGACATGAGACGGTAGGTGTTTTCGTTCCGCAGGCTGTTCTCTGTCTGAGAAACGGAGGCCTGGCGGCTACACTCCAACACTCACTTTGGTGGATACTCCCCCTTGCGGTGTAATTTAGTAACTACACTAAAAAAAAACAGCACTAGAATTGCCATAATTGAAACACATAAATCCGGCCTTTCTGTACACAGAAATAAAATAATATATAAACACAATTGTGACAATACATTTGTGGGTGTCGCATGTGCATAGCTGTAACTAATTGAATCGTTTTGTGAAGACTAATACTACCTTTATTAATGAATTAATTTTGTCAAATCATCTACTTTTAATGCTGTGCAAGAATTTGAGAGACTTCTAGCCTTTGTTCCTGGGACACTTAAAAATAGTTTTAAAACATTTCCCCTGTATGCGTTTGGTGTCCATGATTACCTGCTTAGCTTTCTCCTGCTTTATTTCACTATTTACATGCAATATGAAGTTGAAAGTAAAGAAACACAAATGAACTATCATGGGAACATGCTCTGTACTTTAAAGGTGATTAACATTTACCAATATACACATGAAAGTATGAAGTGTTTCCTTTATAAAACTGACAAAGATCTTTGGTTCAGCCTGGTTTACACAACTATTTACACACCAAGATTCATAAAATGATTGATACATGACCTAATGCCACAGGCAAAATTAACTGTATTTTATTTTATAGGAAAAAAATAAAATTGTGTTTCATATTTTTTTTCTCTTTAGTAAAAAAAAAAAAAGTCAAACATCTTCCCCACTGAAAAACACAGATTAAATAAAGAAGCTAACAGATTTATTTTTAACAGACCTAATGTTAAAAAAAATATATTATTCTAATCTGTCATCTACAGAAGTCTTCCTTTTCGTCTTGTCTGTACCGTATGAGTACATCCTAGTCCAACAGGGGAAAAATTGGAATGATGCTCGGACTTACTGCCAAGCCAAATACATTGACCTGGCTATTGCTGGAGACAGTGATGACATGGTCAAGCTTCAAAATGAGGCACAGAAGCAACAATTGACTTCCAGTGCTTGGACTGGCTATTACAATGATGTTAATAGCTGGCGCTGGTCCCTGGGAAACCAGCCACTCGGAAATGTGACAGATTGGTGTGCCGGTGAGCCGACCTATGCAATGGAAGCTTGTGGTGGGATAAAGCCAAGCTGTTGGTTTGACTATTTTTGTACAGCAGCATTTCCCTTTGTGTGCTTTGATGGTGAGAAACAATAAATTCACTTTTTCATTTATTAGGAAAGGAAGGATGTATTTAAAAAAAAAACCTGAATGTGCTTAAATGTTAACTAGCTTAAAAAACAGCTGGACCTGTACTTCAAAAGGAGACACTAGACAAAATACTGTTAGTTTAATAAAATCCAGACAGCAAATATCACCTAGCTACCTTTTGTGACACACATTCTGAGACCTTCCAATGGCATGTACTAAGTATCATGTGTTTAACATCACTGTAGAAAATCAGAAAGTTTAGTACAACATAAAAGTTTTGATGCATTGGCAGATAACTGTGATTGGTGATATTGATTTAAAAGTGTCCAAAAGAGTCTAGGAGGATTGAAGTTTGACCTAATTTACATAAAATCTGATATTTTAATGTTTTAAATTTGTATTTATTGTTCAGAAATTTTAAATTCTGAAATACAAATAGACAAAATGGAAAAGGTGGCTTTATGTCAGCAGTATTTACTGCAAACTGTGTCAAACATTAATTTCTGACTTTATCAAAAGCTCTCAGCTTGTGTGCACACGTGCATAAGATATCCAGGTGAATTTCACCACCCTTGGTGGTCAGGCAAGGGAATTTGAAACAATAATGCTTTCAAAAACAGCAAATAGTATGATCTCTGTGAAACTGCAGATCTGAAAATATTTTTTCAATTCCATAGACACATAGAAAAAAATATACATTTGTTCAGTTCAAATATCAATATATACCATGATCTACACTTTATTTCATTAGTCCTGATTATATATAAAATACAGGGATTAACATGTATAATGCCTGACCAATTAAAAAATGTCAATAAAATGTGAATGCTTTTAATTAAACAACCTGTTTACATTTTAATTTTTGAATCAATAATTAATCGTGTGTTTTTCATTTTGACAGACAGGAACACTGGGTCCAGCAGATACATTGTTATTTCTACTTCTAAGTCTTTTTCTAATGCTCAGAGTTACTGCAGGCAATATCACACAGACCTGGCCAGTGTTACAACCATAGAGGAAAATACACTGATAAAAGGAAAAGTCTCTGGTAATGCTTGGATTGGTCTGTCCAGAGACACCTGGAAGTGGGTAGACCAGAGTACATTCTCTACCTTTAGTTGGGTGACAGGAAAACCAGGTGGTGCAGGTACATATGATAATTGTGGTCATTTTTTTAATGGCCTGGTTGATGCTGCACCATGCTCTCAAATAAAGCCTTTCTTCTGTCTCAGAGGTAAGCTAACAACCAAATTGGGCCCATATTTTTCACCAGTTTCAATGTTTAATGTTTATATGCATTTCTGCCTTCAGATTTTACAAAAAAACAAACCATAAGAATGAAGATTAAATCGAATCAGGATGTGAATGATTCTGCAATGAAGGCAACAATCTTACAGATGGTGAGACAAATCCTCAGTCCTCTAGTACACAATCCCCACTTACATCATGTGCAACATGAGGCACATGGTCTTTGTTGCAGTTAGAATGTTGTATACAGTCTCAGTACCATGCAAATCTCACAAGATTTTAATGTCTATATTCTGGATTATACATTAATAAATTGCATATCTTGTTTTTCAGATCAAGCTAAAACTGGAGGAACATGGGATATCAAATAACACCACAATAAAATGGATAGAGCAACCAGATGGCATAGTCTTTCAAAAGTTAATCATAAATAATGATGATCTCTAACAGTTAATTTGAGCATTCTGTTCTTAAGATAGAAATTGAACAGACCCTGTACTTTTTTTTTTCATTGCTACATAAACAGCAGCTTTAACTTCTAAACATAGCTAAGTGTTAAATATGCAATTTTTAATGACCGTAAATGTTTAATGTCTGACCATGGACTGAATTTGCTGGGACACCCACTCCTGGGAAAATGAGCATTGTTTTGTAGGCTCTCCAATTATAAACGATCCTTTTCACTCAGTATGTTAAATAATTTGTTGGTAATCAGATGGAAAAGTCTTCATGTAAATACCTCAATACAGAGCTGAGCTCAATCCCAGTTAGAAAGGGGTGGTGTAGATCTGAAATGATCCAGTAAATAGGAAACAAATTGGATTTGAAAATACCTTGAATTTTAAATTGCTATGAGAGGGTTTTTCTAATCCTTACCAGAGTGATGAACAGCAACAATTGCTTCTCAGAGACCTTGGCTGATGTCCTTTCTTCTTGCCCTGATGTAAACACACATCTCAATGCTCCAAATCGCTTTTATAGAGGTAGTTACATTTATTGATGATTAACTAAACTTCTGTATTTATTAGTAACACCTAGATATTAAGTCTCTTAATCATTATGGATGTAGAAAGGGTGTAAATCTTTTTCCACTGGATTCTAAATATTGGTTTACTTTTGGGGAAAAATTATTACATGTTGAAATCTGTTGTGGTGGTTCTATTCATTCACTCATTCATTCATTCATTCATTCATTCATTTATATTTGTCACCTGAGGTTATTTGTTTTTATTTGGTGAGGGCTACAGAATTGTTATTTAGGCTATTAAACAAATGTGTGTAAGAAATTAATTCAATATTTATACATTTTTATGCAGTTTGTACAATTTAATTTGTTCATATGTAGTTGGTTGGTTGTAAACATTTGTATCTATCACAAAATATAACTTCTGTATGTTGATGTAATATTAAATGAATAAATATGATTATATCCATTTTTGGCTATGTGCTTGCATTATATGCGGTCATGTATGACTAGGTATCTCTATATAGTAGAGCAAACTTATGACAAAAAAATTTATGCTTGTGAGGATGAAGCTCCCGCTCACTGAGTGTGTGGAGTTTGCATGTTCTCCCCGTGCTTGGTGGGTTTCCTCTGGGTGCTCCCGTTTCCTTCCACAGTCTAAAGACATGCTTCTAGGCTGATTGGAGTCTCTAAATTGCCCATAGTGTGTGACTGCATGAGTGAATGAGTGTGTGTGTGTGTGCCCTGCAATGGGTTGGCACTCCATCCAGGGTGTATCCTGCCTTGGTGCCCGATGACGCCTGAGATAGGCACAGGCGCCCCGTGACCCAAGTATAGCAGTACAGACATATACAAATCATACAATACTCCAAAACTCTAAACTGGCCCATAACTGATGTGAATCAACTTTTATTGTACAGTACTTACAAAATAATATTTAAAACATATTCAACAACCCCCAAAAAGTTCCACCATGTAATTGAATTAATGTGCACTCTTTAAAAATGGCTGACCATTTAAAATGTATGGATAGTTGCTCAAAATTACAAACCATATATACAGTGCATCCAGAAAGTATTCACAGTGCTTCACTTTTTCCAAATTTTATGTTACAGCCTTATTCTAAAATGGATTAATTTTTTTTTTTTTCAAAATTCTACAAATAATACCCCATAATGACAACGTGAAAGAAGTTTGTTTAAAATCTTTGCAAATTTATTAAAAATAAATGAAAAAAAATCACATGTACATAAGTATTAACAGCCCCACAACATGATGCTGCCACCACCATGCTTCACTGTAGGGATGGTATTGGCCAGGTGATGAGCGGTGCCTGGTTTCCTCCAGAAATGGCGCTTGCCAATTCAGGTCAAAGAGTTAAATCTTTGTTTTATCAGACCAGAAAATTTTGTTTATCATAGTCTGAGAGTCATTCAGGTGCCTTTTGGCAAACTCCAGGTGGGCTGTCATGTGCATTTACTGAGGAGTGGCTTCCGCCTGGCCAATCTAACATACAGGTCCGATTGGTGGAGTGCTGCAGAGATAGTTGTTCTTCTGAAAGGTTCTCCACAAAGAAATGTTGGAGCTCTTTCAGTGACCATCAGGTACCATCAGGTCACCTACCTGACTAAGGTGGTTCCAAACATCAGATGATGGAGGCCACTGTGCTCATTGGGACCTTCAGTGCTGCTGTACCCTTCCCCAGATCTGTGCCTCGCCTGTGTCCATGCTTTGATGGGTCAGGACTGTTTTGGCAGCAAAAGGGGGACCAACACCATATTAGGCAGGGAAACACTGTGGAACAGTTCATATTTGCCTACTCTCAGAATCCTAGTCTCTTGCCCAATCCTAAGCTCTACAATAAATTGTGGACAGGCAAAGAGTGGTAAGCTTTTCTTATTCCTCTTACAACTGTGTGTTTTTGTCCTTAGGTTTTTGAATCTAAAAAGAGTGACAAAAAAACATAAGCTCAGTGTTTTTAGTAGGAAAATGTACCATAAGTGTCTTGTGTGAGTAACTAAAAGTACAAAGTACTGATGTCTTATTTAACCTGTGTTTTATAGTAAAATGAACAGAAAAGAACAGAAAAGAAATACATCAAAACTATTAATGTCTGTATGTGATACATAGACTTTATGATCCCTTTTTGGTCACTTTTTTATAAGATTGTGTAATGGGTGAGTTTTCACGATTTCCTATGTATTTGAAGGTTCACTTTGTATTTCTTCATACACTATATTGCCAAAAGTATTCGCTCACCTGCCTTGACTCGCATATGAACTTAAGTGACATCCCACTCCTAATCCATAGGGTTCAATATGACGTCGGTCCACCCTTTGCAGCTATAACAGCTTCAACTCTTCTGGGAAGGCTGTCCACAAGGTTTAGGAGTGTGTTTATGGGAATTTTTGACCATTCTTCCAGAAGTGCATTTGTGAGGTCACACACTGATGTTGGACGAGAAGGCCTGGCTCTCAGTCTCCGCTCTAATTCATCCCAAAGGTGTTCTATCGGGTTGAGGTCAGGACTCTGTGCAGGCCAGTCAAGTTCATCCACACCAGACTCTGTCATCCATGTCTTTATGGACCTTGCTTTGTGCACTGGTACACAGTCATGTTGGAAGAGGAAGGGGCCAGCTCCAAACTGTTCCCACAAAGTTGGGAGCATGGAATTGTCCAAAATGTCTTGGTATGCTGAAGCATTCAGAGTTCCTTTCACTGGAACTAAGGGGCCAAGCCCAGCTCCTGAAAAACAACCCCACACCATAATCCCCCCTCCACCAGACTTTACACTTGGCACAATGCAGTCAGACAAGTACCGTTCTCCTGGCAACCGCCAAACCCAGACTCGTCCATCAGATTGCCAGATGGAGAAGCGTGATTCGTCACTCCAGAGAACGCGTCTCCACTGCTCTAGAGTCCCGTGGCGGCGTGCTTTACACCACTGCATCCGACGCTTTGCATTGCACTTGGTGATGTATGGCTTGGATGCAGCTGCTCGGCCATGGAAACCCATTCCATGAAGCTCTCTGCGAACTGTTCTTGAGCTAATCTGAAGGCCACATGAAGTTTGGAGGTCTGTAGCGATTGACTCTGCAGAAAGTTGGCGACCACTTCGCACTATGCGCCTCAGCATCCGCTGACCCCGCTCCGTCAGTTTACGTGGCCTACCACTTCGTGGCTGAGTTGCTGTCGTTCCCAAACACTTCCACGTTCTTATAATACAGCTGACAGTTGACTGTGGAATATTTAGGAGCGAGGAAATTTCACGACTGGATTTGTTGCACAGGTGGCATACTATCACAGTTCCACGCTGGAATTCACTGAGCTCCTGAGAGCGACCCATTCTTTCACAAATGTTTGTAGAAGCAGTCTGCATGCCTAGGTGCTTGATTTTATACACCTGTGGCCATGGAAGTGATTGGAACACCTGATTCTGATTATTTGGATGGGTGAGCGAATACTTTTGGCAATATAGTGTATATTTTATTGGTGCATTTTCAAAGTATCTGAAGTTGGTGTGTGCTAAGGAATGTTAGGGATTGTGTAGTAGTCAGATGGTTTCATTGATGATTTTCATTCCAAGCATGATATTATCATCTTGTGCCCTCTGTGACATTTTTTTCCCTTTCAGGTTAGTTCCAGACTGGTCTTGGTCCATGGTCATGGAATTTGTTCTTCATCTGATGGAAGTCTGATGGAATGTCTCTAAAATTGGAAACCAAAGAACAGCAGGGAATGGCTGGGAGAATATATGGGAATAAGCCTTAGAATGAAATATGGAGAAAACTGAAAAATTAGCTAACTAATTAGCTATAATTAACAGAACTAGATATATCCAATGGCTCAGGTAGAGACTATAATATAATTTATAATAGACTATAATAATATTTTGACACATTTATAAATCTTTTATAAGCATTTACAAATTTCTGACTATTAATCTATTTCACATTATGTTTTACAATCAACATCAGAGAAAGCAAAATAATCAGAATAAGGAGGTTGATGGTCCAGCATTAGGCCACCTCCTTCTATCTCTCTCTGTGGGATCTACCTTCTGTGTCCTCTTGTGGTGAAAACTCAGAATGACAAGGAGCCCTTATACTGAAGGGGAACTGTGTCAACTATGTCAATTTGCTTGAGTATGACAAAGGTTGATTTTTCTGCTATCCGGAACATTAACCATGAACCATCAGAAGTGAGCAACCGGACAATGACTATTAACGTTGAACAGGTCTGTACCTGTAAGTAAATGTTTGTGTAAGCCAAACTGAAGAATTTCCATAAGAATTAAAAAAAGATTCAGCAACACTCATAAGTGTTTGTTGATGAATGACACATAAATTAACAGTTGCATACTCTGCACATATCTGTGAAAGTCAATGAAGGGCAAAGCTCACACAGCAGAAAATGTAAAGGACAAAAAAAACATTTCAGAAGTTAGACTCACATTTATGCCAATAAAAAGTGATATTAGTTATCTGCATAACAGGACCTGAAAAGTTTAAAATCTTTCCCAAATTAGGGAAAATGTAAATTAGATTTCAATTAAGTGAAATCTAGAAAATTGTTTCAGTAACTCCTGGAAAGAATATGAAACAACTCAATTTCTGTTTCAATAATTTCTGTGTGCAACTGAATTAGGCACAATTATGTGATTTGAAGCCAGTCATTCAAGGTTTACATTAGTTGGGTGTAATAGGTTTAGTGTCCAGATAGGTTTGACAGTGTAGTATAGATTTAGATCCCAAATGAGTAGCAAAAGTGGCAAGACAAATCCCCTTGAGATATCATGAAAAAAAGGCCATGCTCAGCCATGTATTGTAGGCTTACTTCAGCCCTCCTAGGTAAAGCCTACGTGGCAGCAGGTCAGACTGGCTCTTCTCTACACACCAGGGAAGCAGCCCTACCAGGCTGACCTGCTAATGGAGCTCCGCCAGGCCATGGATTTAGCCTTCTGTGTCACCAAGCTGATGGCTCACTGATCGGCCATCTATGGCAGCCACTTTAGACACAGAAAAGTATCTGTCCTTTCTTCTGTACACCCCAATTTCTCCTTAT
Organism: Hemibagrus wyckioides; assembly: GCF_019097595.1. Classification (NCBI taxonomy): domain Eukaryota; kingdom Metazoa; phylum Chordata; class Actinopteri; order Siluriformes; family Bagridae; genus Hemibagrus; species Hemibagrus wyckioides. Next base: position 12,219,572 of record NC_080738.1, on the reverse strand, counting down.
GGCCTGTTCAGCAATTCTGTAAGCATTGCTGTCAACAGGTACTGGAGGTCAAGCATCAGTCAGCGACATTCAAGGGGCTTTTCCATCACTCTCCCCAGGAGCTGAGGACTTCTAGCATCTGCTCCAGGCTGCAGCCTAGCTCCTACAGAGAGGAGCAGAAGGCTAGTGTGGCCCATCATCTCTTCTAGATGGTTCAACAAGAGAGCCTACTTCTTGCCCACCCCACCAGGGGTGTAGCATTTTCCACTGCCCTGTGGTGATGTACATGCCCATTTATGGTCTTGCTGACATGCACTGCTACATCACCTGACCCCTCGGCCAAATAAATATTGGCATGCGTTCACACAAGCTTCAGACACCAGTTCAATGAAGGCGGTTACCATAGCATCAAGCCATGATGCAGCATCTCGTTCCCTTCTCAGGGAACAGGGTTACATACATAACCTGAGACGTTGGTTTTGGAGTTTTTGCTCTGGGGGACCTCTTCAAAGGCCTATAAAATCCTTACAGCAGAGTGTAAAGCAGAGTGTAAGCTATGAGTCATTAACATTAAGGAATCCATTTTTCCCTTGGAGTATAGAATTCCATGTTACATTTCCACCTCACATCATATTCACATTCACATCATATTTTTTCATTCAATTCCTCTTCTTTTTATCATAGCTGAGGAACTCAACTCTAAATCTTCATAGTTGACATTATTTGCAGCTTGACATATTCTCTTGTTCAGAACCCTATTCACAACTTCCTTTACCGATTTCTCCCCTCAGGTAAGCTTGTTGTTGAATGGTTGGCCAGTAATCTCAGCCTTTGAGGGGACCAGGATGTGACACATGAGGTGGCAAACAATGCCAGATGGGTTACCCTGGGAACAGGAGACAAACGTGAGCAACGAAACCTTATGGGTTTGATTAATGAAACCGTATTTCATTCATTTATCCATTTTGTATTGGTGAACAGCTGTTTTTCTTTATCATATTTCTTTACATTTACATGGCTATATCAATAACAACTGAAACAGATAATATTAAGACAGGAGAACAAATGAGCACTGTCCTGATATGGGCATTTTATTTAAGATCAAAGTGTAAATTCAATTCAATTTATTTTTGTCTCAAAGCAGCTTTACAAAAGAAGAGAAATGGAGAAAGGGGAGGGGAAAAAAAAATAAAACTAAATAACTAGAAATAAGAATAAATGATTAAATTAAATTATTAACTATTTTATATTATCCCTAATGAGCAAGGCTGTGGTGATGGTGGCAAGGAAAAACAGATCCATCCACAGCATCAGTGGGCATAACCAAGCGACGAGACTCCAAGAACGGGTAGGGCAGTGGTCACACTGGAAACTGGCAAACACTGGGAACTCAGGAGTGGGGTGTATAGCTCGACAGAGAAAGATAGAGAGAGAAAGAGAAAGATATTAAGTATGATTCTGATCATGTGATGTTTAAGGACAATGTAGATTATGTGGAAAGTGCATGCAGGGACTCCGGCAAGACTAGCTATGACAGCATATCTAAAAGGGAGAGCCAGAAGGTGACAGACATGAAGGCTTCCCGGGACATTCCCCGTCCAACCACCTCACAGTCAGCAAACCTGAGCGACTTGCGAGGGTGGTAAGGCAACAGCATCCAAACATCCCAGTACACCAAACACTCTATGCCCATGAACCTTCCAGATCTGCTCCTTTACCTAAGAAAACTATATATTAAAAGCTTGACTAAACAAATGTGTCTTCAGCCTAGACTTAAACATTGAGACTGTGTCTGAATCCCGAACACTAATTGGAAGGCTGTTCCATAACTTTGGGGCTTTGAAAGAAAAAGCTCTGCCCCCTGCTGTAGCCTTTGCTACATGAGGTACTACCAAATAACCTGCACCCTTTGATCGGAGTAGGCGTGGCGGATCATAAAAGACTAAAATATCGCTCAAGTACTGTGGCACGAGACCATTTAGTGCTTTATAGGTCATTAACAGAATTTTATAATCAATGCGAAATTTGACTGGGAGCCAATATAGTGTGGCTACAATTGGAGTGATGTGCTCATATCTTCTGGTTCTAGTTAGGACTCTAGTTGCTGCGTTCGGGACTAACTTGAGCTTGTTTATGCTCCTACTGGAACATCCAGACATAAGGCATTACAATAATCCAACCTAGAGGTAACAAAAGCATGAACTAATTTTTCTGCATCATGAAGTGACATCATATTTCTTATCTTGGCAATATTTCTGAGATGAAAGAAGACTACCCTAGTGATATTATCTACATGAGCTTCAAATGAAAGACCAGAGTCGATAATCACACCAAGATCTTTTACTGCTGGACAACATTAAACCGAAAGACCATCCACCGTTACTCTGTAATCAGAAAGCTTACTTCTAGCTGCATGTGGTCCTAGTACTAGAACCTCTGTCTTGTCTTGAGTTAAGCAGGAGGAAGTTAGTGGCCATCCAATGTCTAATGTCCTTTACACATTCTTCTATCTTAATAAGCTGGTGTCTCTCATCTGACTTAGCTGAAACATATAGCTGTGTGTCGTCGGCATAACAGTGGAAGCTCATACCATGTTTACGAATAACTGCACCAAGGGGTAGCATATATAGGGAGAAAAGCAGTGGGCCTAAAACTGAACCTTGTGGAACACTGAACATAACTTTGGTATGCATGGAGAAGTCACCATCTAGATCTACAAACTGATAACGGTCAGTCAAATAAGACCTGAGCCAGCAGAGGGCTGTTCCCTTAACACCAACATGTTCTAGACTATCAAGTAGAACAGTGTGGTCAATGGTGTCAAAAGCTGCACTAAGATCCAGTAGCACCAGTAAGGAGACACAACCCTGATCAGAAGCCAGTAACAGGTGGCAACTTTAACCAGTGCTGTCTCTGTGCTGTGATGAGGTCTAAATCCTGACTGATACATTTCATAAATGTTATTTCTATGCAGGTATGAACATAACTGCTGTGCTATAGCCTTTTCTAGGATATAAAGGGCAGGTTTGATATCGGTCTATAGTTAGACAGCTGACAGGGGTCGAGGTCTGTTTTTTTTAATCAAGGGTGTGATAACTGCTAGCTTAAAAGATTTAGGCACATAGCCAGTGCTATGATATAATGATTTTTAGAAGGGGTTCGGTAGCTACTGGTAATATCTGTTTAAGGAAAGACGTGGGTAAAGGATCTAGAATGCAGGTTGAAAGTTGAAAGAGGAAATTAGTGAAATTAGATCAGGCTCTTGAAGTGGAGTGAAGCATTCTACGATCTGATCAGAAATAGTTATATTATCTAAAGAATTATCTATCAAATAATTTGGTTTTAAATTAATAGTCTGAATTTTTTTGCCTGATATTGGCAATTTTTTCATTGAAAAAATTCATGAAGTCATTGCTGCTACATATAGATGGTGTGCGCTTTTCTACAGTGGTTTTACTCCTATTTAGTTTTGCTACAGTACTAAATAAAAATTTAGGATTGTTTTTGTTATCTTCAATTAGGGCAGAGAGATACGATGATCTAGCAGTACTAAGAGACTTTTTGCATCTCAGAAGGCTTTACTTCCATGCTAACTGAAATACTGCCAATTTAGTTTGACGCCATTTACAGATGGATACATGGCTGCATACTCTTTTCTATTTATCATCACCAGTGCCTGTTAATCTGGCAAAACAGGTCAGTACATAGCCAAATAACAAACTGATCTTTTAGCCAGGAGACTGCAGATCTCAGTGAAAAACCTGACTGTGATCATACATTTAAAGCATGTCATTTGTCCTTGCTGTGTATTTTATATATCCACTTGTTTATTTATAGAATTTATGGGTACTATCAGCTAAATGAAATGTTTGGAAATGTGTATTTATGTAGAGAATTGTATATTATCATGTTCTATATAACCCTTTTATTTGCATGGTAGCATGTATTTGTAAGCTTCAATATACTTCCAGCTATTCCTTTCTGCTTAATCAGAAAGAGCCCCCTTTCCTAACCTTCAAATGATTGTAATTGCTGTATTACATCCACGAAACGAGTTGGTGGATATTTACTTGAGGTTGCCAGAATCCTGGTGATTACACCATGTATGCTTTCGTTGTTCATGATAAATGATAAATCAATATGAAATTGCCTGTTCTTATACGTTCTAGTAACAGTTCATTGACAGTGACTTGTATGGCTGGTGCTACACATAATATATTACTTAAAAGAATCTTAGTACAGAAGAGATTGGGTTTACTCATTTTTTGGCAAAATGGCAAGCTCCATTTTTGGTTGCCTTATTAATTTCCAAAGAGAAAGAAATAGAAGCTGGTGTGGGAGCTAAAATAGCTGCTAAAATATAAATGATAATGAGAACTTGTTTCATATGGCTTGTTACCAATCAAGAGTTTGCCACACACAGATAAAAGGTGGGGACAGGTATTATATTTTAGTATATTCTTTAAAAAGAAATATACAAAAGCTAAAATAATAAAAAATTAAAAATTAAAGTTATGTACTTGAAAAATAAAAAAAATTCACAGTGCCATAGCAGCAGTACCATGGTATAATTTAAAAAAAAAAAAAAAAAAACAGTCTTGGTTGCTATGAACACAACTTATTCCAAAGTAACACACTAGGCAGGAACACATCCTGGATGAGATGCCAATTCATCACAGGGCACCACACAAACAATGACACTCTTATACGAAGTTATAGGTTTTATGGACATATAAACCTTAAAACATATAACAGAGACATGGAACATGGAACATCCAACTACAACATGCATTTTTATATTAGACAAACCACACAGACCAAAGTAAAAAAAGAAACTGAGTTAAAGAACAAGCAATAGGTAGAAAGTAAAATATAGAATTTGTCTCTATAATTATTTGACAACAATTGCAATTGCCTTCTGAATGAAGGACTTCGAGATTTTACTGAGTTTCAGGATCTGTGTAATATACAAGACAGCCAAAAAAAATCAACACAACAGCCAAGGTTAAGGTTTGATATTGGGGGGATTCTGATGACGTTTGGAAGGCTGACGTGTAGCTGGGGGTGCTGTTGGGTGTCTCTGGCGGTGTCTCCCTGCTGATATATTTACATGCATGTTGTTGTTATTGCCAATCTGTACTCCTGTGACATTGGATAAACAGATGCTCACATTACCTGGAAGGAAGAAGAGAGGAGAAAAAGGAAATCTGTAATTTTCTGACTTAGTGTTATTGGTTCCTCTTTATTTCAAGAGATGAAATAATGAAATATAGTTTGTCACTCCACAAGTTGGAGTAACACTTACTTGGAGTTGAGAATTGCCGCTGACAGGAGAGAATAAAAGGTTTCAGATTACCAATGTGTAATATTTGTATGACAGCATATAAATCAATTGTAAATAAGAGTTCTTTCCAAACCTGCATATTTGGAGGCTTACAGCTGGGGGTTGGAGCTCTTGTAGCTGGCCTACAGTACATTCCTGGAAATGTTGGATAACATAAATCAAAATTAATCCAGCACAAGAAGACAAAAAAGCAGTAGAATACAACTCTGTAATAGTTGTAGATTAAACATCCCAGCACACAAGTTTGGAGAAAACAACAGGAGTCATGAGTTAATCTTGGCAATTGCCACCTGACACAGACTTGCATGGAATTTATTTTATTTCATGATATTAAATGTAAAATTTGATTTATTTATTTATCACATTAGCTTGAACAGCTTCAACTCAGCCATTCACCAGATTTGAGTTATCCACTTTGAAGTAGCACCCATAAGTACAAGTATTCTGTTTTATGTCAACAGTGACAGTTGAAAACAGGAACAAATGATATCAAAACGTTTAAGTCAGCAGCAGATCAGTAGGACAATCAGTAGGATTAACAACTTTCTGTTATGCCATGAGAGAGCCATATTTACACTTTAATTTTTAGAAACCAGATATTTTTTCCCCAGAAGAGGTTTAAACCATTTCTGAACTGAGTCTGTGCCACATTTGGACCTGCACCTGCTTAGGGCAAGACATAACAATACTATTTATTATACCGTTGCTTTGGCATAGGTCCATAAAATGGATTAATTGAAATACTGGACCACTGTGCACAAAGACATGGGCCAATCTGCTATGCAAATCCAGACAGGATGCAACAATTTAGTGCAATGAACATTTGTTGTCTGCAATCAATAGCCTGATTCACATTACCTGCTCCGTTGGGTATAGAGCTGGGTCCAGTTTCCTGAAAAAGGCAGTTTTAATAGTGTACACGTTCATTTGAAGGGGTTTGTCTAAAGATATATTTTATTTAAAATATTGTTAACATTACACAACACATATAATAATACTTTTCTGAAGTTGTTTAGAAATGAACACCTGCGTAGGAGTTGCCTGAGTCTTCATAGTAGGCTCAGTATGTTGTTTCAGTCCCACTGGACAAAAATATGAAAAATACTGTTAATGGATAGAATTAAGAAATGGAGGGTTTATGCACTAAACTGGGGAAAAATCCTTATTTAAAAAAATCTGTTTCACTCCAATGATCAGATATAATATTTTCCATTTTGGAGATATTAAGACTTTCTAACTTATTGTGACTTTAAAGAATATCATAGCACACGGGGAAAAACAAAACAAAAGATGATTTCATTTCTTATAATAAATAATAATTTAAATAATTTCTAATTACTAAACTAAATGATGTACAGAAAGTGTGATCAAATCTTATAATCAATAATATTAATATAAACCAAGAACAATGTAAAATTTCACAAGCCACAAATCAATTACAGCCCATTAAAAGTTAGGAACATGAATGTATAGAATAAGATGTACCATTCTTTGTCTGAGATTTCCAGAGTGGGGCAGAACTGGAACTGCTTTTGTCTTTACTGTCCTATAAGGAAGAAATAAGAAAAGCAGAATATAATGAATAAGTTAATATTAAGTAATAAGTAATATTACACAATATTTAAAGATCATGAGGAATAAATGCAGTACACAATGAAATTAACTATATAAACTAATTAATTTCAGATTGATGAGGAAAAATTTTGTGGTATAATAATTTAACTGTAACTGCAAAGTTTAGTACCAGCTGTTTTAGAATGGTGTGAACAGCATCAGGAACATGTTGTCTGTGTAACCCGTACACATTCTTTGTGACCTCAGTACAATCTGAAAATAATATGGAATGAATACATGAAAAGCAAATCAGTCAGAAATGCATTCGAAGAAAGCTCTAAAAAGAAAAATCCTATATCAGTATTTTGTATGTTAGGATGCATGAATGCAGATCCATTCTACTGTTTTCAAATAAGAACGATTCAGACACACACTCAGATTAATGCTGTGAATTTCTACAAAATTCCTTCTCCAAAGAAGACAAACTTGCAAAATATTTTGCAAGTCACCGTCAGCCATTTGCTTGACAAGATGGGATGGTTAAACCTGGTTGTGCTGAATTCAGTGAAAAATATTCATTCACTGCGTAAATTGCCATGTAAACATTGACACTATGACAGTAACTGACTTTAATGCCCTCTAGTACAAAAAGTTAATGGAGGTGGAAGATAAGAGGTGCACACTAACACATAGGGGCTCACCAATAAAGTTGGGTCTCATGTTGGGCTCAGGGTTCCAACAGCGCTTCATCAGCTCAATCACATTGCTGAGTCCATCTGCCTGACTGATGTCTAGAGATGTCAGATCAGGCCTGTCACCTTCACGGACACGAAACCGCAAATAACTAGAGATTTGAGCTGGTAGAGAAGTGAAAGGACAGAGAGAATGAGACAGCGAGACTGTAAGGGAGCAAATAAAGACCTTTGTAATTGATTTGCAGTTTGAGAAAGCACTGCAGACTCACAGGGGTATGGCTGCTTTCCAGTGATAACTGACCACAACAGTATGCCGTAGCTAAGACAACATTTGGAAAGAGATCAATGTCATTAAAAGCACAGAACGTGTAACCCTCTCAAGGTTAGTCACAAAGATTATATCAAACAGTCTTTTTACCTGTAAACATCAGAGGAAAAATTAGGAACATATGGTGTTGACAGAAATGCCTCTGGGGGCATGTAGCTTGTGGTCCCAGCAGCCTCCTCATCTTTCTCTTCTGATACTTTGGAAAAACTTTTAGCTATTTTGGCCAGACCAAAATCTGTGAGCTGGAGTGAAAAAGACATATAAACAGAGGGACTACTGAGAGGTGTCAGACTCATTTTAGCTCCTTAACCAGTTGGTTATAGCAATCAGTAAAGTTTGTCTGACCTTGGCATTGAGACTGTCATCAAGTAGCACATTGCTGGGTTTCAGGTCCAGGTGCAGAATAGGTGGATTCAGCTGGTGGAGAAAGTTCATTCCCAGGGCAATCTGGTTAATAATTCGGAAGGCAAGCGGCCATAGTGGGGGTCCTTTTAAAACCTCCTGGAGGTCTGCCAGAGATCCTCTCTCCATGTATTCCATGACTAAACCCACTTTAATGGCAGACCTGTCTCCTTGAGCTTGACTTTTGTAAACACCCAGAATTCTCAACACGTTGGGGTTCCCACCATGACGCATCAAGTCTGCCTCTCGGAGGAGACAGCCGGTGCTAGGGAAAAAAACAGGCAAGGGATAACATGCCCTATTTATGGCTATATGCTGGGGTTGTTTGGCAGGTTCACCTAGATATTTGTGTAATTTTGTATGTATACTCTTACTAATTGATACTAATTGGATAGTTTTTGTTTTTAAAATGAATCACAGAACATAAGATGTTAAAATTAAACATTAGGACATGACAAAAATCCTCTCAGAGAGGCAGGAATAGACAGTCAGGTACAAAACATGCAGAACAATGGAAAGCCGTGTTAATTAACATGTATTTTTCTCTACCTTAACCTCCATGCATCAGTTAAAAGGGACCACCATATACTCGCCAATGTCCAAACTATTTTACATGTTGCACCTTTAGCAAAATAGTGGCACTGACATATTTGTGTTGTGCTGGTATGAGTGTACCTGGAACAGCAGGGTCATTGGGATGTTAAAACACCTCAATGCCACTGGTGGCTTGAGAACAGGCCAAATATGACACTTGGTGTTAAATTGACTGCTCTTTATTTTTTATTTAGATATGTTAGTTGTTTTCATTTATTTCATGTAAGTATTAATCAAAAGCAAAGCTGGCAGTCCTACGAAGCAATAGGTCATAACCATGAGACACATATTGTATATTTACCTATCATGTAATAACTTTATGGCAACATCCAGTCCCCATTTTTTATGTCTTGCCCTATGGATCTCTCCAAATCCACCACAGCCAATCTGCTCCCAGGTCTCCAGACAGTCATCATAAACGAAAGTGGGCGGAAAGCAGCTGGGCAGGTCCATGTATCTGTATTCATATAAAACATACTTTTAAAACATCATTTCCTAGTGTTGCAATCTCAGAAACTTTGGTGCTAGGTCTGGAAATGCTTGAGCATCACTAAGAATCTTTATTTAAAAAAGGGGCCTAGAAAAATATCTAGTAAATATTTCATCACAGCTGCTAGTTATTCGAGTTGAAAGAGGATTCGTGAGACCGAACTAAACTACATTCGCAAAAATCCAAAGACCAATAACTGATCACCATTGTTTCACTGAGCACCACTGTTTATCCATTAACATTAATCCTTCCAAAACCACTCTCTTTCATGTTTATTTCCTACTTCATTTTGTTTGCTTTTTCATGTCTACTCTGCAGATAGCTAGAAATGCATTTCCACAAAGTCAATACGTTTCATTTGTGGACATACTTACATATACAGAGAATCAAATATCTATACTTCTTAATTTCTTGTATAAATTGTACATAAATAGTTTTGTGGTGTCAAAATCGTATATAAATACTTTTTGTGGTGTTTTTTTCTACAAAAAAAAAAAAAAAAAAAGAAGTCACCATTTTCTATTCTGATTAAAACTATATTCTAATCTAATCTACTCTAGGCTGATGTTGTCTTCGGATGAAGTTTGTAACTGCAGCTTAGAAAAACCCTGAAAAATGTCTTACAATGTAAGACAACGTCTACAAGGAACTCCATATGACGTCATGTCAACGCTATGGTCAAGAGCCAACTGCCATTTTAAATGAGAAAACCTTGTTTCTTCTTCTAACATCAGGCTTTCATGTTTTTGGTATACATTTGTTTTTGTGCCAATAATCATGACCGCGCTAAGATTGCGCAGATTGATTTATGACGCCATAACAAAGCTGCTATTACGATAAATTGCTTGAGTTTACGCCAAGAAAGATTTGTTATATAGCCAACATCGTTGAACAAGTTCAACTCACCATATACTAGCACTCAGTAAAGCTGTTCGTGGAGACTCAAAGCGCGCAAGATCATCGCAAAGCGGCTGCTGTGTTGGTGCAATTGAACATGCTGAAATGGCGACGTTCGACAACACACAGCGACCATATATGTGCATTTCTTTCACTTCCTCATATGAAGAGAGGGAAGAAAAGGTGCAGTGCCAAAGACCGTCTTCAGAGGGCTGTCTGACACGCCTAATCTACCTGCTTAACAGAAAAACAATGCCCTTTGCATACAAGGGGATTTTATTTTAAAATGTCACCTAGAATAAAATGTCTCGTTTAAAACCATCAAGACAGGGGAACTGTTACAAAGTTGTGTTGTTATTTGCAAAATAAATAAATAAATAACGTTAGCTGTATATCAAAATAACGCATGCTTTAAAAAAAAAAAAAAACCCGGAGCTTCCGAACGCACGCATTCCGCGCATCCTGCCTCGTGCCGTTTCTGTTAACCTAAAGCGGAAATTTTGGTGTGACGTCACTGGAATTTCCCACATAACCTATCTACAATATGTGCGCAGCGGATTTGCAACAGGTTGCCTGCTTCCTTTCTGAGGAGGCTATCGACCTTGTTATAGTCCTGTGGTTAAATCGTGGTCCAGCAATAAGAGTCTCGAAGTATCAGAATATCAAAGGTAGCTTAAGGAAGACATCCTTCGGGCGACATCACATACATGCATTACGGTAGTTAGTGCAAACACGCCTACTCTGTATTTCCCCAAGTTTCACTTTATCAACAACAACAGGCTGCGCACATACTGAGGACTCTTTTTTTTTTTAGACGCAAGCAATCAAAGAGTTATAAAAAAAAAAACCGTTCTGTATTTAAAACAATGGTAACAATGTTTTTTTAGCAATATTAACATCTTCGGTAAGAATTAGACGCTGAACCCTGGACCAATATCGCCTTTTAAATAATTCCGGAAGACAGAATCTAGATCTAGATATGCTGTAATCGAAACCTAAACCTGGAAACCAAAAGGTGAAAGGTGCGCTTTAAACTCCTGAAAAGTGGCCATGGTAAATAAAAAAAAAAAAAAAATTCTTAAATAACATTGAATGCTTAAGAATTGTTTTTATTCTTATATTTTCCCGTAACTTTCTTGGATAGATTGTGCATCTGTAACCTTTCCTTTTTCTATGATCACACAAAAACTGAAGATGAAAGTCATGTAACTGTCATTCAGAATGTCTATTTTATCTGTCTAAGCAGAAACCAGGCTTATCTATTTATATTGTTCATAATATGTAAGGTAGTTGTCCACATGCCAGGATGGTGTGCTGAAAGAAAGTCAATGATGTAACATATGAACTGACATCTTGCACTCTTGATAAAAAAATCTTCCTGACCATTTTTCTAACCAATTCATTAAATATTCTTCTACACACGCGCATGATGAATGTCTTTTCAGACATAGGTTATTTCCCATAAGTATGGAGAATTACTACACCCTTGTCTAGTAAGTGCAAGCATCACCCTTGTCTGTTAACTATATTAAGTTGATTTTTCATATAATGCAACTGAACTTTTTGACATATATTTGTGATTTCTGTCTGTTTCTCTCTCCCCTATATGCACAAATGTACATACAGACAAGTACATCATAACTATTACCTGCACTTCAACCACATTATGGCTCTCTCAGCCATCCCAGAATGGAGGGATAAGATGGTAGGAGAGCAGCAAGTAGAGGATGAGTTTACCTGCCCAGGTGTGTTGCAGGGCTCTTTGCTATCCCTGAAACCCACAGTGGAGCGAGTGTTTGCTTTGACTTTGAGAATTGGTGGGGAAGACGACTCATATAGCTCTCAGGATGGACAAATTTGGCTACAACTTAAGGGAAGAAAACAAGAAGTTGAGGCAGCAAAAGTGAGTTTGTTTTCTTACACATATTAGTGTGGTTTCTTAAAGTAACTAAAGCATAGTTTTGCCTTATTATATGTCTTGTTGTGTTTCTTTTTTGTCAGCTTTTTATAAAAGGTTTTGTGAACCAGGAGGCTCAAAAGGAAGTTCAATATCCACCTGTCCTTCAGTGTGTGTTCTGCGGTGCCAAGGGGTTGTTTATTGACTGCCTGGTTAGAAATACCTCAGCGCATATAGTGGTAAGTAGGATTAGAATGGTGAAGTGGCTCTGCTTTGTCTTTTTTACTATTAGTATTTACTATTAGAGTATTAGTAACCCCATTTATGTTTGGGTTAACTTTCCTCAGGTTGGCTCAGTAGGTTGTCTTCTCATCTTTGGGCTGGCTGAGTCTGTTGTGAGGGCCTACTCTCTTGTCATAGACCTGGTAGACAAGTACAGTTCTAGCCAAGTGCAACCCTCTGAGGCAAAAAATGAGTCCATGGATTCTCGTCGGGCCTTCAAATCCCTGGTGGAAAGACTGGAGGACAGTCACACTCTAGAACTGTTGGTCCTGCCAGTGACCGTTAAAGAAGTTCTTCTGGACTTAGTTAAGCAGTCAGGACTAGAGCCAAACACTTTGGACAGTGGTGTAATTTCAGCTGGAGCCACATATCCTCTAAACCTTCAGGATAGGATGGACAGACTGATGCTAAGAGAATCTAAGGAGGGCCAGAACCATGACATTTTACAGACTGCCACCATTTCGCCCAAAGCAAATGGGACACCTTATTTTAATTTTACAGAGTACAGAATATCAGATACAGGAAAGCAAGTTAATCAAGTAGAGTCTCCTAGTCACTTCTTCCACTCTTTGGTAGCACCTGGTGCTGCAAGTTCAGATATAAAGAAACAGGACAGAGAAATACAAAAGTGGTCTGAAAGTGTATCCCATAGTATAGAAAAAGAAGGAGAGTCAAATCAGGAGGATCAACAGGGAGAAAACTTGTTGTCCACAGCAAGCAAACAAGAAAATGAACACCTACTTAAATTCTTCACTGCTATGGGCTTCAATGATGAGGTGGTATGCAGGGTTTTAGCACGTACTGGACCCAGAGAACCCTCTGAGGTTCTTGACCTGATCCAGCAAGAGCAAGATAAGGCCATGATCAGGATCGTAAAGCAAGAGGTGAATGGGGCTAAAGAGGCCAAAGCTGAGGATTTTGTCCTTGGTGTGATGAAGAAAGCAGCAGCCAGCTGTGGGTACACAGAGGATAAGGTGACTGAGATTTACAGCAACCTCCCTGAATTGAAACCACATGACCTGATCCTGGAACTACAGAGAAAGGGCATGGGAGAACAAAGTGGAGAGAAAGAGAGCAACATAAAGAAAGCAGAAGAAACAGAGGAACCAAAGAGAAACACACACATTCTTCAAGGAGCCAAAGAAAATCCTTTAATGGAAGAGAAAAAAACTAAGAGAATTAATGAGAAGACTGGAATGACAAATATAGAAATGACTGACAATGATATAAGAGTAAGTTTAGAAGGAGTAAATAAAAAGAAGCAGGACATCCAAGCACGTGGAAGAGGAAGGTCAAGTGTAGGAATGAGGTTGCCAGCACACTTAACAGAGCCAGACTTGGCAAGCACTAAACCAGATATTTTTTCATCTTCTCAAAATCAGCCCCCATTCCATACCATTTCAACTTCTGTTTGTGGGCCACCTCAGCCTACTTACCATTCTCCACTGCACACCAACATCTCAGAAGAAAAAAATGCACCAGTAGAGCAATCTTTCCTCAGGCCTAAGCACAAACCTCAATCAAGCAAACCAGGAGCAGTCATAACCGGACAGCAACGCTTCTTGGAAGGCTTACAGACACCATTTGTCCTCCAGCTGAAGGATGACCAGGCTGACCCTGGGCTGCGGCAGATCATTATTGATGGAAGCAATGTTGCCATGACGTAAGAAAAGAGTTAAGATGGAAAGTAGTTTAAACAAGCAATTTAGCTTAAGAAAAAGGATAAAGTAAAGACAGTAAAGTGGAACAGATTTGACCAAAAATCACAGACAAACCTAATGACAAATTTTAAGTTGTGAATAGGTTTTTAGTCAATGCTTTTGTCTACCTTGTACATCATAACATTTGACATAACTTAAATGATAGGGTAAATGTCTCCTATCACTATTACATATTTATTCCACTAGCAACATTCAGTCACTACCTAAAAACATGGCACCAGGCCTCAATAATTTTTGCAAGATGTATAAAAGGAGAAGACATGATGCAGATTATATAACACTGCATCATATGGGGTATCATTATGAATATTGATTCTATATTGTACCTGTCCCAAGGCATGGTTTGGGTATATTTTTCTCCTGTCGAGGCATTGCGCTGGCTGTGGAATACTTCTGGAACCAAGGCCATCGCAAAATCACAGCACTTGTTCCCCAGTGGAGGCAGAAGAAAGACCCAAAGATAAAAGGTAATTACTATGAAATTTATGCATACGTCTATTAAGACTTTATCAGGTTAGCTTGTCTGTATTCATAACATATTCTCTTTTAAAGAGCAGCACTTTATGGCACAACTGCAGGATCTTGGTCTCCTCTCATTTACACCATCTAGAGAGTTTAAAGGACAGAGGATAAATTCCTATGATGACAGGTATATCCACAGATTACTGTTCCTAATTTTGACCTCTTTCTAAACGATGTTCAGGTTGTCAACTTACTGATGTTAGAATATTGTTTCCTTATAAGATATTCACTTTTATAACTTTTAAGTGGTAAGATATGAACCTTACAGTTATTTCTGCCACTATATAAAATATTGCAGGCAGGTACTGTACAATTAAAAATGCTTTAGTAATTAAAAAAATCTCTAGTTGAGACCAGTTATAAACGAAGGCTGAGTAACTGTCAGGGCCAGACCATGCTGACAGTGATGGTGTTTCTACATCAGATTTTGTTTTCCACAAAGTTGTCCAGTGTTGTGATCCACAGCATTGTGAGTTTAAATCTAAATACAGATACAGACAGCAGCACTTGTCAGTGTAATCATAAAAACATTTACATTACATTTTTGTAAGACTTTTGCTGTTTTTCCTGATACCATACTAAACTATATGCATAATATGCTTTTAGATTTATGCTACATCTTGCAAGGCAGACAGATGGAGTGATTGTAACAAATGACAACATGAGAGACCTTGTGGATGAATCATTTGGATGGAAAGAAATAATCAAGACAAGGTGAACTAGAGCTTTTAAGGGCCAAAGACTTAAAAATAGATTGGCCCTTGTGGTAGTTGTTATAGGGATATGGGAATATCTGGCATTTTTTTAGCATTCATCTTTTGTTTTACCCTGTGAATCAATTATATTATTTATTTTTAATTGTAACACTTGATTTTATGGCACTTGAGCTACCACATGTATGTTGATGATGATTATAATAATAATAATAATAATAATAATAATAATAATAATAATAATAATTATTATTATTATTATTATTATTATTATTATTAGGCAGGAACATGTAAAGTGCCAGACTGTATATTAACTCACTATTAAACAAAAAAACAAAATAAAAAAAGTAACAATTCTGTAATAACAATATTGTAAATATTCATTAATGTCTGTGTGAAATACAAATAGTTCTAATAGAAATATTTAACAATGTCTCTGCAGATTGCTCCAGTACGTGTTTGCTGGGGACCTCTTTATGGTGCCGGATGATCCTCTAGGCCGAAGTGGACCTCATATTAAGGACTTCTTACGGTCACAAAACAGGTTTGTGTAGATGTATAGATGTACAGCTGCATGCATACATTCAAACATATCATTACTGATTAGTGATGATTAGTGGAAGTCTAACACATACATACATACACACATACATACATACATACACACATACATACATACATACATACATACATACACACAAGCAGTGTCACACTCTTGTTATCTTTATTCAGGCCCCCTGTTCCAGGCAATCACACATTTGCTGGTACGGCCTCAAATTTCCCCCAACTTGCCTCTCAGCCCAGACCTCAGACAGAAGTGCTGAACTACCGTGAACGGACACCTGGGGGCATCAGTAGACCTCAAGGGGCAGTCAGAGGTCATTCCCAGAGCAGAAAGGAGAGGTCAGCAGAGGAGACACTTAGGTTGAAGCAGGATTTGCTGCAGATTTTTCCAGGGCAGGAGAGTGTGATCATAATGACCCTACAGTGCTACCCAGGTGATACAGATATTAACCGACTGTCATATTACATTCTGGAACAAGTAAGTTCAGAGGAGTAGACTTTGATATGAGAGAAACTGGCTCAAAAATATAAAACTTTGAAAGCAGACTATGCGTAAATCTATGGGCTTGTATTCACAAAGTGTTTAAAAATAACAAGGAAAGCCAGAAACTCTTGATATTAAAACATAAAAACTATCAGTCCTTAAATTTTAGATGTGAAGTGTTAGTTATTTGCAGTGCTACAAAAAATGTTCATTGGCTTGGAATTTGATCTGTTTCATCTGTTGCTAAAAAAGTTCAGAAAATACAGTAGGTATATTTTGGACCAGCTCTGTGTAAACATAATCCTCATTTAGTCTTGTGCATTCCTATTTAAAATGATTTACTGATCAAAACAGCGATTCCTTCATTTTTTCATATCAGATATTTACATAAATTACTCTTTCTTTTGATTTTGCAATGCTGCATATTGTGGTCATTTTAATTGAATTGAACATTTTAATTGATGCAATTTTACCAAATAATATGGTGTCACTGGCTATATTATCTTGTAAAATATCAATTTCATAATGAATTTTGTGAATTGTGAATGATTTTGAAAATCTGACAATAAATTCTTTTTCATCAGGAATGTTGGAATATCTGTGTACCAAATATGTTGTGTGTTAAATTGGTGGGTATCCAAAGCATCATGGGCCAAGTAGTCATTATCTGTGCTCTCTTATATATCTGTCAAAAAGCTGTTAATTTTGTTATTGCTAGTAAGCAGAATACAATTTAAAAAAATCATTTATATGTGGTAACATTTTTAAGACACTTAATTCATAAAGCACAAAGCCTTATTTGTTTTACACTGTCCTTTAAGCAATATTAGAGATTTAGTGCATTAATTATCCAGCAATGTGGTAGAGAAGGTGTTCCCTTTCAAATGTCATGAATTGATGCTATGGGAATGCCGTTGTGAAAACGGTGTCTGAAGCATGTGTGAACACATGCCAGTTTCATTGGCTGATAGAGGTCAGGTAACATCAGCGCACACCAACAAGACCATAAAAGGACATCTACATCACATATCCCCAGCATCTTTGTCTTCAGGAAGCCATTTGTCTGTCTGTGTGAATTGTCTGTCTGTTTTGTTCATTAAAAATTGATTTAGAAGATCTGTTGCCATGCCCTGCTTTTTAATAGAGGACAAATTTCACACTCTGGTTTGTTTCTTTGGGAGCAGATTATGCACAGTTAGAATAGTTGCCAATCTTAATTTAGATGAGCAAGAAAAGGTCATCCACTCTCAGCTTGAGGACCACTTCTTGACATCAGGCTGCATGTTACCTCCTCGTCCTAATCTCCCATTGTTCCAGGACCCTCACACTGAGGTGTTGAATCCAGCTTCCACTTTCCTGCCACATCTAATTATTCAGGTGTTGTAGGGCTTATTGAACATGGGTATGGAGCACTGCCAAGGGTGGAAGAGACACTGTCCCTCTCTCCCCCTCATCATCAGTGTCTTGGAGAAAACTCATTTTGCCTTCTAGTCTGGGGCTACCTCTGGAGTGAGTCCCTACACACCATGGCAGTTTTGCAGGTCTACCAGGTTGACCTGCTGAGGGACCTGATCAGGGCAAGAGATTAGACCCCTTAGGTGGTTGCAGTGCACTGGATTCAGGTAGTGCTGTTTGCACCATGATAGAAAGAACCTTACTTGTGACTTAAACTGTATCAACTGAATATAAAGACTTTTGATCATTATTAAATGATCAAAGCATAGTAAGAAAAGTAGATCATGGAAAAAAAGAAAATTAAATGCATTTAAATGCATCCATAGATCATTTGTTGTGAAATAAAAAAGAATAAAAATAATAATTCTGAATTATCATCAATTTCTCTATTTAAATTTCAATTTTTCTTTCTTAACAGTAAAACAGGAAATGTTAAAAAATATTTTAAAAAGGCATATCTGTCCAGCCAGGAGAGATATTACAATGTGAACAGGGAACACCAAGGAGTAAATTGCAAATTGACATCAGAAAGACATCATGAACACAAAATGTTAAGGCATTATTGGACTTTACCTCTTAGAAGAATGAGTCCACATTGCCTTTACTGAAGGTTTCAAAGATTAATTTGCTACTCCATTGAGTATTTGCTTTGCTTAAATGCTTTGCATTCTCTCTCTCTCTCTCTCTCTCTCTCTCTCTCTTTCTCTATCTCTATCTTGGTAAAGAATTTCCTTACTACTGTACCCTGTCTCTGCCTTTCAAAGTCAAAGTCAAAGTCAAAGAAGCTTTATTGTCACGTCAACCATATATAGCTGATGCAGTACACAGTGAAGTGAAACAACGTTCCTCCTAGACCAAAGGTGCTACACATAACAAAGACAAACACAGAGCTAAACATAGAGATAAAACTAAACTATACTTAAGGTGCAATCTTTAGTAAATAAAAAAAAAACTAGACATACAACAGAAGTGCACAGAATTACAAGACAAGACAGTGCAGACAAACAACATATAGACCGACTCTGTGCAAAAGAATAGTGTTGACAGTGAGTGCAAATATTAAAGTTAACATGTAAACAGGATCAATATAAAGTGTAAAGTGTAATGTAAAGTGACATATGCATGCAAACAGGACAATTTGTGTGTGTGTGAGTCTGTGTCCAGCACAGTATAGTTCTCTGTTGAAGCAGTTCTCAGTTGTGTGTGTGTCTGTGTCCAGCACAGTTCCCTACAAAGGTTTTAAATTTCAAAGTTTTATGGTTTTTGTCTTAGCTTGATTATTGCTAGTCCCAGTCTTGGACTAGGTTTAAACTCAATAATTATGTATGACAATTTTGGTGTAATAATATATAAATACAGGGAAAACTCTAAATAACAAACCTTTCGTTTAAAATGCTGCCCTGTTACATCATTAAAGCATTTTGTTTGTCAAATGATGCTTAGAGAAGAGTCAATAAAAATTTGCAATTCATGATGTAGCCTATTTTTTATTCACTTACGTAAACCTGAACTCATTTCACCCCTTTAATCTACTCATATCCAGAGTAAAAATTAAAGTGAAATATTTTTTTAATAAGTTAGTTATTCCAATATTTTGTTAAGTTTCATTCAGAGCTTTTGGTGAAATGTGGTTTGGTGGTGCTGCATGTAGTTCTGCATCAGGTTACTGGTTGGGATCCTCCATCATCCTAAAAATGTGCTAGTAGTTGTACTGGTTAGGCTAAATTGGCCATAGGTGTAAGTGATTGGTCCATGTTAGCCTGTCACCGACTGGTATCTCACTCATGGTGTGTTTGTCGGAACTCAGAGCCCCCTCCGAGTGGACATATCACAGGGTGGAATTTTAGATTGTATCTTTTCTCTTAGCTTTCCATAATCTTGCCCAATGAACTCAACAAACTATAAAACTTAGCCAAAATAAAAGAGATCTCAGTCAACAGATGAGAAGAAGCGGGTTTCTTTATTCAGCAATGCAGTCAACAACATGCATATCTGAAGAGAGCAGCTGGTCTCCCAAAAACCCCGAAAAAGTCCCCTCTACTTATACCCCAGGCGCCCCGTGGCACCTCCTTTTCTCTAATTTAAATATTTCCAGCAATTTCCCATTATATTCAGTGTATGGCTACTTTAGTCCCTCCTTCCTTATTTTACATACGTTTCCCAGTTCCCATTATTTTCGTATTTGTCCCAATACCGCCCCTAAATTAATACCATCCTCCCCTTGATGACGCCTTGATTTTCTCCTCCCTAATTCCCCTTATTTTTAGGCTAAGTCACCAATTTTAGAAAAAAATTGGCGCTTACTTATAGGCGCCACTTCCTTATTGACTTCATTTGACCGTCACCTCTCAAAGGTGCTTCCTCGGCTCATCCTGACCTCGCGCGTTGCCCTCCACAACAACGTGTAAGTACCTTGCTCTCTTCCTCTATGTCATGATGATTTTTCCCTCTACTTACTTGATCTAAGTTTTATTTACTATTTTTAAAATAAGCTGTGCCATTAAGCTGCCTCATATCCTTTTTCTCTTTTCATCACTGTTGGTTGCTGGTATTCCAATGCTATTGTCTCCTCTACCCGCCTATCACTGTCATGTCACAGTGACCTGGCCTAATCCCCACACTGTGTTCCTTTTGCCTTAGTACACGCTCTCTTTTGCTAATTACATAGTCACGCAATATGCACTTCACTCATCTTCACTCATCTCTCCCCATTTCCCATTTTTCCTTCCAGCTCAGTCAGCCCGCCGCGCTATCTTCCGGAGAAGTCCCAGGGGTGCTCTGCGACGCTATCGCCAGTATCAGCTATCCTGTCTGGCCATTGAACTTACTGGTTTACTGGAACACCTATCTGAATCCTCTATTCCTGAGTCTCCCTACCTCGCTCACCATATCGTGAGAGATACCGTCTGTCTTGATCAGAGCACCCAATGTCACCCCACAACCTGTGATCAGTCTACTCAGACCTTCTACTGGCACTGGACACGCACCACCTCTCAAGGCGTCCAGACTGAGGATGTCCCTGTTGAGATCTCCTCTAATGATTCTTCCTCTGACTCTTCTTCATCTCCTAATTCCCCTGACATTCCCCAGCTTTCTCCTGAATTTGTGCCTATGCCTTACAGTGTTCATGATATTCCTCAGTCTTCTCCTGACTATTCGCCCCCAATTTCTCCCACTGATTACTCTCCAATTTCTCCTCAGGATCCCGAGATCCCGTCTTCTACAACTGACCCTCCGGTCCCACTGATCCCATTGGATAGGCTGGCTGACTGAGTTGTAACTCCTAATGTTCCAATAAATCTCTCCTCTTTTCTGTTTCTTCAGTCCCAGTGTGGTTATTACGCTAGCATGCTGCCATTAATAATTCTGCATGATTATTATAAAGACTATGATTGCCATAAAGGCTATATCTGATTATTATAGCTATTATTAATCAAAGCTAACTACTTAATCAATGGCTAAATAATTCTTGATAGATACACACTACTCTTAGGCAGAATATTGCTAAGTCAGAGCTTAGAGCATTGAGTACATTTCTTAAGCTACTTTTAAAGCTATGTATATAATTCAAAGCTGGGTATATTATTTTTCTCCGACATGTTCCCATGATCCATCATGACCACCATTAAGCGGATACCAAAAATGAATAACTATCATTCCTGTTTAGCATTTGAATAGAATCTTTAAAAG
The DNA here is from genome assembly GCF_019097595.1 of Hemibagrus wyckioides. NCBI lineage: Eukaryota > Metazoa > Chordata > Actinopteri > Siluriformes > Bagridae > Hemibagrus > Hemibagrus wyckioides. Next base: position 12,197,961 of record NC_080738.1, on the reverse strand, counting down.
CAGTTTTCTTCCTTTTCACTTTTGGAGGAATGAGACTTTATAATGCTTTTGAATCCTACTGCAAACCCCTTAACAGTAATTATATCAGTATTTATTTTTTTTTAGTTAAGAACTGCCATATGATTCCTACAATCAGGTACAGGCTTACCAAAGGTCAGTCCAGCCCGCACAAAAACTCTTCAGAAAAACACCATGTTCTAATATTTTTTTTATATATACTTCAATGCCTGTGGTGAGCCAAATAAGAATTTTCTGCCATTGTGTACATGGTGATATCTACTGCAATAACAGTTTTTACAGGTTTGTGAAAAACCCAATGATTAGATCAAATCCATCTAAACACTGTAAATGATTAAATCTTATTTCCTTTATTCAAAGGACTTAACATTGTCAATATCTCAAATTTGCTTATTAAATAGAGTACTGTGCAAAGGTTTTAAACAGGTGTGAAGTAATGGTATAAAGTTAAAATGCTTTCAAAAATATATTTTTTAATTTATAAAATGCAAAGTGAGCAAACAAATGAAAAACCTAAATTAAATCAATATCTGGTGTGACTACCTTTGGCTTCAGACAAGCATATTGCACACTTTGTTTTCCCAAAGTTAGGGATTTTGTAGGATCAGAGTCAGGTGTATGATTAACTTGTTATACCAAGCAGGTTCTAATGATAATCAATTTCATATGTAGGTTGAAACATAGTCATTAACTGAAACAGTGTAGGAAGCTTACAACTGGGAGAGAAAGAGATTAAATCTGCTACTAAGCTGAGGTTGTGGAAGACAGTTTCATGTCACAGTTCATACACCATGGCAAGACTGAGCACAATAACAAGACACAAGGTAGTTATACTGCATCAGCAAGGTCTCTCTCAAGCAAAGATTCCAAAGCACACTGGGGTTTCAAGATGTGCTGTTCAAGCTATTTTGAAGGAGCACAAAGAAACTGGCAATGTTGAGGGCTGAAGACGCAGTGTGCTCAGTCCATTGCTGTTCATTCTGCTGACTCACGACTGTGCAGCAATGCACAGATCCAACCATATCGTCAAGTTCGCCGATGACACGACCGTGGTGGGTCTCATCAGTAAGAACAATGAGTCAGCATACAGAGAGGAGGTGCAACATCTAACAGCCTGCTGCAGAGCCAACAACCTGTCTCTGAACGTCAACAAGACTAAAGAGATGGTTGTTGACTTCAGGAGAGCACAGAGTGACCATTCTCCGCTGTTCATCGACGGATCCTCGGTGGAGATCATCAAGAGCACCAAATTCCTTGGTGTCCATCTGGCGGAGAACTTCACCTGGTCACTCAACACCAGCTCCATCACCAAGAAAGCCCAGCAGCGCCTCTACTTCCTGAGGAGGCTGAGGAAAGCCCATCTCCCTTCCCCCATCCTGACTGTGTTCTACAGAGGGACCATCGAGAGCATCCTAAGCAGCTGCATCACTGCCTGGTTTGGGAACTGCACCGTCTCGGATCGCAAGACCCTTCAGCGGATAATGAGGACAGCTGAAAAGATCATCTGAGTCTCTCTTCCCTCTATCACAGACATTTACACCGCACGCTGCATCCGCAAAGCTAACAGCATTGTGGCTGACCCCACACACCCCTCACACACACTCTTCACCCTCCTGCCATCTGGAAAGAGGTACCGGAGCATTCGGGTCCTCACAACCAGACTGTGTAACAGTTTCTTTCCTCAAGCCATCAGGCTCCTTAACACCCAGGACTGAACTGTTCTACACTCTCACACACACACACACACTCTCACTCAGGACTGAACTGTTCTACACTCTCTCACACACACACACACACACTCTCACTCAGGACTGAACTGTTCTACACTCTCTCACACACACACACTCTCACTCAGGACTGAACTGTTCTACACTCTCACACACACTCTCACTCAGGACTGAACTGTTCTACACTCTCTCACACACACACTCTCACTCAGGACTGAACTGTTCTACACTCTCTCACACACACACACACACTCTCACTCAGGACTGAACTGTACATAACTCTCTGTCTCTTTCACACACATATACACACACACTCTCTCTTGACTATGTGGACATGCACACACAATTTATATTGTTCATTACTTATTGCACTACCTCTACCTGTCATCTGCTGCTATAGTCATATTTATGTTTATTTCTATTTGCACTACCTCAACCGCTGCTGTGTATTTTTGCACAATATTTTTATCTCATATCATTTCATTTTATCTTATTTTATTTCACTTACATTCCATTACACATGTTCTTTTCTTTCTTTTTCGGCACTAAGTGTCCTGTGTTTTTTGTGTTGTCTTTTGTTTTTTGTGTCGTCTATTTATTGTCTTTTGCACTTTATTATTGTCTTGTCTATGCTCTGTTTGCACCTAGCTGCACACTGTGCACTTTACGTGGCTAAGACAAACTTCTGTCCTAGCTCTGTGGTGTTGTTTTTTTTTGTGTTGAACTCTTTGTTGTTGTATGTTTATGTAGCACCAGATCCTGGAGAAACGGTGTTTCATTTCACTATGTACTGCGTCAGCTATAGGTGGTTGGAATGACAATAAAGCTTCTTGAATTTTGAATCTTGAAGTGGTCAGCCATGGAAAAATGCAGTAGATGAAAGACATCAGACATCTTCCCTTCGACATCCGAAGATGTCCAGCTGTGCCATTACCAGAACTGGTAGAAACCAGTGGGACCCAGGAACACCCATCTACTGTCCATAAAATTTTGTCCATAAGTGGACTCCATAAAAGAAGACCACTGCGGCCTAAAATACATACCTCTGACATGGAAATAAGGCTAAGCAACTCAACTATCCACAAAAACATAGGAACTGGGGTGCAGAAAAATAGCAAATATGTGGCCGTACATATTACAGCATAATGGATACTTATCCATTATGCTGTACCATCATGGGTGGTGTCTGATTGGCCGTAAATGTATTCTGCAGCAGGACAACAACCAATGCCATTAAGAACTATCTTCAGGATATAGAAGAACAAGGAGTCCTGAAAGTGATGGTTTGGCCCTTGATCTTAATATCATCAAATCTGTCTGGGATTACATGAAGAGACAGAACGATATGAGGCATCTTATATCCACAGAAGATCTGTGGTTAGTTCTCCAAGATGTTTGGAACAACCTACCTGCTGAGTTCCTTGAAAAACTGTGTGCAAGTGTACCTAGAAAAATTTGGATTTCTCTTCTGTCCATTTACTTTACATTTTGTTAATTAATAAACATAAACTTTTGTTACTTCTAATTTTGAAAGCATTCTTACTTTACAGCATTTTTCACACCTGCCTTAAACTTTTGCATAGTTCTGTATATGCAAACATGTCGGCCCTATGATCCAGTTCTCTATGGTTAGGAATTTATCAGGCTTTGAGCCAACCCTTTATGATTGTACTTATTCAAAAACAATTGATTGTTTTGTGTTGTAATAATAAATTGTAGAAATACAGAAAAAAACTCTTTAACATAATTTCAAACCTTTTGTTTAAAATGTTGCCATGTTACACCTGCCTTGTTTTAAGATATGGTGCAGAGAAAAACATCATCCAAGCATTTGCCTGTCAAATGATGCTTAGAGGAGAGTTAGGACAAATTTTCAATTCAAGGTCAAACAGACACACCTTTGATTCAAGCTACATATTCCTCTACACATGGTAACAGGAATTGAGCCAACCATTTATCATGTTCAGCCATGTTTTAAGTAGCAACCACAGTGATCTTTTTCAAAGTGTTTAAACATTATTTAAACTCGGAATGATTTTCGAAATATTTGACGTCAACTCTGAATAATTATACCAAAGTTTATTTTTGCCATACAACGAAACGGGAAAAGCATTTGACTGCTCATTTTTTTCTCTGATTAATAAGCCTAATTTAATTTTGCATAAATCAATAAACAGTATGCGTATTGTGAATGGAAAATACCCTTCAAACCCGTGTCCGTGAGAGAGCCGGTTACAACATCGGTAAAAAAAAAAAATTATTTAAACACAACCTACACCATTTGAAAGATAATTTTATTAGATTTTCAACATATTTGTTTGAGTACATTTTATTTTACGAATGAAGCAATTCATTTACACCATCAATGGAAATTTTGACCTATTACAATAGGCTTATCAGATATAGTGCAGTTTAATTAAAGGTCAATGCAAAACATCAATGCAAAGTCTAAGCAAAAATCTAAAGTCAAAGCAATGCAAATTATTCACTGGGCTTTTGAATGTTCAGATTAAGAGTCATGATTTGTCCACTTTTTATTTCACTTTAGTTTCGCTAGTAATATTCCATCAGGGATTATATTACATCTTCTTGTATATCTTTGCTCAGTGTGTACTTGTTAACAGCTGTTAAAAATAAAACTTTTAAATGCATTCTGAATGTTTGTATAATTTGGATTTAAAAATGGATTAATTAACAGAAAATGCTATACTACTATACATCAAATTAATTTAAATCAAAATCAGCCATAATATTAAATTCATCTGTTTAACCACCAAACAACTCATTGAAGAATGGACTCCACAACACTGCTGTAGGTGTGTGACTGGCACCACAACATCAGCATTCTGTAAGTTTCAAGATCCTGACATCACACATGCACATCTCAGAGATGCCCTATCTGATTGAGATCTGAGGTATTTGGAGTCCAAGTCAACATGTTAAACTCTTTATCATGGTCCTCAAACCATTCCTAAACAATGTTTCCAGTGTGGCAGGGTGCATTGTCCTGCTGAAAGAGGCCACTACCAAAAAGTAGAAGTGTTGTTATTATATTAGCAGAATATTGTCCAGAGCATCAAACTGCCTCTGCCGACTTGTCTTCTGCCCATAGTGCATCCTGCTGCCATTTCTTTAGGTTAGCAACACACATGAGGCCAGTCATATGCCATAGAAGCCATAGAAGGCCGTGTGGCGTTGTGTGTTCTGACACCTTTTTATCAAAGCCAGGACATTATTTACTTTGCCGCTTTAGAGTGCACCCACTGACAGAGATCTTAAATTCCCCAAAAGATCTAATAACTCCTTAGACTACATAAATGAAACTGCAGAGGTTTCATTTATGAAGCTGGTATAATGCACATTAAGATCTGGCCATTTAAGATTTTTGCAGTAACTGCATGAAATCCATCATTAGGAAATTCATTCACTTACTAGCTAAGCTATTTAGCTATTTAATTGAGATAGACATTTAAATTACTTGTGGCACTGTCACATGGTGAAGAATGGAAGATGTTTTGCATGAGAGACTTCTCCCTTATATAATACAAGCTAAACTTGTCAATGACTGTAAGAAGTGCTGACGATTCAGAGGTCTATTTTAAATTTTCCTTAGAAGACTTCGCAGTAAGTGAACATATTTTATACTTTTCATTTTTTTTAAACTATAATATTTTATCCGTCAGTGGATTCATTTGACCAATACAGACATTTGTTATCTTTAATGAAAACAGAGCAAAGGTGCTGGAAACAACTTAGAACATTTTTGTTATTCTGTCTTATGTGAAACCCATTTCAGTGGTGTTTGGTATCATTGTATTATAGCTTAAAAAGAGATTGAGCTAAGGTATGGGATAGCCCATACAAATTTAACATGGTACAGCTGAAACATACTTGTTTTGTCTAAATGCATACATGCAACTATGGTGTCTTCACATTGCCATCTGCACTGCAGTTACTACTTTTTCTCAAAACTACGATTTCTCACAGATTTATTTCCTTTACCTTATTTCCTCAGTACCACATCAGGCATGGGGAATCGCGTGTTTCAGCTTCTGTCTCTCACAGGTTTGAACTCATACCATTTTGCTAGACAGACAACACAACCAAACAGGTTTATTAAATCTGACTTGTCATTTAACTAAGTTTAAAAAAAACATCAAAAATAGAAAGACATGCTTGTCTGTGATCAGCTGTAATTAATTGGCTCAACATTAACAACAAGCCTTGCTTATGTGAAAACATATATAAAGCCCAATATGTTTTGAAAAGACTAAAACTGTCTCATTTATCAGCAACTTTTGCCAAATCATCTTCTTTTAATGCTGTGCAACAATTTAGCCAGCACATGAGAGGTTTTCAGCCTCAGTCCCTGGGACACTTAAAAACAGTATCCCTGTATTTGTTTGGTGTCCATGATTTCCTGGGTATCTTTCCCCTCTGTTGTCCTGTCAAACTAATTTCTTTCACTTCATTTAATTCACACTTAAATTCTTAAATTGTAATTTGTCGCCATATTTTAGCCATTTTAGCTGCTGTTGCACTGCTAAATCTATATTTGTGGCCTAGACACGAGTAATAAATAAATAAATAACACATCATTTAATTACTTTACGGCTCTCTTGGGAGCTTTACCTTTTATGGGATTTTGTGTGCATCAGTAAATGAAAATGAGCTATGCTGGGAGCATGCTTTACATTATGGGTGATACAAAAGCAAGTATGAAGGAAATTGACATTTCTGAAAATTTGTAAATCTGGTTCAGCCTGGCTTATGCAACCATACAGTATATACAGAATTTTAATAAAACATTGGTAAAATGATTGATAAATGGCCCAATGCCACAAGTAAAACTGTGTTTAATATTTGTGTCACTTTAATATAAAAGTTAAAATTCTTCCACATTGAATAAAGAAGTTGACAGATCTCTTTTTAACAGATTTAGTGTAACTAAATCTTCATCTAATTTGTCATCTACAGAAGTCTTCCTTCTCGTCTTGTCTGTGCCTTATAAATACACCCTAGTCCGTCAGGGGAAAAATTGGAATGATGCTCGGACTTACTGCCAAGCCAATTACATTGACCTGGCTATTGCTGGAGACACTAAAGACATTGTCAAGCTTCAAAATGAGGCACAGAAGCAACAATTCACTTCCAGTGCTTGGATTGGCTATTACAATGATGTTAATAGCTGGCGCTGGTCCCTGGGAAACCAGTCACTTGGAGACATGACAGATTGGTGTGCCAGTGAGCCTACCTATAAAGTGGAAGATTGTGCTGCTCTGCATTCTCAGTGTTGGTTTGATATTTCATGTTCAGCAACACTTGCCGCTGTGTGCTTTGATGGTGAGAACCAATATTTTCACACTTAGTAGATCATTTAGTAGGAAATTGTGGCTGTAATCAGGTGTTTTAGTACCAAAAATGTTAAATAAATTAAAAAAAAATTCCTGAAATTTCTCATTGCAGGGTAGACATTCTTCATAGTAACCATAGTATGGCCTATGGTCTATAGTGATGATGGCCAAGGTCTAGCAGAGGTCATGGTTTAGCCTAACTGGCTGGAAATTACCTAAATAGTTAGACTTGGCATGGACTAAGCATCAAGTGCTTAATATCACTGTAGAAAATGAGACATTTGAGTAGAACATAAAAGTTTTGATGCTTTGGCAGATGACCATGATTGGTGATATTGAGTTTGACCACTTTGTGTTTATTGTTGCCTAGGAATCTATGATTCATCTTTGACATAATTTACATAAAGCCTGTATTTCTCAGATTTTAATGTTTGGAATTTGTATTAGGGTTCTAAAATTTATAGATGTAAAATCCAAAAAGATGAAAGGGAAAAGATGGCTTTATGTCAGCAGTATTTATTGCAAACTGTGTTAAAAACATTAATTTCTGACTTTATCTAAATCCTCTCAGATTGTATGCACAAATGCATAAGAAAAAAATTCTGAAAATCTCACAGTTCATAAGAAAAATTATACATTTGTGTAATTCAGATGTGCTGATAATGTACAAAATACTCTCATTTTAAAATCTTCACATGTATGTGTAAAACATGAGTTAAATAATCATAATGTAAAGGGTTTAACCTGTATGATGTCTGGCAAATTAATAAATGTCAATAAAATGTTTTTTAATTAAGCAACCTGTATATTATTTTTATTTTTAAAGCATTAATTAATCATGTGATCTTAATTTTGACAGCCAAGAACACTGGGTCTAGCAGATACATTGTTATTTCTACTACTATGACATTTAATGATGCTCAGAGTTACTGCAGACAACATTACACAGACCTGACCAATGTTACAACGGTAGAGGAAAATACAATTATAAAAGGAAAAGTTACTGGAAGTTCTTGGATTGGTCTGTTCAGAGACATCTGGATGTGGGTAGACAAGAGTAACTTCTCTGCCTTTGGTTGGTTGAGAGGATCACCGTGGGATGTTGGGCGAAATGATAATTGTGGTACTATTGTTAATGGCCTTGTTGATGCTGCACTATGCTCTGATATACTGCCTTTCTACTGCCTCCGAGGTAAGCTAAAGTCTTATTCAGAGCCATATAATTCACCAATTTAATGGCTTTTACATACAAGTTTATGTACATGTGCATTTCTGTCCTTAGAATTTACAAAAAAACAAATCATAAGAATAAAGATTAGATCAAATCAGGATGTGAACGATCCTGCAGTGAAGGCAGCAATCTTACAGAAGGTGTGACAAATCCTCAGTCCTCTAATATACAAGCTTAAAGCATGTGCAATGCAGTGCTTTGTTGTAATTGTAATAATTTGTTGTATTCAGTCTCATAAGACTTTAGTGTCCATATCCTGCTTTATATAGTAATAAATGCCACATTTTGTTTTTCAGATCAAGCAAAAACTGGAGGAACATGGGATATCAAATAACTCCACAATAAAATGGAGAGAGCAACCAGATGGCATGGTGTTTTAAAAGATAAAAGTATCTAAGGCCAATCAAATATGTATAAACTAATTTAGCATTAACTAAGCATTCTTTTTTAAAGATAGAATTGAACAGACCTTAAACTTCAGTGCTTTTTAGACTGCAATTCTACATAAAACAATCATAATCATCTTTAATTAGTAGATTTAAGCTTTAAACAAGCATTTTATCTTTCATGAGAATCAATGTTTAATGTGCTTTCATAGAGATGTTACATTTACTGATGATTAACTAAACTTGTATATATTATTTAATAACACCTGCTGTTAATTACCCTCTTAATAATTGTGGAAGAAAGATGGGTGTAATTCTTTTTTCCCACCTGGATTCTGAATGTTAGTTTAATTTTTGGGATTGAAATCTGTTATGTTTTTTTGTTTTTAACACAATTGTTATTTAGGCTCTGAAAATCTTAATATACAAATATGTTTTTTCATTTTCATTTCATTGTCTGTACTGCTTATCCAATCTATCTTCTGGTCATGGGGAGCCTGTGCCTCAGGCGTTATACAAATATGTGTTAGGTATAAGTTTAATAAGTTGGGGTTTTTTTTGCAGTACCTAACAGTAACTACAGAGAAAATTGTGTATATGTACACTACCAGTCAAAAGTTTGGACACACCTTTTTATTCAATGTTTCTTGTTTAGGGATTTATTTTAAATATGTATGTATATGTATGTATATCTGATACACAATTGGCTTTACATAAATATTGGTGTTTTTCATAATTTATCATGTCTTTAATGTCTATTATGTTAGTTTTTATTTTTCCTTTATATATATATATATATATATATGTACACACTTTAAATTCTTTCTTCAAATGTAGGACAGTCGTAAAAAGCATTTCACTGCATTTCGTACTGTGTATGATTTTGTATGTGACAAATAAAATTTGAATTTGAATTATCGGATGCCCAGATTTCACCCCCGGTCTATACGGCGAAGAATTTAACACGTCGTCATCAGGTATTAGTTAGTCAGCAGTGTTCAAGCAACTGGTCCCTCGTAGCATTTAGGAGACAGTGGCTTCCACCAGCCATTCCTGGCCAGGCCCTAGCTTCCACAGGGAGGAGCAGAACATAAACATGGCCTGTGCACACAAACCCAGCCGTGTAAGGGAAGGTCTGATCTGAAGAGTGCAGAGGACTTCATAATAATTTTACATAACGACTTTCCCTTCTACTGCTGACAAAATCTTTCTTTTGTCCTTCATACTTTTAAATGTCTGAGCTGTGGTAATAATTTGTGGAGTCACACACTACTAAACACTTCTCTAGTACAATGGGCTCTGTGTCATTTTGTGTTTTCACCACCAGAGGACACAGAAGGAAGATCCCTCAGAGAGAAAGAAGGAAGTGCCTTAATGCTGGATCATCCATCACCTTATTGAAATGATTTATAATATTTCACTATTTATATAAAATATTTATAATATTTTTCACTATTTATAAATATTTGACTATTTTGGTTTTCTCTGATTCTTTGGTGATTGTAGATAATAATGTGAAATAGGATAATAGTCAGAAATTTGTAACCCCATATCAAATATTTATAAACTTATCAAAGTGTATAGTCTCTGCTTGAGCCTCAAATCATTGGATATATCCAGTGCTGTTAAGCTAATTGTTCAATTTTCTCCATAAACCATTCACTATAAGCATAGAGATGCTTGGTCATGTATGACTGCATATAATGCAAGCACATAGCCAAAGATGGATATACACATATTTATTGAATTAAGATTGCATCAATATTCCGAAGTGTAAATTCACTGATAGATAAAAGTGTTTATAACCATAAACTACATATACACAATTTTCACTGTAGTTACTGCAAAATAAGATCTCCACACACATTTAATTATTAAATTTATACCTAACACATATTTGTATATTAAGATTTTCAGAGCCTAAATAACAATTGTGTTAAAAACAACAACAAAAAAACATAACAGATTTCAATATGTAGTCAATTTTCCCAAAAAGTAAACTAACATTCAGAATCCAGGTGGGAAAAAAGAATTACATCCATCTTACTTCCACAATTACTAAGAGAGTAATTAACAGCAGGTGTTATTAAATAATATATACAAGTTTAGTTAATCATCAATAAATGTAACATCTCTATAAAAGCACATTAAACATTGATGCTCATGAAAAATAAAATGTGTGTTTAAAGCTTAGCTAAATCTACTAATTAAAGATGATTATGATTGTTTTATGTAGAATTGCAGTCTAAAAAGCACTGAAGTTTAAGGTCTGTTCAATTTCTATCTTTAAAAAAGAATGCTTAAATTAATAGAATTAGTTTATACATATTTGATTGGCCTTAGATACTTTTATCTTTTAAAACACCATGCCATCTGGTTGCTCTCTCCATTTTATTGTGGAGTTATTTGATATCCCATGTTCCTCCAGTTTTTGCTTGATCTGAAAAACAAAATGTGGCATTTATTACTATATAAAGCGGGATATAGACACTAAAATCTTATGAGACTGAATACAACAAATTATTATAATTACAACAAAGCACTGCATTGCACATGCTTTAAGCTTGTATATTAGAGGACTGAGGATTTGTCACACCTTCTGTAAGATTGCTGCCTTCACTGCAGGATCGTTCACATCCTGATTTGATCTAATCTTTATTCTTATGATTTGTTTTTTTGTAAATTCTAAGGACAGAAATGCACATGTACATAAACTTGTATGTAAAAGCCATTAAATTGGTGAATTATATGGCTCTGAATAGGACTTTAGCTTACCTCTGAGGCAGTAGAAAGGCAGTATATCAGAGCATAGTGCAGCATCAACAAGGCCATTAACAATAGAACCACAATTATCATTTTGCCCAACACCCCACGGTGATCCTCTCAACCAACCAAAGGCAGAGAAGTTACTCTTGTCTACCCACATCCAGATGTCTCTGAACAGACCAATCCAAGAACTTCCAGTAACTTTTCCTTTTATAATTGTATTTTCCTCTACCGTTGTAACATTGGTCAGGTCTGTGTAATGTTGTCTGCAGTAACTCTGAGCATCATTAAATGTCATAGTAGTAGAAATAACAATGTATCTGCTAGACCCAGTGTTCTTGGCTGTCAAAATTAAGATCACATGATTAATCAATGCTTTAAAAATAAAAAAAATATACAGGTTGCTTAATTAAAAATCATTTCATTGACATTTATTAATTTGCCAGACATCATACAGGTTAAACCCTTTACATTATGATTATTTAACTCATGTTTTACACATACATGTGAAGATTTTAAAATGAGAGTATTTTGTACATTATCAGCACATCTGAATTACACAAATGTATAATTTTTGAACTATGAGATTTTCAGAATTTTTTTCTTATGCATTTGTGCATACAATCTGAGAGGATTTAGATAAAGTCAGAAATTAATGTTTAACACAGTTTGCAATAAATACTGCTGACATAAAGCCATCTTTTCCCTTTCATCTTTTACATCTATAAATTTTAGAACCCTAATACAAATTCCAAACATTAAAATCTGAGAAATACAGGCTTTATGTAAATTATGTCAAAGATGAATCATAGATTCCTAGGGAACAATAAACACAAAGTGGTCAAACTCAATATCACCAATCATGGTCATCTGCCAAAGCATCAAAACTTTTATGTTCTACTCAAATGTCTCATTTTTTACAATGATATTAATCACTTGATGCTTAGTCCATGCCAAGTCTAACTATTTAGGTAATTTCCAGCCAGTTAGGCTAAACCATGACCTCTGCTAGACCTTGGCCATCATCACTATAGACCATAGGCCATACTATGGTTACTATGAAGAATGTCTACCCTGCAATGAGAAATTTCAGGAAATTTTTTTTTATTTATTTAACATTTTTGGTACTAAAACACCTGATTACAGCCACAATTTCCTACTAAATGATCTACTAAGTGTGAAAATATTGGTTCTCACCATCAAAGCACACAGCGGCAAGTGTTGCTGAACATGAAATATCAAACCAACACTGAGAATGCAGAGCAGCACAATCTTCCACTTTATAGGTAGGGTCACCGGCATACCAATCTGTCATATCTCCTGTGACTGGTTTCCCAGGGACCAGCGCCAGCTATTAACATCATTGTAATAGCCAATCCAAGCACTGGAAGTGAATTGTTGCTTCTGTGCCCCGTTTTGAAGCTTGACCATGTCTTTAGTGTCTCCAGCAATAGCCAGGTCAATGTAATTGGCTTGGCAGTAAGTCCGAGCATCATTCCAATTTTTCCCCTGACGGACTAGGGTGTACTTATAGGGTACAGACAAGACGAGAAGGATGACTTCTGTAGATGACAAATTAGATGAAGATTTAGTTATACTAAATCTGTTAAAAAGAGATCTGTCAACTTCTTTATTCAGTGTGGAAGAATTTTAACTTTTATATTAAAGTGACACAAATATTAAACACAGTTTTACTTGTGGCATTGGGCCATTTATCAATCATTTTACCAATGTTTTATTAAAATTCTGTATATACTGTATGGTTGCATAAGCCAGGCTGAACCAGATTTACAAATTTTCAGAAATGTCAATTTCCTTCATACTTGCTTTTGTATCACCCATAATGTAAAGCATGCTCCCAGCATAGCTCATTTTCATTTACTGATGCACACAAAATCCCATAAAAGGTAAAGCTCCCAAGAGAGCCATAAAGTAATTAAATGATGCGTTATCTATTTATTTATTTATTTATTACTCATGTCTAGGCCACAAATATAGATTTAGCAGTGCAACAGCAGCTACACTGAAAAAAAGGAATTTTGCTGGCTGTTGCATTTACTTAAGTGCAACGTATGTTTTATACTATATAATTTAATGTTTACAAAATTAACATGAAAAAATCACGTAAGATTTGCTTGAAATTCAACTGCTTAGCTTTCACTTGATTCGATTTTGTCAAAATAACAAGAAACAATCAAGTACCCACGCGCTTCCTGGAAAATGATTAACTTTATTGCGATAACACGTCCCAAGATGAGGATTTGAAATAACGTAAAGAAGACACCTGAGGCAAGCCATTGATGAGCGCGCACATGGAAAGGTAAGATCAAATCCTTTATCATCTAATTGTGAAATTAATCAAAATGCAAATTAAAGTACTGTGCCTTAATAATATCAACTTATAGGTGGCATATTTCTCCGGCAGTTTTATGTTTTATGTAGGTCTGGATTGTGCTAGGGATGAAACGATTTATTCAGTATGTACAGTCATTTTGGCGCAAATTAACATCATTGCTAAATGAGATGCACGCTTGTTTTTTGTTTTCTGTAATTAACATTTGCAACATCTGCCGATGTGTGTGTGATATGCTAGTTAACTAACATGTAGCTGATGCTAACAATTAGCTAGCTAGCAAGTTTAGACTTAGGTTAACAAACAGGCTGCTAATGTTAAGGGTGCTTAAATATACTCGCAGCCTAAGCAGAGCAGCCATCGCTCGGCCTCCTTAATGTGTAAGTACATGGGAAACTGACCGTCGTCCCTGTTGGAGTGCGGATATGCAGCTAGATTCAAGCTGATGCTTATGGTTGTGTGAACCGAGTCTGAAGCATGAGTTTGAGTGAAGCAGACTAGACTTCAGTGTGCCATTGAGGTTGATGATGGCCACAGTGCAGAATGTACTTCAATGTCTGTTGCATCTTTGTTGTTATATTTGCGAGTGGTCTTCAGTTTATTGAGGTAAATCACTGAGCTCACCTCAATGATAATATTTTTTCTTTCACAGATCCATCTTGCTATTTGCACAGTAAACACATTCAAAGGCATAGTGGTAAGTACTGTTGCTTTTCTTATGCATCTGCACTTTGTGACTTTTGGACATTTAAATACTTGAGCTATGGATGCAGTCGGATTGAGTCGGATGCAGTGGTGTAAAGCACGCCGCCACTGGACTCTAGAGCAGTGGAGACGCATTCTCTGGAGTGACGAATCGCGCTTCTCCATCTGGCAATCTGATGGACGAGTCTGGGTTTGGCGGTTGCCAGGAGAACGGTACTTGTCTGACTGCATTGTGCCAAGTGTAAAGTTTGGTGGAGGGGGGATTATGGTGTGGGGTTGTTTTTCAGGAGCTGGGCTTGGCCCCTTAGTTCCAGTGAAAGGAACTCTGAATGCTTCAGCATACCAAGACATTTTGGACAATTCCATGCTCCTAACTTTGTGGGAACAGTTTGGAGCTGGCCCCTTCCTCTTCCAACATGACTGTGCACCAGTGCACAAAGCAAGGTCCATAAAGACATGGATGACAGAGTCTGGTGTGGATGAACTTGACTGGCCTGCACAGAGTCCTGACCTCAACCCGATAGAACACCTTTGGGATGAATTAGAGCGGAGACTGAGAGCCAGGCCTTCTCGTCCAACATCAGTGTGTGACCTCACAAATGCGTTTCTGGAAGAATGGTCAAAAATTCCCATAAACACACTCCTAAACCTTGTGGACAGCCTTCCCAGAAGAGTTGAAGCTGTTATAGCTGCAAAGGGTGGACCGACGTCATATTGAACCCTATGGGTTAGGAACGGGATGTCACTTAAGTTCATATGCGAGTCAAGGCAGGTGAGTGAATACTTTTGGCAATATAGTGTATGTTACATACTTTATGTATGTTTTACACCTTGCAAAATCAGTATTGTTTATTGGTTGCCGGTTAAAATGGCTTAATAAATTTGAAACATTACTTTCAATTGGCTGGTTGAGAAGGACAAGTACTTTATTTATAATTACTTTCAATAAAGAAGGTGCTCCTGTCACACTTTGTTTTACATATGGACCTTAAATGTCCTCACAAAGAACAAAGCAGTCTAATGCACTTGTTGCACCATCACATCACACAGTCTCCAGTCTTCTTCCAATTGTCCAGTAGGCCCTTTTAAATTTTCAGTGGACCTACTTACTTGAGACATCTCTTCTTCTTTTTTTTCTCCACACTGCTCTCACAACAGATTGCTGCATAAAAAGTAAGTCTGCCATGTATGATATATAAAATTTCACAATAGGTCACTTTGATTTGGTGCTGCTTAATCTGAGACAGGTTTTTGGACTCCATTGAGTTTTACATGAAATCTTGTCTGTTTTGTACAGGGCATGGATGAAGATGCCATCAAGGAGGCCATTGAAGACACCACTGTTGGAATTTATGTTCTCAAAGAATATGCTTCAAATGATGAACCAAATGACATTGGAATTGTACTTGAAGGCATCAAGGTGTTGCAGTGTCTCGATAATGCATCATTAGCTGTGGCTATTCTGTTCGGACTGATGTATGCTCTAAATCTCAGCTACCCTGCCAAACTTCGCTACACCTTTGAGGTTGTCCAAAAGATTTTTATGGAACTGGATGGAGGTAAACTTCTAACAAAACACAAACTCTCAAAAACAGACTAGTTCAATAAAAGAGTTACAGAGTCTGAACTTTAACACAACTTGATGGAGGTAAACATTTCATAAACCCTTAAACTGTTCTTAAAGGCATTGCTATATGATTTGCACTTTTTTGTGAATTCCCTGTAAGTTTACAATGTTTTCTTTTTTGAAGTCATTGAGTTCTAATGTAACCTTTATAACAGTGCCCCTTTTTTGCCATATTCACTTGTGATGCCATGTTTGGTTTATTTCAGTGAAATAATTTTTCTTCAGAATTCACTTTGTAACACTTCACACTTGCATTTGGCTGTGACATTACGTTATACTTGGCCTGACGGAAATGTATGATTTGCAAACTTAATGCTCAATATAGCTTGTTTGTATAAAGCCCTGGTTCTTTTTTGTCAGAGCTCCTTAGTATTTTCCATTGATTATTTTCTATTTGCACACACTAAAACCTGAAACCTATATATTGTTTACTATGTGTCAGGGACATAATGAACTTACTGTTAATTTACATTATACATTTGAATAATGTTGCCATTAAGAAATTATGTTAGACTTGTCAGTGATAATAGAGTATCATGGACATGATTAAAATACATTAAAATTACAGAATTAATTGCTATTACAGTAAATTATAAAAATTATCTTAAGTCGACATGATTCTTTTACACTAGTCTAACATGAATTAAATATTTTGGTTTAACAAGCAAAAATTGTGTAATTTGGCCACAATTTGATAATGTGGGACCGATGTACACATAAAATCAAGTAAATTCAAAGGATTATTTTTTTCAGTGTAAAATGGCTAAAATATGGTGACAAATTACAGAAGAATTTAAGTGTGAATTAAATGAAGTGAAAGAAATTAGTTTGACAGGACAACAGAGGGGAAAGATACCCAGGAAATCATGGACACCAAACAAATACAGGGATACTGTTTTTAAGTGTCCCAGGGACTGAGGCTGAGAACCTCTCATGTGCTGGCTAAATTGTTGTACAGCATTAAAAGAAGATGATTTGGCAAAAGTTGCTGATAAATGAGACAGTTTTAGTCTTTTCAAAACATATTGGGCTTTATATATGTTTTCACATAAGCAAGGCTTGTTGTTAATGTTGAGCCAATTAATTACAGCTGATCACAGACAAGCATGTCTTTCTATTTTTGATGTTTTTTTTAAACTTAGTTAAATGACAAGTCAGATTTAATAAACCTGTTTGGTTGTGTTGTCTGTCTAGCAAAATGGTATGAGTTCCAACCTGTGAGAGACAGAAGCTGAAACACGTGATTCCCCATGCCTGATGTGGTACTGAGGAAATAAGGTAAAGGAAATAAATCTGTGAGAAATCGTAGTATTGAGAAAAAGTAGTACCAGCAATGCAGATGGTAATTTTAAAACATCACAGTTGCATGTATGCATTTAGACAAAACAAGTATGTTTCAGCTGTACCATGTTAAATTTGTATGGGCCCATACCATAGCTCAATCTCTTTTTAAGCTATAATACAATGATACCAAACACCACTCAAATGGGTTTCACATAAGACAGAATAACAAAAATGTTCTAAGTTGTTTCCAGCACCTTTGCTCTGTTTTCATTAAAGATAACAATTGTCTGTATTGGTCAAATGAATCCACTGACTGATAAAATATTACAGTTTAAAAAAAGGAAAAGTATAAAATATGTTCACTTACTGCGAAGTGTTCTAAGGAAAATTTAAACTGGACCCCTGAATCGTCAGCACTTCTTACAGTCATTGACAAGTTTAGCTCATCTTATATAAGGGAGAAGTCTCTCATGCAAAACATCTTCCATGTGACAGTGCCGAAATTTAATTATATATATAATTTAAATGTCCAACTGAATTAAATAGCTAAATAGCCTAGCTAGTAAGTGAATGAATTTCCTAATGTCTTAAATTTTTTGTGATGCATTTCATGCAGATACTGCCAAAATCTTAAGTGGCCAGATCTTAATGTGCATTATACAAGCTTCATAAATGAAATCTTTTTCAAATCTCTGCAGTTTCATTTATGTAGTCTAAGGAGTTATTAGATCTTTTGGTGAATTTAAGATCTCTGTCAGTGGGTGCACTCTAAAGCAGCAAAGTAAATAATGTCCTGGCTTTGATAAAAAGGTGTCAGAACACACAACGCCACATTGCCTCTGTGTATGGCAAGGTATGACTGGGCTCATGTGTGTTGCTAACCTAAAGAAATGGCAGCAGGATGCACTATGGGCAGAAGGCAAGTCGGCAGAGGCAGTTTGATGCTCTGGGCAATATTCTGCTAATATAATAACAACACTTTATGGTAATAGTATTGGACTTTTTGGTAGTGGCCTCTTTCAGCAGGACAATGCACCCTGCCACACTGGAAACATTGTTTAGGAATGGTTTGAGGACCATGATAAAGAGTTTAACATGTTGACTTGGACTCCAAATACCTCAGATCTCAATCAGATAGGGCATCTCTGAGATGTGCATGTGTGATGTTAGGATCTTGAAACTTACAGAATGCTGATGTTGTGGTGCCAGTCACACACCTACAGCGGTGTTGTGGAGTCCATTCTTCAATGAGTTGTTTGGTGGTTAAACAGATGAATTTAATATTATGGCTGATTTTGATTTAAATTAATTTGATGTATAGTAGTATAGCATTTTCTGTTAATTAATCCATTTTTAAATCCAAATTATACACACATTCAGAATGCATTTAAAAGTTTTATTTTTAACAGATATTAGCAAGTACACACTGAGCAAAGATATACAAGAAGATGTAATATAATCCCTAATGGAATATTACTAGCGAAATTAAAGTGAAATAAAAAGTGGACAAATCATGACTCTTGATCTGAACATTCAAAAGCCCAGTGAATAATTTGCATTGCTTTGACTTTAGATTTTTGCTTAGACTTTGTATTGATGTTTTGCATTGACCTTTCATTAAATTGCACTATATCTGATAAGCCTATTGTAATAGGTCAAAATTTCCATAGATGGTGTAAATGAATTGCTTCTTTCAGAAAGTACATTAAATGAAATGTACTCAAACATATATGTTGAAAACCTAATAAAATTATCTTTCAAATGGTGTAGGTTGTGTTTGAATACATTTTACACAGCCAAAAATATGATTTGCTAAATGTGATATGCCATGCTTTTTTTACTAATGTTGTAACCGGCTCACTCACGGACACGGGTTTGAAGGTTTTAATAATCAGAGAAAAGAACAAGCTTTCAAATGCTGTTTGAGTTGACGTCAAATATTTCAAAAACCATTCCGAGTTTAAATAATGTTTAAACACTTTGAAAAAGATCACTGTGGTTGCTACTTAAAACATGGCTGAACATGATAAATGGTTGGCTCAATTCCTGTTACCATGTGTAGAGGAATATGTAGCTTGAATCAAAGGTGTGTCTGTGTCTGTTTGACCTTGAATTGAAAATTTGTCCTAACTCTCCTCTAAGCATCATTTGACAGGCAAATGCTTGGACGAAGCAGGTGTAACATGGCAACATTTTAAATTCAAAAGGTTGAAATTATGTTAAAGAGTTTTTTTCTGTATTTCTACAATTTATTATTACAACACAAAACAATCAATTGTTTTTGAATAAGTACAATCATAAAGGGTTGGCTCAAAGCCTGTTAAATTCCTAACCATAGAGAACTGGATCATAGGGCCGACATGTTTGCATATACAGAACTATGCAAAAGTTTAAGGCAGGTGTGAAAAATGCTGTAAAGTAAGAATGCTTTCAAAATTAGAAGTAACAAAAGTTTATGTTTATTAATTAACAAAATGTAAAGTAAATGGACAGAAGAGAAATCCAAATTTTTCTAGGTACACTTGCACACAGTTTTTCAAGGAACTCAGCAGGTAGGTTGTTCCAAACATCTTGGAGAACTAACCACAGATCTTCTGTGGATATAAGATGCCTCATATCGTTCTGTCTCTTCATGTAATCCCAGACAGATTTGATGATATTAAGATCAAGGGCTCTGTTGGGGCCAAACCATCACTTTCAGGACTCCTTGCTCTTCTATATGCTGAAGATAGTTCTTAATGGCATTGGTTGTTGTCCTGCTGCAAAATACATTTATGGCCAATCAGACACCTCCCATGATGGTACTGCATAATGGAAGTATCTGCCTGTATTTCTCAGCATTGAGGACACCATCAAGAAATGCAGCCCCATACTTGCAAGGAATCTTCACCATGCTTCACTGTTGCCTACAGACACTTGTACTGATCTCCATCCCTTCAGTGAAAAACCTGCCTCATGCTATGGCCACATATTTGCTATTTTTCTGCACCCCAGTTCCTGTTTTTGTGGATAGTTGAGTTGCTTAGCCTTATTTCCATGTCAGAGGTATGTATTTTAGGCCGCAGTGGTCTTCTTTTACGGAGTCCACTTATGGACAAAATTTTATGGACAGTAGATGGGTGTCCCTGGGTGAACCGCTGCTGTGTATTTTTGCACAATTTTTTTGCCAATCTTCTGTCCTAGCTCTGTGGTGTTGTTTTTATGTTGAACTTTGTTGTTGTATGTTTATGTAGCACCAGGTCCTGGAGAAACGTTGTTTCATTTCATTATGTACTGCGTCAGCTATATGTGGTTGAAATGACAATAAAGCTTCTTGAATCTTGAATCTTGAATCTTGAATCTTGATCTTATTAAGAAAATATTTCACTTAAATTTTTACTCTGGATCTGAGTAGATTAAAGGGGTGAAATGAGTTCAGGTTTACGTAAGTGAACAAAAAAGTAGGCTACATCATGAATTGTAAATTTGTATTGACTCTTCTCTAAGCATCATTTGACAAACAAAATGCTTTGATGATGTAACAGGGCAGCATTTTAAACAAAATGTTTGTTATTTAGGGTTTTCCCTGTATTTATATGACCTAATATTATTACACCACAATTGTTTTTTTTTTGTTTTTGGAATATGTTCAATGATAAAGTGTTGGCTCAAAGCCTGGTGAGTTCTAACCATGGACATTGGTCTTTAGTTTAGACCATCATTATTGAGTTTAAACCTAGTCCAAGACTGGGACTAGCAATAATCAAGTTAAATTAACAAAAAAAAAACACAGGGTTTTGAAAGTCATAGGTCATGACTTGAATGCATAACGTCTTAAACCAGGAAAAAAGCAAACAAAACAGTAGCTTCTAAAACTGAACCATATATACAGTGGCCTCTAAAAGACCACACTAAAAATTTGAAATATAAAAACCTTTGTAGGGAACTGTGCTGGACACAGACACACACACAACTGAGAACTGCTTCAACAGAGAACTATACTGTGCTGGACACATACACACACACACACAAATTGTCCTGTTTGCACGCATATGTCACTTTACATTACACTTTACATTTTATATTGATCCTGTTTACATGTTTGCACTCACTGTCAACACTATTCTTTTGCACAGAGTCGGTCTATATGTTGTTTGTCTGCACTGTCTTGTCTTGTAATTCTGTGCACTTCTGTTGTATGTCTAGTTTTTTTTTTTTTTTTTACTAAAGATTGCACCTTAAGTATAGTTTTATCTCTATGTTTAGCTCTATGTTTGTCTGCGTCACTGTACTTTGTCTTTGTAATGTGTAGCACCTTTGGTCTAGGAGGAACGTTGTTTCACTTCACTGTGTACTGCATCAGCTATATATGGTTGACATGACAATAAAGCTTCTTTGACTTTGACTTTGACTTTGAAAGGCAGAGACAGGCTACAGTAGTAAGTAAGTAGTAGTACAGTTTACCAAGAGAGAGATAGAGAAAGAGAGAGAGAGAGAGAGAGAGAGAGAGAGAGAGAGAGAGAATGCAAAGCATTTAAGCAAAGCATATACTCAATGGAGTAGCAAATTAATCTTTGAAACCTTCAGTAAAGGCAATGTGGACTCATTCTTCTAAGAGGTAAAGTCCAATAATGCCTTAACATTTTGTGTTCATGATGTCTTTCTGATGTCAATTTGCAATTTACTCCTTGGTGTTCCCTGTTCACATTCTAATATCTCTCCTGGCTGGACAGATATGCCTTTTTAAAATATTTTTTAACATTTCCTGTTTTACTGTTAAGAAAGAAAAATTGAAATTTAAATAGAGAAATTGATGATAATTCAGAATTATTATTTTTATTCTTTTTTTATTTCACAACAAATGATCTATGGATGCATTTAAATGCATTTAATTTTCTTTTTTTCCTTGATCTACTTTTCTTACTATGCTATGCTTTCATTTAATAATGATATGTAAAAATAATAATGAAATAAAGTCTTTATATTCAATTGATACAGTTTGAGTCACATCTTCCTATTCTTTCTTAGAGTCTAATATCTGTAGATGCTCCTTTTCATTTGGCTCTTGAGATGCTCTTTTGAAGCAGCAGGAGAGATGTTTCATAACCTCACCAATAGGCACATGGAGGAAAAAATAGTAAATTGTTAGAAACCTGTTGGTAGAAAGTCTGGGAAGAAAATTAATGTGTCATATTCTAGGGGTGTGAGACCCAGACAGTGACTGTACATATTGTTGGTTGGTATAACAGGGGTTTAAAAATGAACCCATATGTCTATGAGGCCCTTTAATGGCTGGTTGCAGTATAATATTGAATGCTGCTCATTCCCATGCTAGTAAGACAGAGTTTTGGACTCTGAGGAGCAAACCAATGATGACCAAATGACAACCTTATGCCGACCGCATCAAGTACTGAGGAGCTCAATGAATTGAGGGTTGAATTGTGGGTTGCAGCTGAGCAGCCTTGCTACTCATCTTCTTTGAGTAGCTGCTCAATGTAGTGAGCTGTGCAGTCACCAAACGTAATCTAGATTGGCACAACGAGCAAGACATGGTCGTCCTTTCTAAGCTTGATGACAACTTCTTAACACCAGACCACGTGTTACCTCCTTGCCATAATCTCCTGTTCCCGAGGTGGCAAGGTCAAAGGCTCCATATTTGGCTCTCCTCCATTCCACCACCATATTTACACCTGTCTTCCAATAGCTCTGTTATTGGGAGTCCAAGCCAGGGTGCGCCAGGACAGAGTCACCTATTATTGCTGGGTCCACGCTGGCCCACCCGAATTTGGTTCTCAGACCTAAACTCTGTCCTAGATGACATGGGAGATTCATGTCTAGAGGAAACTTCTTGTTGGTCTTGTTGGTGTGCGCTGCTATGTTACCTGACCTCTATCAGCCAATGAAACCGGCACGTGTTCACACATGCTTCAGACACCGTTTTCACAACGGCATTCCCATATCATCAATTCACGACATTTGAAAGGGAACACCTTCTCTACCACATTGCTGGATAATTAATGCACTAAATCTCTAATATTGCTTAAAGGACAGTGTAAAGCAAATAAAGCTTTGTGCTTTATGAATTAAGTGTCTTAAAAATGTTACCACATATAAATGATTTTTTAAAATTGTATTCTGCTTACTACACAGTAAATTTGCCTGAGTAAAATTTACTCAAATTGAAGAAAATTTTACTCTATGCCAGATAACATTTGGTCCCTCTCTGAAAAGAGTAAAAGTTATTCTTTTGATAGTCATTTTTCCAGAGAGAATTATGCTCAATGTAGTCTTAATATTTTACTCTTTCCTTTGATATTTGACTCTATTTAGTGTTTTTTGAAATCAACTCTCATAGTATTTTACTCCTTTCAGAGCTACAAGAAAATTACTCTGCTACTTATTAACTCTGTTCTGAGGAACTTCAAATTTGCTCTACCACAATATACTTCCCCTCCAGAGTTGTTTATCCTCAATTATGAGTGAACTACAAAGAATAACTAACTCTATCCAGAGCTATTCTGAATTATACCATTCATGATTTACCCCTAAAATGAACTTGTTTTTCAGTCTGAAAAAAGAACCAACAACATTCTGTATACTCATGTCTCAATTTTATTTTTCAAGCTCCTCTTCAAACATTAAACATAATTCACTTGTCATTGTGAATATGTCATCGTGTTGTGGTTGTGAAAAAAATAAAAATGAAATGAAAACAATAATACTAAAATCATTTTAAAAAAATAGTGATAATATAATGGAGGAGATGGAGGAATTACATGAAACTATATGGTACAATAAACAAATCAGAATCACAACCATAAGACATCAGAATGTCAAACAACTTGTGGTGCAAAATATTCCTAATCTCCAAAACATAAGGTGCATCTATGGCATGTGCAACTTTGTAAGCATGGATATGTTCATCTAAACAGAACGTTTTCAGTGCATTTGTTATTAAAAGGATGTGCTCATCTTTAATAACAATATTCTGGATTACATGAAATACAGGCATGTCATTTTGAACTTGAACACAAACTGCCAACCCTGACCGATAAGTGTTTCCACAGTGCTTGACCCATTTCACATTTAGGACTTTAGTCCACATAGGCACATTAAGTTTCTCAGCCATCTCAACACCAACTTCCATTTCATTCAATGAGACCAATTTCCCGGGACCAAATTTAAATTCATTTGGATCAAATGTTTGCCAAATGTAAGCCATTTGACACTGGTGTTTCTTTGCTAATGTTTTCGTTATGTTCTTAAAGCTTTTCAGCTGCTTTTTAAAAATGTTATGCTTCGCTTCGTAACGCTTGCACCAACAATGTATCAGTGGTCCAATTTTCCGCATACAACTGGGGTAATGCACCATAAAATGATGCTTTGGCAACAAGTTCTTATCAGGAAACAAATGCTTAAACAAACTGTGGTGTTCTTCAATCAGATGTTTCAAATAAATTGTGATACCAGTGGATATGACTGAAGAAAACACAATATTGACAATCTGAAGCAATAAAATGAACAAATACCAGTGCTGATCATTAGGACACACAAGATCTCCAAACATGATGGGCAGATACCACAGTAAACACCAGCTCTGAGAGGCATTTAAGCCCTTGTCATTGGAACCCTCTCTTAATTCTACACCAGGAGGTTTGTTGTTTTGTTCCATGAAGCCATAGTTGAAACTCTGAATTCTTCTGTGTACTTCTGCTGATGTGGTGTAATTTTCAATCAGATGCTGAATGAGTAATTTCATCTCATATTGAGCAACCCCCTCCAATATGTCATGCATAATATCAACCGAAAAATTTGCAGTGGTGTGGAAATATTGCAACGAATTTAAAAGGCAAGACTTTTTTACTCCCATTACATAAGGTAGACTGGGATTGCTCTGCATTCTCTGGCAGTGTTCAGCATGAAGTTCTTTAGTTCGCACTGACATCTTTGGACTATCTTCACTGAACACTGTCTGAAAGTCCTCTTTCTCTAGTAGGCAAAAGCAGTGTCAGGCATGCATTTCAACCCTCTTCCTTCCCATCAGACCGCTCCAAGGTAGCCTTTGTCATCTCCCTGTTGTCAGGCAAGGCCAAGCTCTGGGCAACCGCCTCAGCTCCTCAGCAGGATGCGGCACGCTCCCTCTTTGAAGCCTCACAAGGGAGCCTAACCGTGGCGGAATATGCGGTGGATTTCCGCACATTTGCCATCGACAGCGGGTGGAATGCCACCGCACTCTACGATGCCTTCTATCGCGGGCTGGCTTCTGAGATTAAGGATGAGCTCGCTGCCCGGGAGCTACCAGCCGACCTCGATGACCTGATCGCCCTGGCTACCCACATCAATCGACGCATTCGGGAACGCCAAACTGAAAGGTCAGCCCGACGTCTTGGACAACCCAACTACTGACCCACTGTCTCTCGCCCCCCGCCTTCTCCTACCCTCCCTGTCTCTGCATCCAGGAGCCTTCCTCTCTCCCATGCCATGGAGATCGGTCGTCGTCACTTATCCTCTGCTGAGAAGGACAGGCGTCGGGCCTCAGGACTATGCCTGTACTGTGGAGAGGCTGGACATTTTGCCGCTTCCTGTCCAGTAAAAGGCCGGGCTCGTCGCTGAAAGAGGGGCCAGCGGCGAGTCTACGACCATCAGTCCCTTCCAAGCCACTGCTCAAGATCCGCATCTCAGTTGACCAGCGGGGCTACGACCTATCTGCCTTTGTGGACTCCGGAGCCGACTCTGAATTTATGGATCAAGACCTGGCTAAACAACTAGGCCTTGAGACGGTGCCTCTGTTCTCGCCCCTCCAAGTTCGGGCCTTGGACGGCCACATGCCTCCCAACGCACAAAACCCTTGCTTGTCACCATCTCTGAACATCACCAAGAGTGGTTGTCTTTTCTTCTGATCCCTTCACCATTTGCCCCTGTTATGTTGGGCTTTCCATGGCTCCTGAAGCCATGGAAATCCTCACGTGGACTGGACCAGCGGCCGTATCCTGGATTGGGGGACCTACTGCCTAGCCCATTGCCTCGGATCTGTACCTCCTACCAAGGTGTCTGACATGGACGAACCACCCCCTGACCTCAGCTCAGTACCCTCCGATTATCATGACCTGGGGATGGCATTCAGTAAGGTCAGAGCCTCCTCTTTACCCCCTCATCGCCCATATGACTGTGCTATTGACCTCCTGCCTGGCACTACCCCTCCTCGGGGTCGGCTCTACCAGCTTTCGGGACCCGAAAGAGAGGCTATGACCCAATATATTCAAGATTCCCTCACGGCCGGGATCATTCGTCCATCTTCCTCACCTGCTGGGGCTGGGTTCTTCTTTGTAGGGAAGAAGGATGGGTCCTTGCGTCCATGCATCGACTACCGTGGGCTTAATGCCATTACCACCAAGAACCGTTATCAATTACCCCTCATGTCTACCGCTTTCGAACTCCTCCAACGCCTATCATCTGGTGCGTATTCGAGAGGGTGACGAATGGAAGACTGCATTTAACACCCCAACAGGCCATTATGAATATCTGGTAATGCTGTTCAGGCTCACTAATGCCCCTGCTGTTTTTCAAGCCCTGGTCAACGACATCCTCCGGGACTTCCTAAACCAGTTTGTCTTTGTGTACTTGGATGACATCCTCATCTTCTCCCACTCCCTAGAGGAGCATGTTCACCACGTCCGGTCGGTGCTCCATCGCCTGCTTCAGAACCGTCTGTATGTGAAAGCCGAGAAGTGTGAATTCCACACCTCCAGCACCACGTTTTTGGGTTTCGTACTCTCGGCCGGTAGCATACAGATGGATCCCAGGCGGGTGGAGGCTGTGAGGGACTGGCAGTGCCCTGAAAGCCGTAAGCAGCTCCAGCGTTTCCTGGGGTTCGCTAATTTCTACCGGAAGTTCATCAGAGGTTACAGTGCCGTTGCGGCACCCCTGCACCAACTCACTTCCTCGCTACACCCCTTTTCATGGACTCCAGAGGCTGAGCTAGCCTTTGCCCAACTTAAGAAGCTCTTCACTACTGCTCCTGTCCTGATTCTTCCAGACCCATCGCGAAAGTTTGTGGTGGAGGTGGATGCATCTGACTGTGGGGTGGGGGCCGTCCTGTCTCAAAGGGCTTCTAAGGACAATCGTCTCCACCCCTGTGTTTTTCTCTCACCGCCTTTCCCCAGCTGAACAGAAGTATGCCATCGGTGAACGGGAGCTTCTGGCTGTGAAACTGGCCCTGGAGGAGTGGCGCCACTGGTTGGAGGGCACTGAGCAGCCTTTCATTGTATGGACTGACCACAGAAATCTTGAATACCTTCAGACAGCCAAACGACTCAATCCTCGACAGGCTCATTGGGGGCTGTTCTTTGGGCATTTTAACTTCACCCTCTCATTCCGCCCTGGTTCTAAGAATGGTAAACCGGACGCCCTTTCACGACTATTCACCCCCGATGAGGATGACCCAGCTCCCGAACACATCCTCCCTTCGTCGGTAACCATCCGTGCTCTTCATCTGGGGATCGAAAGGAGAGTGCAGCAGGCCATCGCAGGGATACAGATTTCAGGCAACTTCCCCAGGAACAGACTCTTTGTCCCTGATCACCTTAGGTCTAAGGTCATCCAGTGGTGCCACAGCAGCCGCCTCTTTTGTCATCCCGGGGTTTCCCGTACCTTATCTACTCTCCAACAGCGTTTCTGGTGGCCATCACTCAAGCACGATATCCAGAGATTTGTGGCAGCCTGCCCCACCTGTGCTCAGCAGAAATCATCCAGGACCCCACAAGCCGGGCTCCTGCGCCCCCTTCCGACCCCCAGACGACCTTGGTCCCATATCTCCCTGGACTTTGTCAACGGACTACCTCCTTCTGCCGGCCACACTACCATCCTTACGGTGGTGGACCGATTCTCGAAAATGGTCCATTTCGTGCCCTTGGCCAAGCTTCCCTCCGCCAAGGAGACTGCCCAGATGCTACTATTACATGTCTTCCGCTTACATGGGTTGCCTCGCAATATTGTGTCTGACCGGGGGCCACAGTTCACCTCGAGATTCTGGAAGGAGTCCTGTAACCTCCTGGGTACCTCCATTAGCCTTTCATCTGGCTTCCACCCGCAGACCAACGGCCAGACGGAGCGTTTAAACCAAGAGTTGGAGACTGGGCTCAGAATCCTCTGTTCTGAAGACCCTACATCCTGGTCATCCAACCTCATTTGGGTCGAATATGCCCACAACTCTCTTCCCTCGGCAGCCACAGGCCTCTCCCCTTTCCAGGCCGCTTACGGCTATCAACCACCTCTGTTCTCTTCCCAAGAATTAGAGGCCTCGGTTTCCTCTGCCCTCGCTCTGGTTAAACGGTGTCGACAGGTCTGGAGGAGGTCTGGAGAGGTCTGCCCCTGAAAGTCGCCTGTCGGAAGCTCGCTCCTCGCTTTGTTGGTCCGTTCCCAATCTCTAAAGTGCTCAATCCAGTATCCGTCCGACTCAAGCTTCCCCGGGCCCTTCGCATCCACCCTACGTTCCATGTCTCCAGACTCAAGCCTGTCCGAGCCTGTTTGCTGGTTCCCTCCACCAGACCCCCTCCTCCCGCCCGGGTCATTGATGGAGGCCCTGTTTATACAGTTCGCCGCCTTCTACGCTCCAGACGTCGGGGTAGAGGTCTCCAGTATCTTGTCGACTGGGAGGGCTACGGCCCTGAAGAACGCTCCTGGGTGCCCGCACGTCACATCCTTGATCCCGACCTTGTTTCCCAGTTCCACCGTGAGCACCCTGATCAACCAGGATGGGCGTCGTGAGACGCCCCGTGGAGGGAGGGGTACTGTCAGGCATGCATTTCCAGGTTCCATGTTGCTACTTCCGGTTCCGGGACGCAACTTCTGGTTTCGCGATCTCATTTACGGTTTCCGCCATTTTATGCTCCTCTGTCCTATATAAGCTAGCGAGCAGTCCATGCTCCTTGCCAGATGGTCTCTTCAGTCAGCCTTGAGCTTCTGAGACAGCATCCTGCCTTTTCTTCAGTTCCTGTCTGCCTGGTTTGTCTCTGCCTTCCTTCAATCAATGACTCTGCCTGTCCTACGTTTAACCTGTTCTCTGTATTTGGATTATTGGACTGTATGCTGCTTATGACTCTGCCTGTCCTACGTTTAACCTGCTTTCTGGAATTTGGATTATTGGACTGTATGCTGCTTATGACTCTGCCTATCCTACGTTTAACCTGCTTTCTGGATTTTGGATTATTGGATTGTATGCTGTTAATGACTCTGCCTGTCCTACGTTTAACCTGTTCTCTGGATTGTGGATTATTGGATTGTAGGTGGTTGTTTCCTTTACCGATTCTACCAGCCTGCTGTATCCTGGTTTTTTCAGTTTCTTTTGAGAACTCTGCCATTTTTTGTGCCGTTCTTAATAAAGACTCTAAGTTTTGAACTCGGACTGTGTTCTGCATTTGGGTCCTCACCTGCCACCCCTGACAAGCAGCGACAATACCTAGCACTAAATGATTCCACAAAACCAAACAAGGAATGGACACCAAGGTTGTCATCAGTAACTTGGACAATGGTTCCATAAACTGTATGATCAAATAAAGGAATCTGAATTCCATCGGTTTCCAGTGTTGAGATATCCTGGACAAGCGGCTCTAGTATTTTATCAAACCCATATGTTTTGATATCTTGTGCATGAAATAAAGTGACTAAATGTATATTTAGTAAACTCGAGTTGTATTTAGGGGAAATATTTCTAAGGGTAAAATAGATAGCTCCTAACTTATGTATTCCTTGTTTTGATCCAAAGGGGTTTGAGCATTCAAATTCATCAAAAAAAAGCTGGAGTTGAACTGCATGTGTTTGTTTTGAGAAGAGTGCATGATTGTTAAAGAATTCCCCATCGTGTATATCATTAAGACAATTTGGTCTTTGTTGTGAATCTCTTGCCATCATATCTGTAATGTTAGGGTGCTTATAAATGGACTGTAATGTCTCAAGAATTGGTATATATACAAATTTATCCTTAACAATGGTTTGGGCAAACGTTCCAGTTGTTCTGTTAAGCCGTGTCGCAAATCTTGTTCCAAGAACATATTCAACAGGATCTATTTTTCCCCATTTCTCTGAAAAGTACTGCATTCTCTTGCTCTCAGCGTTTAATACCGCAAAAGGATTTTGCATTTTTTCAAAACACTGATCAATTTGAGACTCAACAACCCTTTTGATGGGCTCCTCTAAAGATAGGCTGTTTTTCACAGATTCTTGAGTTTCACGATGAAGGTCTCCAATCACTTCTTCTAGAGCACCAACAACATAGTTAATAGTTGTTCTGCGACACCAGCAACTTTAAGTTCAGCTACCACTGTTGCACAACTGTTTACTATATTTGTTTTTAGGAGTGCAGACTCACAAGGTGAATTTTGGTTTGGTAAAACACCTACATCATCTAATGAAATGGAGTTGGCGGTGGATGAGCTTTCACCACTATCGAGGCGTGAATAGTCAATTGCAGAGATGCTTGCTGAGATGCTTTCGTAATCCAGAAAAACTATAGTAAACACGTGAACAACCTCTTTGAGCACATTTTAACTTGAGACTCTTTCCTGGACAAAGGCCATGAACTAACTTAAAGTGCCTTATAAGGGCATTGGCATTAGCATGCCCCTTTTTACAAATGAAACAAATCATCTGCTTACTGGAGAATTGTAGCTCTTAACTCAGCCACTCTGGGATTCACCTTGGTGGTTTCAACATCTATATCATAGACAGTGGTTTGCAGAAAGCTATACACATTGGTCAATTCCTGACAGTATGAGGTGCCAAAGACAAAGTGAGCTTTGAAAAGCTCATCAACACAGGCTAGTGAATTAGAAGCCTTACAGGGTAGAGCATATTGGTCAATTACAATAAATGGATCCTACTTCTCTTCGGCCCTACAGCAAGTAGATACGGCTGGAGACTCTCTCCAATGCTATCCAAGTGGCCTTGGATACTGGTACCGGTCTGTGAAAGAATGAAAACACATTAGTGCCAATATGACTTAACAGTTAAAGTCAATATACAGCATGGATAAACATACAGTGATGTCTTCCACCAAAGTTTCTGTATTACATACTTCCAAGAGATTCCAACAGATTGTTACTAGGTATGTGCTAAGTAGAAAAGAATAGCACATGAACAACAATTTGGAGGACAAGTGATTTTTATGAGAAATTAGCAAGTCTCAGAAATAAGCAAGTTCAAGTTCACACAGTGACAGAACATTATGAAATAGTTTCATCTGATCTGTTTAATCAGTAGCTTCACCTTGATGAATTTCACAAGACGATCACATGCTTGTCTAGCTGAGATCTTTCCCGGTCTTTTGTGGCCTTGACTTGAGGGTGGCAAAAGGTGAACCAGCATCAGAATGGAAGACATGTCGCTGTCCCAACCTAGAGACACGGAAAACAAAATAAACACATTTTTTGGTTTTTAGGTAGAAGGGGTTGAGCATACCCTTCTACTCACTTTAACTTGACTCAGCTTCATTCGAAGATGTGCCGGTATAAATACATTAACCACTCTAGTACTTTAGTTAATACTGCACACATGTGTAATGGGTAAAGTTGTGACCACAATTGAAACTCTGTAGATCTGGATAAAGCTACACTTGTCATTAATGCATAACTTCCTCTTAAATAATTTAAGGTATACCACAATATAGTTACCTTCTTCAACTTCAGTGGCTTCAGCATTTTGGATGAGGTATTGGAGCTCACTAGTCTGTGTAAGGCCACGGCTCTGTTCAATAACCTTTGGTTTTTTGTTGGTAGACCACTTCTCCAGCAACTTTGCAGAGGTCGCATCACCAAATAGAAGTGCAAAATCTTGATCAATCTACCAAAGATAAAGTAGATACCACAGTAGGAACTGACTTTGTTTACCTAACGAGTCTGTGTTACTGCAGAACAACAGCAGCATGTTTTTCATGTTTTAAGAACATAAGTCTCACATACCAAGCCTGGTATATCCAGGAATCGCTGAAAAATTGCTAGAATATCAGTTGACTCTTTAGGGTCATGCAGCAGCTTCTGACGATAGGCCAGTGTTAACTTCATCTTTTCCTTTACCACTGCCTCGTCAGCTGTATGGTTCATCAGGGCAACTGCTTCCTGACACTGATGGTCATCAGACAAAAAGCTGTCTTCTTTGTAGGTCTGCTATGTCTGTCAGCAGTTGGCCCACCTGAAAGTGTTTAAGATAATATGAAAACCACATTTGTAGTTCCATTTCTTTCCAAAGCACAACGCATATATACAAAAACTAGATGCATGACAGGAAATAACATGTAAAACATGCACATATCCCAGAGTGACATTTAAATTTGCCCAACATTGATGATTATGCAAACCATTTGCATTTAAAAAGAACAATGATTATATTTTGTAGAGATACTATGTAACAGGAGACCTCATTCACAACATGACTTAATGACAGACCGATTTGGAAAAAAAGAATACTTCAAAGACAAATGTTAAAAGACACAAATGTTAAGATGAGTTTAAAAAGCAAGTTGTATATTCATTTGAAAATAAGAAAAAGTTAATCAAACCTAATAAATATTAGCCAAGCTAATAAAAGCATTGACTTAACATCAAATCTTGCACCTGTTTGTGGTTGCCGTGGGCGCTTCATCTGTCCCTCTGATGCTTCTTTCTGCAGAGTTTTGATTCTCCATGCCAAATATCCACTTCCATCTTCTCCATTGTAATAATGCTCCTATGACCAGAACAATACAAAGACCTAATAGTTATACGTTACCCTATTAAGGCAATAAATGCCACATTAATTATAATGTAGATAGTCTTTACTCTGCAATATACAGAGTGTCTCCTCCTCCTGTAAATCAAAAAGATTGAGAGGCAATAGCTACTTACATAACCAAGCTTGCTCCTGGGGTCAGCCAAGTATGGGAATCGGGAGATGATTCCCATTGCATATTCTTCCTTCAAACGTCGTGAAGGGCTTGTTCTACACACACACAAACCAAAACCAATTATAACCCATATCATCATAAACATCAATTTACAAATTACTGTTTGAACAACCTACCCATGTTCATTTGTCAAATGTGCTACCAAGATTTTCACCATGTCACGTCTTCGGGCATCTGACAGACCGTTGGTGCGAGCGTATTCATTTATGACTTTCTCGCCTCCAGGGCTGCTCTTTAGTATATCTTCGATCATCTGGAGGGGAGAATGATGCAATATTGGGCAAAGATGATAAATTAACAACTGACAAGTGTATATAGTTCCAAATATCTTTAATTTTTAAGTCATTCTAAATAAATGTAATTCAGAGGCAAGATTGGTGATCCTTACTTGGGCAAGACGACATTCCTCAGCTTCATTTTTTTCAGGAGGACTTCTAATCAACACTATTGTGTCATCAGACTCTGACGTGCCCTCAGTATCTCCTAATGAGCTTGAGCTTAAAGTATCTTCAATATAAACCATATCAGTATTAAGAATTTTTCCAATAGCCATATTAGCCTATACAAATCAGTGAATTGGAGAATATTGCTGAGAATAAACACAAAATTTGATAAGCATGTCAAACAATTTACCATCAAAGTTTTGTGCCTGGTATGAAAATTTCTAGGACACCAAGATCTGGTCGTGTCAGCAGATATTCGAATGCTTCCTCATCAACTTCTGTCTTCGAGTCATCAAAGACTTTAACATCCATTGTAGGAAGATCAAATTTCTTGGCAACTGAAGGGAGACAATCAATGGCAAATTGACAAAGGCCAGCAATGCCAATGGAACTACAACAGTTATTTTTTAACCCCATAATATACAATCATACACTTAATATATTACTATTAAAATCATTTTTAAGGGAAAAGTATTAATGATATTAACAATGTTAAAGTTTATCTCTTACCACATTCCAAAAACGATTGAAATGTAAAAGGTTTTGAAGAAAAAATATATTTCTTGCTGTCTTTGAACTTCACTCTGACAACATTGTTGGTTTGCATCCTGAAGGAACCAAAAAGACAAAGTTAAACATAAGGTGAGAACACTCAAAGTCAGATGAAGAAAGGAACATTCATTAGTGCACTACACAACATGAACAACATGACTTTGTTCATGTTGTTCTTTGACATGACTTTGTTCACACATTTTTAATATGTGATAACTGTCCAATAGTTCTTTTAAGGCAGGGTGCTCAACAGCTCTATTCGGACGGTATTTGTTTTTCATGTGAAATAAATCTGCATGGCACCTCAGTGATGAATCTCATGCATTCAGATGGTGATTTATTTACAGAGGAGTGAGTTCTATGAACCTACAACCAGGGAACGCACTGCTCACATGTAATAATCTAATAGGCTATTCATGGAACAATACATATAAATTCATGATGAAATATTGTACTTGTAAATACTTCCCAGCATTTCAGTAATAAAAGTGTACATATTACAAATGCATGCAAATACAATGAAGCAACAGTTATCGTACAGTGTTCAGCAGTGGTCAAAAAGGAGTCAAACAGTGAATTTTTATTTTTTTACTTGATTCAGATGGCAATAAATCGCCGAATAGCCCCTGTAAATGCTGAAAATAGCCTACGTTCCTATGAGAAACAATTATTGTCCAAAAAGGGATAATACACAACAAAATGGCCTCCAGCAATCCAATTAAGTTTAACGTTAACTCTGTACTGAGTCAAGTACATGTGGTGCACAACTCGAGCCGCTCGTCACAAAAGTTTTGTGAACAAACATTTAAAAGGCTGCCAGCTTATTGACTGATGTCAATTAACATTCGTAATTTATATGTTAGCTATTTGCTTTAAAACTTAGTCTAACTTAGATCTAACCTGGCCTAACTTAGTTCTCAAGTTAACATTAGAAAGGGATCTCTGTAATATTCAAAGAAAACGTAGCAAAATGATCTAAGCCAAAAACAGAGGTGAATATTATGAGAATGAATAGTAAGACTTTTAAACTTTACTTACTTTACCATCCAGCAGAAGCACACATTCTCATCTAAACCCACAGCAGCAGCGGTCGATGGCCGTGACTAACATTAATGGCGGATAAACGAATCTTTGGGAGAACAATTAGGGGAGGAGTCACAGTTACTCTTTAATTTTGCTCCCACTCTACTGACACATTTTACTCTGTACACTCAAAATAGAGCAAAAACAACTATTTTTGAGGAAAAAAATTTTAACTCTGGAAAAACTACTCCGCCGTTTTTCCTGTGTAGCAATAACAAAATTAACAGCTTTTTGACAGATATATAAGAGAGCACAGATAATGACTACTTGGCCCATGATGCTTTGAATACCCACCAATTTAACACACAACATATTTGGTACACAGATATTCCAACATTCCTGATGAAAAAGAATTTATTGTCAGATTTTCAAAATCATTCACAATTCACAAAATTCATTATGAAATTGATATTTTACAAGATAATATAGCCAGTGACACCATATTATTTGGTAAAATTGCATCAATTAAAATGTTCAATTCAATTAAAATGACCACAATATGCAGCATTACAAAATCAAAAGAAAGAGTAATTTAGGTAAATATCTGATATGAAAAAATGAAGGAATCGCTGTTTTGATCAGTAAATCATTTTAAATAGGAATGCACAAGACTAAATGAGGATTATGTTTACACAGAGCTGGTCCAAAATATACCTACTGTATTTTCTGAACTTTTTTAGCAACAGATGAAACAGATCAAATTCCAAGCCAATGAACATTTTTTGTAGCACTGCAAATAACTAACACTTCACATCTAAAATTTAAGGACTGATAGTTTTTATGTTTTAATATCAAGAGTTTCTGGCTTTCCCTGTTATTTTTAAACACTTTGTGAATACAAGCCCATAGACCATAGATTTACGCATAGTCTGCTTTCAAAGTTTTATATTTTTGAGCCAGTTTCTCTCATATCAAAGTCTACTCCTCTGAACTTACTTGTTCCAGAATGTAATATGACAGTCGGTTAATATCTGTATCACCTGGGTAGCACTGTAGGGTCATTATGATCACACTCTCCTGCCCTGGAAAAATCTGCAGCAAATCCTGCTTCAACCTAAGTGTCTCCTCTGCTGACCTCTCCTTTCTGCTCTGGGAATGACCTCTGACTGCCCCTTGAGGTCTGCTGATGCCCCCAGGTGTCCGTTCACGGTAGTTCAGCACTTCTGTCTGAGGTCTGGGCTGAGAGGCAAGTTGGGGGAAATTTGAGGCCATACCAGCAAATGTGTGATTGCCTGGAACAGGGGGCCTGAATAAAGATAACAAGAGTGTGACACTGCTTGTGTGTATGTATGTATGTATGTATGTATGTATGTATGTATGTATGTGTGTATGTATGTATGTGTTAGACTTCCACTAATCATCACTAATCAGTAATGATATGTTTGAATGTATGCATGCAGCTGTACATCTATACATCTACACAAACCTGTTTTGTGACCGTAAGAAGTCCTTAATATGAGGTCCACTTCGGCCTAGAGGATCATCCGGCACCATAAAGAGGTCCCCAGCAAACACGTACTGGAGCAATCTGCAGAGACATTGTTAAATATTTCTATTAGAACTATTTGTATTTCACACAGACATTAATGAATATTTACAATATTGTTATTACAGAATTGTTACTTTTTTTGTTTGTTTGTTTGTTTGTTTTTGTTTAATAGTGAGTTAATATACAGTCTGGCACTTTACATGTTCCTGCCTAATAATAATAATTATTATTATTATTATTATTATTATTATTATTATTATTATTATTATTATTATTATTATAATCATCATCATCATCAACATACATGTGGTAGCTCAAGTGCCAAAATAATCAAGTGTTACAATTAAAAATAAATAATATAATTGATTCACAGGGTAAAACAAAAGATGAATGCTAAAAAAATGCCAGATATTCCCATATCCCTATAACAACTACCACAAGGGCCAATCTATTTTTAAGTCTTTGGCCCTTAAAAGCTCTAGTTCACCTTGTCTTGATTATTTCTTTCCATCCAAATGATTCATCCACAAGGTCTCTCATGTTGTCATTTGTTACAATCACTCCATCTGTCTGCCTTGCAAGATGTAGCATAAATCTAAAAGCATATTATGCATATAGTTTAGTATGGTATCAGGAAAAACAGCAAAAGTCTTACAAAAATGTAATGTAAATGTTTTTATGATTACACTGACAAGTGCTGCTGTCTGTATCTGTATTTAGATTTAAACTCACAATGCTGTGGATCACAACACTGGACAACTTTGTGGAAAACAAAATCTGATGTAGAAACACCATCACTGTCAGCATGGTCTGGCCCTGACAGTCACTCAGCCTTCGTTTATAACTGGTCTCAACTAGAGATTTTTTTAATTACTAAAGCATTTTTAATTGTACAGTGAGGGAAAAAAATATTTGATCCCCTGCTGATTTTGTACGTTTTTCCACTGACAAAGAAATGATCAGTCTGTAATTTTAATGGTAGGTTTATCTGAACAGTGAGAGACAGAATAACAACAAAAAAATCCAGAAAAACACATTTCAAAAACGTGATTGATTTGCATTTTATTGAGTGAAATAAGTATTTGACCCCTTTGCAAAACATGACTTAGTACTTGGTGGCAAACCCTTGTTGGCAATCACAGACGTCAGACATTTCTTGTAGTTGGCCACCAGGTTTGCACACATCTCACATCTCAAGGAATTTGGGCCCACTCCTCTTTGCAGATCCTCTCCAAATCATTAAGGTTTTGTGGCTGACCCTTCAGCTATCTTCACAGATTTTTTATGGGATTAAGGTCTGTAGACTGGCTAGGCCACTACAGGACCTTAATGTGCTTCTTTTTGAACCACTCCTTTGTTGCCTTGGCCGTGTGTTTTGGGTCATTGTCAGGCTGGAATATCCATCCACGACCCATTTTCAATGCCCTGGCTGAAGGAGGGTCTTTCTCATCCAAGATTTAACGGTACATGGCTCCATCCATTGTCCCTTTGATGCGGTGCAGTTGTCCTGTCACCTGGGGATGGTGTATTTGGGGCCATAGGCAGCATTCCTCCTCCTCCAAACACGGCGAGTTGAGTTGATGATGAAGAGCTGGATTTTGGTCTCATTTGACCACAACACTTTCACCCAGTTCTTCTCTGAATCATTCAGATGTTCACTGGCAAACTTCAGATGAGCCTGTACATGTGCTTTCTTTAGCGGGGGACCTTGCAGGCGCTACTGGATTTCAGTCTTTCACGGCGTTGTTACCAATTGTTTTCTTGGTGACTATGTTCCTAGCTGCCTTGAGATCATTGACAAAATCCTCCAGTATAATTCTGGGCTGATTCCTCGCTGTTCTCATGATCATTGAAACTCCATGAGGTGAGATCTTGCATGGAGCCCCAGACCGAGGAAGATTGACAGTCCTTTTGTGTTTCTTCCATTTGGGAATAATCGCACCAACTGTTGTCACCTTCACACCAAGCTGCTTGGCGATGGTCTTGTAGCTCATTCCAGCCTTGTGTAGGTCTACAATCTTGTCCCTGACATCCATGGACAGCTCTTTGGTCTTGGCCATGATGGAGAGTTTGGAATCTGATTGATTGCTTCCTTCTGTGGACAGGTTTCTTTCATACAGTTAACGAGCTGAGATTAAGAGCACTCCCCGAGAGTGCTCCTACTGTAATCTCAGCTTGTTACCTGTATAAAAGACACCTGGGAGCCAGAAACTTTCTGATTGATAGGGTATCAAATACTTATTTCACTCATTAAATTCAAATTCAAATTTTA
Source organism: Hemibagrus wyckioides (assembly GCF_019097595.1). NCBI lineage: Eukaryota > Metazoa > Chordata > Actinopteri > Siluriformes > Bagridae > Hemibagrus > Hemibagrus wyckioides. Next base: position 12,158,758 of record NC_080738.1, on the reverse strand, counting down.
TTTGTCACATACATATGCATACAAATCAATGTATAACTTTTCTGAAATGCGTTTTTCTGGATTGTTTGTTGCTATTCTGCCTCTCACTGTTCAAATACACCTACCATTAAAATTACAGACTGATCATTTCTTTGTCAGTGGGCAAATGTACAAAATCAGCAGGGGATCAAATGATTTTTTCTCTCACTGTATAATATCACTGTAACGTGAACTTTTTACATTTTCCATAAATTTGTTTTCCATAAATACTATTTTCCAAAAATAGTATAACGGCTCCTGAATTTTTCTCCGAAAAACCACGCTTCAACTGATGCCTTCGATGCCTTCAATATTTATTCTTTTCAAACATCAAGATGCTCAACATCTCAATCATCAGATGGACACCATGAAAAAACTGAAAATAAATAAAAATTACAGTCAAATTTGTGCTGATTGATGAAGTCAATCTGCCATGACGTAGTTCGATTAATCACAAAACTTAGTAAACTTACATCAATACATGCTGTACCTCAAATTATAAATAAATGACAAACAAGATAAACATACCGTGTGCTTTCCAATCAGGATTCAGGAGACATTAAGAGACATATTCAATCTAGTACTCTCTTCAATCTTGCACCTTTCAATTTGTGTGCAATCTCTTATTTTCCGGAAATGATGCAGCTAGTAAAAATCACATGACTGAACCATCTAACACTACGTATTTTCCTGTGGGTGTCACTATTACCAACAGTAATGCAAATGAAATATACAATAACATTTATATTAAATCAAAAAAAAACTTTCAAAAAATGGCCAAGATATTTAGCACGAAAATATCTAACTGTGACCGCTACAAATAGTATGATGTATATTATATTAGTTTAATATTAATAGTTTCATATTATTATAAGAATATCATCACATATATCAATCTATAATGTATAGCAATAAATTTAGTAATAAAATATTTATGCAAATTTATCTTTTCCTGGAATGTGTATACATTTTTCTGGGTGACTCTCTCTCTCTCTCTCCCTCTCCCTCTCTCCCTCTCCCTCTCCCTCTCCCTCTCCCTCCCTCTCCCTCTCTCTCTCCCTCCCTCTCTCTCTCTCTCTCTCTCTCTCTCTATATATATATATATGTATGTAAGACCCAAATTGTCAATTTTGTCCTTCTGTTATTTCCCCTTTAAATGCATGTACCCACTGTGCCCACTGTGGAAAATCTTGCTGCATATCGGAGAGACACTTGCACTTTTCCCTACAAAGGTTTTAAATGCATGTACCCACTGTGCCCACTTTGTTTGGTGCGCCTGGGTGGCGATGTCGCTGTTGCTTGGGCCCGATCATCGTTCCTTGCAACTATATTTTACTATTTATTCCTCCATGTGTCTATTGGTGAGGTTATGAAACATCTCTCTTGCTGCTTCAAAAGAGAATCTCAAGAACTGAATGAAAAGGAGCATCTACAGATATTAGACTCTAAGAAAGAAGAGGAAGATATGACTTAAACTGTATCAACTGAGTATAAAGACTTTTGATAATTATTAAAATGAAAGCATAGCATAGTAAGAAAAGCCGATCATGGGGATAAAAAGAAAATTAAATGCATTTAAATGAATCCATAGATCATTTGTTATGAAATCACAAGGATAAAAGGATAAAAATAATAATGATCTATTTTACTTCCACGAAGCAAATTCTGAATTATCATCATTTTCTCTATTTAAATTAAACATTTTTTTTCTCAACAGTAAAACAAGAAATGTTAAAAATATCTTAAAAAGGCACATTTAACCAGCCAGGAGAGATATTAGAATGTAAACAGGGAATACAAGAAGTAAATAGCAAATTGACATCAGATAGACCGGTGCCATATATGGATGGGATATTGTACCTAAAATGTTAAGGCATTATTGGACTTTGGATGAATTTTACAAAAAACGTGGATGAGGGGGAATGAGATCAGCATTGATCACACATTCTCATATAAATGATAATATCTTTATCCAGTATCTTTACCTCTGAGAAGAATGAGTTCACATTGCCTTTACTGAAGGTTACTGAAATGAAAGAAAAACAGGACATATCAAAGATTTATTTGCTACTCCACTGAGTATTTGCTTTGCTTAAATGCTTTGCATTCTTTCTCTCTCATGCTCTTTCTTGGTAAAGATTTTCCTTACTAATTTAGCCTGTCTCTGCCTTTCCCTACAAAGTTTCAAATTTTTAGTGTGGTCATGGACTTTCAGAGTCCACTGTATATACAGTTCAGTTTTAGAAGCTACTGTTTTTTATTATAGCAGCTTTTTTCCTAGTTTAAGACATTATACATTTAATTCATGGTGTAAAGAATGTGTAGGGGTTCAACAATGTTTCAAGACCTTCAAAACCCTGTTTTATGGTTTTTGGTTTTTGACTTAGCTTGATCTTTCTCTCAGTCTTGGACTAGGTTTAAACTCAATAATGATGATCTAAAATAAAGATCTATGACCATGGTTAGAACTCACCAGGCTTTGAGCCAACACTTTATCACTGGACATATTCCAAAAAATATTTTTTTAAAAAAACAATTGTGGTGTAATAATATTAGGTCTTATAAATACAGGGAAAATCCTAAATAACAAACATTTTGTTTAAAATGCTGCCCTGTTACATCATCAAAGCATTTTACCTGTCAAATGATGCTTAGAGAAGAGTCAATACAAATTTACAATTCATGATGTAGCCTGAACTCATTTCACCCCTTTAATTTATTCATTAAGCAGATACCAAAAATGAATAACTATCATTCCTGTTTCACATTTGAATAGAATCTTTAAAAGCAGTTTTCTTCCTTTTGCACTTTTGGAGGTAATGAGACTTTATAATGCTTTTGAATCCTACTGCAAACCCCTTAACCAATGACATATAATTTTCAGAAATTATATCAGTATGTACGCATTTAAGAAATAAGGGTTATTGACTTTTTTTTTTTTTTTTGAGTTAAGAACTGCCACATGATTCCCACAATCAGGTACAGGCTTACCAAAGGTCAGTCCAGCCCGCACACTTCCGCAACACTTCAGAAAAACACCATGTTCTAATATTTTTTTATACTGTATATACCTCAATGCCTAGAATGAGCCAAATAAGAATTTCCTGCCATTGTGTACATGGTGATATGTACTGCAATAACACAATTTTTACAGAATTGTGAAAAACCCAATGATCCACATTAGATCAAATCCATCTAAACACTGTAATTGATAAAATCTTATTCCCTTTATTCAAAGGACTTAACATTGTCAATATCTCAGGTCAAAACAGGTGTGAAGAAATGGTGTAAAGTAAAAATTTTATAAAAAAAATTTATAAAATGCAAAGTAAGCAAACAAATGAGAAAACCTAAATTAAATCAATATCTGGTGTGACTACCTTTGGCTTCAGACAAGCATCTTGCACACTTTGTACACTTGCACAAAGTTAGGGATTTTGTAGGATCAGAGTCAGGTGTATGATTAACTTGTTATACCAAGCAGGTTCTAATGATAATCAATTTCATATGTAGGCTGAAACATAGTCATTAACTAGAACAGCTGTGTAGGAAGCTTACAACTGGGAGAGAAAGAGATTAAGTCTGTTACTAAGCTGAGGTTGTGGAAGACAGTTTAATGTCACAGTTCATACACTATGGCAAGACTGAGCACAATAACAAGACACAAGGTAGTTATACTGCATCAGCAAGGTTTCTCCCATGCAAAGATTCCAAAGCACACTGGGGTTTCAATATGTGCTGTTCAAGCTATTTTGAAGAATCACAAAGAAACTGGCAATGTTGAGGGCTGTAGATGCAGTGGTCAGCCATGGAAACTTATCGCAGTAGATGAAAGACATTGACATCGGACATCTTCCCTTCAGCATCGGAAGATGTCCAGCAGTGCCATCAGTAAAGAACTGGTGGAAACCAGTGGGACCCAGGAACACCCATCTACTGTCCATAAAATTTTGGAGATCTTTACCTGCTGAGCTCCTAGAAAACCTGTGCAAGTGTACCTAGGAAGATTTGTGCTGTATTGCAGGCAAAGGCTGGTCACACAATTATTAATTTGGTTTGGATTTCTCTTTGGTTCATTTACTTTCCATTTTGTTAATTGACAAACATAAACTTTTATTACTTCTATTTTTGAAAGCAATCTTACTTTACAGCATTTTTTCACACCTCCCTTAAACTTGTGCAAAGTACAGTATATATAAACATGTCAGCCCTATGATCCAGTTCTCTATGGTTAGGAACTTAATAGACTTTGAGCCAACCCTTTATGATTGTACTTATTCAAAAAGCAATATTTTTTGTGTTGTAATAATAGATTGTAGAAATATAGAAAAAAAACATTGTTTAACATAATTTCAGACCTTTTGTTTAAAATGTTGCCATGTTACGCCTGCCTTGGTTTAAGATATGGTGCAGAGTAAAACATCATCAAAGCATTTGCCTGTCAAATGATCCTTAGAGCGGAGTTACGACAAATTTGCAATTCATGATCTATCCTCCATTTCATTTATTTGATTAAACCTGAACTTTGTTAACTTCTTATTGAGAGGATTAGATAAAGATGTTGTCATTTATGACAAAACACACATTGGCTCCCAAATCAATGCTCATCTTATTCTCCCTCAGCTGTAATTATTTCTGTGGCCCCAATGTAGCTGCCACACTATGATCCAGTGGGACTCCAGATCTTTGAAACTACACAAAGAAACTACAGTCTACTCATATCCACAGTAAGAAATAAAAAAAAAATAAAAATCTTCTTAATAAGAATCGGTGAGTTGTTATTTTTTGGGGATATTGACTCCTCCCACAATTAGGCACAGGTTTGATTTAGCTTACCAAAGGTCAGTCCAGCCCACACATAAACACTTTAGCAAAACACCATATTCTTATCTTGAAGATATATATATACTTTCCTACAACTGTGTGCATGATCAAATCCAGCTGAATATGAACACACACACATACACACACAGACACACCTTTGATTCAAGCTACATATGCCTCTACACATGGTATCTCCTACGATACCAGTGATCATGACCCGTTCTGTTTCCTGGACCTGCCTAAATCATTAAATGATAAGTTAGCCAGAGGTCAACAATTATAATTTTTTTTTCTTCCTGCATCTGGTATCTGTAATTATAAATGAATATGTGTTGCACAATAGTTAAGGTGCAATTTAGTTGTTCACTCTATACTGTGAGTAGGGCAGTGACGTGTCTCCGTATGCGTCTTTGTACGTAGTACGTTACTTGTAATAAAAAGCAGATATCATATTGTATGTGTCTAATACAAATTTCCTTTGGGACAATAAAGTTTATCTTATCTTATCTTATCTTCTTATAAATGAGACTGCAAGCAATAGAAACCATAAAGAGGGCTATGGACTGCTATTGTCACAAAAGTTTTACACTCAAGTCTTCATCAGTAAACAGTTGATAATTTCAACAAAATAGATCATATAAAAATTAAAATGATTTTCCTGGTTACACAAATACACATCAATATATATATATATATATATATATATATATATATATATATATATACACTATATTGCCAAAAGTATTCGCTCACCTGCCTTGACTCACATATGAACTTAAGTGACATCCCATTCCTAATCCATAGGGTTCAATATGATGTCAGTCCACCCTTTGCAGCTATAACAGCTTCAACTCTTCTGGGAAGGCTGTCCACAAGGTTTAGGAGTGTGTTTATGGGAATTTTTGACCATTCTTCCAGAAGCACATTTGTGAGGTCAAACTGATGTTGGACGAGAAGGCCTGGCTCTCAGTCTCCGCTCTAATTCATCCCAAAGGTGTTCTATCGGGTTGAGGTCAGGATTCTGTGCAGGCCAGTCAAGTTCATCCACACCAGACTCTGTCATCCATGACTTTATGGACCTTGCTTTGTGCACTGGTGCACAGTCATGTTGGAAGAGGAAGGGGTCAGCTCCAAACTGTTCCCACAAAGTTGGGAGCATGGAATTGTCCAAAATGTCTTGGTATGCTGACATTACCCTGGATACCGTGGCTCTTGATACATCACAAAGACTTGCTGTCTTAGTCACAGATGCACCAGCGAGACGTGCACCAACAATTTGTCCTCTTTTGAACTCTGATATGTCACCAATAATGTTGTGTGCATTGCAATATTTTAAGCAAAACTGTGCTATTACTCTGCTAATTAAACCTAATGGTCAAATTTAGCCATGAAACCTCCAACACACACATGCAAGCGTGATTCGTCACTCCAGAGAACGCATCTCCACTGCTCTAGAGTCCAATGGCGGCGTGTTTTACGCCACTGCATCCGACGCTTTGCATTGCACTTGGTGATGTATGGCTTGAATGCAGCTGCTCGGCCATGGAAACCCATTCCATGAAGCTCTCTGCGCACTGTTCTTGAGCTAATCTGAAGGCCACATGAAGTTTGGAGGTCTGTAGCGATTGACTCTGCAGAAAGTTGGCGACCTCTTCGCACTATGTGCCTCAGCATCCGCTGACCCCGCTCCGTCAGTTTACGTGGCCTACCACTTCGTGGCTGAGTTGCTGTCGTTCCCAAACACTTCCACGTTCTTATAATACAGCTGACAGTTGACTGTGGAATATTTAGGAGCGAGGAAATTTCACGACTGGATTTGTTGCACAGGTGGCATCCTATCACAGTTCCACGCTGGAATTCACTGAGCTCCTGAGAGCGACCCATTCTTTCACAAATGTTTGTAAAAAACAGTCTGCATGCCTAGGTGCTTGATTTTATACACCTGTGGCCATGGAAGTGATTGGAACACCTGATTCTGATTATTTGGATGGGTGAGCGAATACTTTTGGCAATATAGTGTATATATATATATATATATATATATATGTGTGTGTGTGTGTGTGTGTGTGTATATATATATATACATATATACATATATGTGTGTGTGTGTGTGTGTGTGTGTGTATATGTATATGTACATAGCTCTGGAGAAAAATAAGAGACTGCCCAGTCTCCAGATTTGAACCCTATTGAAAACCTCTGGAATGTCATCAAGAGGAAGATGGATGGTCACAAACCATCAAGCAAAGCTGAGCTGTTTGCTTTTTTGCAAATATGGTATAAAGTCATATAAAGTTGGTATAACGTCATCCAACAGCAATGTGAAAGAATGGTGGAGAGCATGGGAGCCAAAACGCATGCAAATCAGGGTTATTCCACCAAATACCGATTTCTTAATGTTATTTAGACAAACCATTAACACAACTTGTTATGCATTTGATTTTATTTGAGTTATTAAAGCTCTGCAAATACTGCATGATCTTGGGTTATTTTGATGTGCTGTCATTTCCTTTAAATATACACTCTAAATAACAATAGTTATATTTTGAATTTAGGAGAAATATTGTCAAAAAATTAAACAAAACTGTTCATCTCACCAATACATGTACCTGTAAGAAAAAAAAACATAAGAAACTGATTATTTTGCAGTGGTCTCTTATTTTTTTCCCAGGATCCAGAAATATAAATTCCCTTTTATTTTCATTTGTTGCAATGCTCACTTTCACCTTTTGCTGCCTCTTTTTTTTAAGAAACCCTTAATTTTCATCATGTTGTCATTGGTATTCATCTAAAGACAATTTTTGAAAAAACATTTCTTAAAATTATGTGCATTTTGATAATGTTTGGTTTTTCTGTATTAACCTAAGTATTGTGTTTTTGTGTTTTACTGTTTTGGGTTATAAAATGTAATTATGTTGAGCCATGTTACCTTTTTCTATAATTCCTCAAAAATAGTTTGTTTGTTGATCTGGGTTTTTTTTTGTTTGTTTGTTTGTTTAATATCATTTATTTTAGGGCAGAATGCTTGGAATAAGCTGGCGACGCAATTCCTCACTCCAGTAACAGGAATTGAGCCAAACATTTATCATGTTCAGCCATGTTTTAAGTAGCAACCAGAGTGATTTTTTTCAGTGTTTAAACATTACTTAAACTCTGAATGGTTTTTGAAATATTTGAAGTCAACTCTGAATAATTATACAGACGTTTATTTTTGGCATACGAAGAAGCAGGAAAAGCATTTGAAAGCTCATTCTTTTCTCTGATTAATAAACCTAATTTAAATTTGCATAAATCAATAAACAGTATGCGTATTGTGAATGGAAAATACCCTTCAAACCCGTGTCCGTGAGTGAGCCGGTTACAACATCGGTAAAAAAAGCAATACATAGCACATTTTGCAAATCATATTTTTGGCTGTGTAAAATGTATTCAAACACAAATAATAAAAAATAATTTTGTTAGATTTTCAACATATTTGTTTGAGTACATTTTATTTTATGTACTTTCTGAAAGAAGCAATTCATTTACACCATCTATGGACATTTTGGCCTATTACAATAGGCTTATCAGATATAGTGCAGCTTAATTAAAGGTCAATGAAAAACATCAATGCAAAGTCTAAACAAAAATCTAAAGTCAAAGAAACGCAAATTATTCACTGGGCTTTCGAATGTTCAGATCAAGAGTCATGATTTGTCCACTTTTTATTTCACTTTAGTTTCGCTAGTAATATTCCATCAGGGATTATATTACGTCTTCTTGTATATCTTTGCTCAGTGTGTACTTGTTAACAGCTGTTAAAAATAAAACTTTTAAATGCATTCTGAATGTTTGTATAATTTGGATTTAAAAATGGATTAATTAACAGAAAATGCTATACTACTATACATCAAATTAATTTAAATCAAAATCAGCCATAATATTAAATTCATCTGTTTAACCACCAAACAACTCATTGAAGAATGGACTCCACAACACCGCTGTAGGTGTGTGACTGGCACCACAACATCAGCATTCTGTAAGTTTCAAGATCCTAACATCACACATGCACATCTCAGAGATGCCCTATCTGATTGAGATCTGAGGTATTTGGAGTCCAAGTCAACATGTTAAACTCTTTATCATGGTCCTCAAACCATTCCTAAACAATGTTTCCAGTGTGGCAAGGTGCATTGTCCTGCTGAAAGAGGCCACTACCAAAAAGTCCAATACTATTACCATGAAGTGTTGTTATTATATTAGCAGAATATTGCCCAGAGCATCAAACTGCCTCTGCCGACTTGCCTTCTGCCCATAGTGCATCCTGCTGCCATTTCTTCTGAGGATAGCACACATGAGCCCAGTCATACCTTGCCATACACAGAGGCAATGTGGCGTTGTGTGTTCTGACACCTTTTTATCAAAGCCAGGACATTATTTTCTTTCCTGCTTTAGAGTGCACCCACTGACAGAGATCTTAAATTCACCAAAAGATCTAATAACTCCTTAGACTACATAAATGAAACTGCAGAGGTTTCAAAAAGATGTTTCATTTATGAAGCTGGTATAATGCAGTATCTGCATGAAATGCACCACAAAAAAGCCATTAGGAAATTCATTCAGAAACTTTCACTTACTAGCTAAGCTATTTAACTATTTAATTCAGATGGACATTTAAATTACTTGTGGCACTGTCACATGGGGAAGAATGGATGATGTTTTGCATGAGAGACTTCTCCCTTACATAAGACGAGCTAAACTCGTCAAAGACTGTAAGAAGTGCTGACGATTCAGAGGTCTTACTTCGCAGTAAGTGAACATATTTTATAGTTTTTCCTTTTTTTAAATTGTAATCTGTCAGTGGATTCATTTGACCAATAGAGACAATCTTTCTGTTATCTTTAATGAAAACAGAGCAAAGGTGCTGGAAACAACTTATTCTAGAACATTTTTGTTATTCTGTTTTATGTGAAACCCATTTCAGTGGTGTTTGGTATCATTGTATTATAGCTTAAAAAGAGATTGAGCTATGGTATGGGCCCATACAAATTTAACATGATACAGCTGAAACATACTTGTTTTGTCTAAATGCATACATGCAACTGTGATGTTTTAAAATTACCATCTGCATTGCTGGTACTACTTGATTTCTCACAGATTTATTTCATTTACCTTATTTCCTCAGTACCATATCAGACATGGGGAATCGCGTGTTTCAGCTTCTGTCTCTCACAGGTTTGAACTCATGCCATTTTGCTAGACAGACAACACAACCAAACAGGTTTACTAAATCTGACTAGTCATTTAACTAAGTTAAAAAAAATATCAAAAATAGAAAGACATGCTTGTCTGTGATCAGCTGTAATTAATTGACTCATGAAAGGTTTTCAGCCTCAGTCCCTGGGACACTTAAAAACAGTATCCCTGTATTTGTTTGGTGTTTGGTAATTTGTCTCCATATTTTAGTCATTTTAGCTGTTGTTGCATTGCTAAATATATTTATTGGCCTAGACTTGAGCAATAAATAAATAAATCACTCATTATTTAATGACTTTCCGGCTCTCTTGGGATCGTTACCTTTTATGGAATTTTGTGTGCATAAGTAAATGATAATTAGCTATGCTGGGAACATGCTCTACACCTTATGGGTGCATTGCACCAGCATTTACCAATATACACAAGCAAGTATAAAGAAAATTTCCATTTCTGAAACCTATGTAAATCTGGTTCAGCCTGGCGTATGCTACCATATATGCACAATTTAAATAAAACATTGGTGAAATGATTGATAAATGGCCCAATCCCACAGTTAACACTATTTGAATAATTTCAAGATGATGTTTTGTATACAGTAGTAACATAAAATTGTATTTAATGTTTGTTTCACTTTAGTATAAAAGTTCAATTTCATCCACATTGAATAAACAAGTAGACAGATCTCTTTTTAACAGATTTAGTGTAACTAAATCTTCATCTAATCTGTCATCTACAGAAGTCTTCCTTCTCGGCTTGTCTGTACCTTATAAGTACACCCTAGTCCGTCAGGGGAAAAATTGGAATGATGCTCGGACTTACTGCCAAGCCAATTACATTGACCTGGCTATTGCTGGAGACAGTGATGACATTGTCAAGCTTCAAAATGAGGCACAGAAGCAACAATTCACTTCCAGTGCTTGGGTTGGCTATTACAATGATGTTAATAGCTGGCGCTGGTCCCTGGGAAACCAGTCACTCGGAGATATGACAGATTGGTCTAACGGAGAGCCTACCTATAAAGTGGAAGGCTGTGTTGCTCTAAATCCTTGGGGTTGGTTTGATTGTCCATGTTCAGTACCATTTGCCTTTGTGTGCTTTGATGGTGAGAAACAAAATGTTCACACTTAGTAGGTCATTTAGTAGGAAATTGTGGTTGTATGGGGGAGAAAATCCTGTTTTAAATGTGCTAAGTAAATTTAAATTAGAAAGAACTAAAGATGTTAAACAGCTTTAATAAACAATTTGACCAATGTTTCAAAAAGAAGACAATATTGTTGGTTTAATAAAATCCAGACAGGAAATGAAAACCACCCAGATACCTTATGCCTGACATGCATTCTGAGACTTTCCAATTATAGTGATGATGTCCAAGCTTTAGCAGAGGTCATGGTTTAGCCTAACTGGCTGGAAATTACCTAAATAGTTAGACTTGGCATGTACTAAGTATCAGGTGCTTAATATCGCTGTAGAAAATGAGACATTTGAGTAGAACATAAAAGTTTTGATGCTTTGGCAGATGACCATGATTGGTGATAAGAGGTTTGACCACTTTGTGTCTATTTTTCCCAGGAATCTATAATGATTCATCTTTGGCAAAATAGATAAATAGATATAGCCTGTATTTCTGAGATTTTAATGTTTGGATATTTAGGGTTCTGAAATTTTTTAATCTAAAATCCAAAAAGATGAAAGGGAAAAGATGGCTTTATGTCAGCAGTATTTATTGTAAACTGTGTTAAATATTAATTTCTGACTTTATCTAAATGCTCTCAGAATGTATGCACAAATGCATCAGAAGAAATTTCTGAAAATCTCACAGTTCATAAGAAAAATTATACATTTGTGTAATTCAGATGTGCTGATAATGTACAAAATACTCTCATTTTAAAATCTTCACATGTATGTGTAAAACATGAGTTAAATAATCATAATGTAAAGGGTTTAACCTGTATGATGTCTGGCAAATTAATAAATGTAAATGAAATGATTTTTAATTAAGCAACCTGTATATTTTTTTATTTTTAAAGCATTAATTAATCATGTGATCTTAATTTTGACAGCCAAGAACACTGGGTCTAGCAGATACATTGCCATTTCTACTACTATGACATTTAATGATGCTCAGAGTTACTGCAGACAACATTACACAGACCTGGCCAGTGCAACAACGGTAGAGGAAAATACAATTATAAAAGGAACAATTACTGGAAATTCTTGGTTCGGTCTGTTCAGAGACATCTGGATGTGGGTAGACAAGAGTAACTTTTCTGCCTTTGGTTGGTTGAGAGGATCACCGTGGGGTGTTGGGCAAAATGATAATTGTGGTACTATTGTTAAGGGCCTTGTTGATGCTGCACTATGCTCTGATATACTGCCTTTCTACTGCCTCAGAGGTAAGATAAAGTCCTATTCAGAGCCATATAATTCACCAATTTAATGGCTTTTATAAGCAAGTTTATTTTTGTATGGTAATGTTTATGTACATGTGCATTTCTGTCCTCAGAGTTTACAAAAAAACAAACCATAAGAATAAAGATTAGATCAAATCAGGATGTGAACGATCCTGCAGTGAAGGCAGCAATCTTACAGAAGGTGTGACAAATCCTCAGTCCTCTAATATACAAGCTTAAAGCATGTGCGATGCAGTGCTTTGTTGTAATTGTAATAATTTGTTGTATTCAGTCTCATAAGATTTTAGTGTCTATATCCTGCTTTATATAATAATAAATGCCACATTTTGTTTTTCAGATCAAGCAAAAACTGGAGGAACATGGGATATCAAATAACTCCACAATAAAATGGAGAGAGCAACCAGATGGCATGGTCTTTCAAAAGATAAAAGTATCTAAGGCCAATCAAATATGTATAAACTAATTCTTTTCATTTAAGCATTCTTTTTTAAAGATAGAAATTGAACAGACCTTAAACTTCAGTGCTTTTTAGACTGCAATTCTACATAAAACAATCATAGCCATTAACTTAGTAGATTTAGGTAAGCTTTAAACAGGCATTTTATTTTTCATGAGCATCAATGTTTAATGTGCTTTTATAGAGATGTTACATTTATTGATGATTAACTAAACTTGTATATATTATTTAATAACACCTGCTGTTAATTACTCTCTTAATAATTGTGGAAGTAAGATGGATGTAATTCTTTTTTCCCACCTGGATTCTGAATGTTAGTTTAATTTTTGGGAAAATTGACTACATATTGAAATCTGTTATGTTTTTTTGTTTTTAACACAATTGTTATTTAGGCTCTGAAAATCTTAATATACAAATATGTGTTAGGTATAAATTTAATAATTAAATGTGTGTGGAGATCTTATTTTGCAGTAACTACAGTGAAAATTGTGTATATGTAGTTTATGGTTATAAACACTTTTATCTATCAGTGAATATATACTTCAGAATATTGATGCAATCTTAATTCAATAAATATGTGTATATCCATCTTTGGCTATGTGCTTGCATTATATGCAGTCATACATGACCAAGCATCTCTATGCTTATAGTGAATGGTTTATGGGGAAAATTGAACAATTAGCTTAACAGCACTGGATATATCCAATGATTTGAGGCTCAAGCAGAGACTATACACTTTGAGAAGTTTATAAATATTTGATATGGGGTTACAAATTTCTGACTATTATCCTATTTCACATTATTATCTACAATCACCAAAGAATCAGAGAAAATAAAATAGTCAAATATTTATAAATAGTGAAAAATATTATAAATATTTTACATAAATAGTGAAATATTATAAATCATTTCAATATAAGGTGATGGATGATCCAGCATTAAGGCACTTCCTTCTTTCTCTCTGAGGGATCGTCCTTCTGTGTCCTCTGGTGGTGAAAACACAAAATGACACAGAGCCCATTGTACTAGAGAAGTGTTTAGTAGTGTGTGACTCCACAAATTATTAGCACAGCTCAGACATTTAAAAGTATGAAGGACAAAAGAAAGATTTTGTCAGTGGTAGAAGGGAAAGTCATTATGTAAAATTATTATGAAGTCCTCTGCACTCTTCAGATCAGACCTTCCCTTACACGGCTAGGGTTGTGTGCACAGGCCACGTTTATGTTCTGCTCCTCCCCGTGGAAGCTAGGGCCTGGCCAGGAATGGCTGGTGTGGGAAATTTCTGAAACTTATACTTGTCCTACATCTAATCATTAAGTACGTTTGATTTTAATCAGTAAGGGAAGGTTAATGCTAATTCTAATTCTAATAACTTTGAATGCTCTCCTTTAATCCTTAAGACAGATCCGATTCAGGTTTAATCATTAAAACATTAACAAAGAGACGTTACTAGGTAAATCGTTTAATCATAGATGATGATTAATGATAAACTGGTTAATCATTAAACCCACTTATGTTTAATCATATGATGATTTTCATTTTGATAACTAATTTAATTTAATCAATACTTACTCTCATTGTTATACACTGATATGTTGCCTATCTAATTATCGTCTCTAATTTACTGATTATTTGATTATTTGGTCATCTAAGAATCCTTTCTCTATTAAGCACCTGCCATAATCATTAGTCAACAGGTAAGCTTATGATAAATAGATAAAATTAGCACAAACGTAGACATAGAATTTGGGAGTAGGGAACCAGTTGGTTCGTTATAGAGGACAAAAAAAATATATATAAAATCACAAAAATAGAGATGAGCAAAACTGGCTGAGTCATCGTTAGTGTTATTATTCTCGAAATTTCTGGCTTTGGTGTAAACATCACAAGGGCATAGGCTAGCACATCGTACCCTATCATGGAGTTGGCTCCACTGAGACCGAGAAAACATGTTGACGAAGTTCAGAATCCTTGGGCTTAGGGGCGAGAACACCATAACAGTCTTATTTGACCCAACTCTGACTCGAGTGTTTATTTTAGAAAAATTAAAGTTAAAACTACCTTTATATAATGTACAGGTGTTATATTACGTCTTATCATCTTATGTAAATAAAAAGTAGCTTACCGTAGCAAGTGGAAAGTTGGTAAAACTCCATGTGGCATAAGTAAGAACAAAACAATAGGCACCGAGACGGGAGTGGGTTTGGAGAAGATGTTATTGAAGCGCCAGCAAAATATTATTGCAGTGGCAGAGTGTAATGGAAAATCACAGACTTTAACGGGCTTAAAGCAATAGAGAGGATTTAGGAATTTAAATTAAATTAAAATTTAAGTAAACTGAGTAACTTAAGTATACTCCTAGCATAAATAAATAAATAAACTCAACGTAAACCAAACTAAACTACACTTCACTAAACACAGAGCTATTTTACCCCTTTTACTTTTACCATATTAGCAGTATTACTTAGATAACCTGATATAAAATAAGGATAGTGTCCGCTCCCTAAATAGTGGCCAAAAAAGTGATAATAAAATTGGGGGTAAAGTCCTCAGAATTCTAAATAAATGCCAGTCAGTCACCATGAACCACACAGGAACAACAATCAAATACATGGAACATGTGGGTGAATGTTGAATTAAAGATGTAATGGGTATAATGAAACAAATGTGTTTTTGGGCTAAATAAGTTTTGAATAGAAGTTTAGATAGATCAACAACTAATGTGTGTCAATATTAAAACTTGTGACGCATAGACTGTATGAAGGCCACAGAAGGGTGGGGCTGTTTTTTAGGGAAAAGCTTAGAGAACGTCAAAACAATCCATAGAAAAATAGAGCCCAGCAAAGTTAGGCAGCTGGGCTAGAAGGTATATATACTGGGGGATTTGTGAAGGGGGGGTGCTTGACTGCATCGATTCATGAATCTGTGTATTTGAGTGCCAGTTTCGGTGATATTTTTCTAAATAAATCCGGTTGCTTTTTCTCATCCAAGCCTGGAGGAGTTCTTTATTTCTTTGTTTTTCCTGCAATTTCTAATTTGGACTACAAGACTATTGGATACTATTGGTAATTGGAGAAGGCTCTAGGACCACCCTGAAGTGTCCACCTGGAGGGAGGCTCTGGGTTCCGACACTGGTGGAAGCCACTGTCTCCTAAATGCTATGAGGGACCAGTTTCTTGAACACTGCTGACTGACTAATACCTGATGACGACGTGTTAAATGCGTCGCCGTATAGACCGGGGATGGAATCTGGGCATCCAATAATAATAATTCCAGGACTTTCCTTAATTTTTTTTATCAGACATTTACCTAAAGTACTCTTTCATTTGATTGCATATTATGGTCATTTTAATTGAACTCCCAGTGCAATTCATCAAATAATATTCTGTCACTGGTTATATTCTGTGAAACGTCAGTTCATAATGAATTTTGTGAATTGTGGTTCCTCTGACTTCTGGCAATAAAATCTCCTTCTTCAGGAATAATGTGTTGGAATATCTGTGTACCAATCACTATATATGGTGACTGTTAAATTGTTGGTTATCCAAACCATTGTGAACCAAGTACACATGATCTGTCCTCTCTTATATTTAAAAACAAAAAACAAAAAAACCTGACAGTGTTGTTGATGCTAGATCGCAGAACATAATGCGTTATGACACATGTTTAAGACACTGAATAATAAAGCACAAAGCTCAAAACAGTCCACTAAGCAATATTAGAGATTTAGTGCATTAATTACCCAGCAATATGGTGGAGAAGGTGGCGTTTCTGTCTCACAGCTTCAGTCCTGAGCTCAGGTTTCTGTCTGTGTGGAGTGTCTCATGTTTCTTATGTCTCATGCTCTCCACATGTCTGTGTGCTTTTCCTTGTGGGTTCTTCGGTTTCGTCAAAAAAGCACTCGAGTCAGTGTATTCTCTGTGCTAAATTGCCTCTAGGTGTAAATGTGTGTATTTCTGTGATGGACTGGTGAACCATTCAAGGAGCATTCTTAGTTAGTATTATCCACTGTGACCAGGATAAACCTGAAGTGAAATAATTAAATTATAAATGGCATATATTCCACTCACTTGCTCATTGTGAGCCCAACAAGGACATAAAAAAAATCATTATGCACACTCCCACATTTGTCTGCAGATGATTACGTCACTTATGCTTATAATCCAAATATGAGTAGAATTTGCTTTGCCTGCCAGTATACCCAGACATTCCTGCCAAAGATCAATCCAATATTCATCAATGTTTACCTTGCTAGAAACTGTTTCATTGGTCTCACCACTAGATGGTGCACAAACATTAATACTAATTTCATTCACCTGACAGGATCAGTGGGGTCAACCTCAAAGTGCATACATATGTTGCATGGTAAAATAAACAATCAGGGGACAATGATATCAATAAGGGGGCATCAATCATATGACAAATCAGGTGATTTAAAATTCTGTATCTTACTGAGACTCTAACGCAAGTTGTGATGTATTTGTGAGTACGTCAGGCTGAGCTTAAAGCTTGGGGAAATATAACAGAAATAAAATGTTTTATTTTCCTTCAAACATTTTGAACACAAAAGAATACATGTGATTTATTACATGTGAATATTAAATCGTGCATAAGCTAGATATGGTAGAAATAAGTTAGTGGACGAAGTGTTTTAAATAGCTGTAATATATGTTATTGCTCCATATTACAATGCCAAATGCAATGATTGTAGTGGGAACTGACTGTGTCTGGCTCGTTTAAGGTAACTCCCCTGTGTGGTTTTCCACCACAGACTGAATAGATTTGCCAAGCCTACTCGTATTCTAAAAATTCACCAACCTTACTGTACTGTATTGAAGGCGTTGTTTAACTGGTTTGACGTGCTTGGGTGAGGAAAAATGGTACGGCAAACTATTTCTAGAGCATTCTTTTACATCGGGGTGACAAAGGAACAACAGCGGATGCAAAAGTTAGACAATCTGAAGTAAAGACCAACCCGCAGAATCGGTATGTTTACATGTCACCATTTTGATAGATAAATGTGGGATTTCTTTTTGTCTTTGATAAGATCTTTAATGAGTTCAGTAGAACAGCTGAGGCTACCACATTCTTTAAGTACTAAAGGGAAGATTTCTTCATACAGGGACAAAGTTGTCAAATTGTTTTAGTGAAATAAGATAGCCGAGGGATTATCTACAGACAGATCATGAGAGGTTTAAAATTTTGAAATATACTCATAAGTCACTGGCATTAAACTCACCTGAAGTGTTTTTTATTCTTTTTTGCTTATTTGTCTTTCTTTTGTGTATTCTGTTTGCTCTTCTTTCTAAGATACTATGTCCATAACAATAAAGCAACATGAATCTTTGGGCATTTAGCTGATGCCCAAAAGGGCAAAAATAATCCTAAAGAGATTTGATCAAAAACAGTAGCAAAGCCTAGACAACATCTGAATATAAAGTGACAGTATACAGTCTAACTAACTTACTGTCTTCCTTCAGGAGAATATGCAAAAAATGGCTGGATAAAAATACCAGTAAGCACAGCATGGATCGTTATTTATCTTATTTACTGTAAAGACTATCCGAGATTCTGGATTTGAGCTTGCAGTTTGAATTGCATTAGGTAGTCCTTATACTGGTGGAATTACCATGATAACTGTGGGGTGCCAATAACAGTGTATTACATGTTTAATAGAAAGAGTAACCATATTTTCAAGATCAAAATATCAAATATTTCATGTTTTTTACAGTTTACCTATTGCTCATTTTGGGTGCCGGTACTTCACCTGGACACCTTGTGCGAGACTTATACAGTACTGTATGTGGTTATATACCATAACTACATCTAAGGTGATTATTGTCACTACTAACGTTTTGTGTGTCATTGACGAGCCTGATGCACTAAAAGAGGAAGTGTATGGAGGAATATAGGAGGAGCATGAGAAAGGAGGGATATGATGAACTGAGAGAAAGAGGGAACAGAATGTAGAGTGGGAGGAAGAGGAAAAACAGAGACGCATGTGTGGTAGAGAACACAGAGATAGGATAATGAGAAGCGCTTGGCAGAGGGACCGAGAAGAGGTAGAGAAGGAAAATAAATAAAGACAAATGTCCACTGGCAAAGCAAAGTCAAAGGTAATACTTTGCACTTCTTTCCCTCTTGACTTTTCTTGAACTTATTATCAATATGTTCAGCCTTGGACTATGTCTTTGGCAATTTCTATCTAAAATGTACTCGATTACTGTCTAAAATGTTTCTACAATATTTTGTCAGTACTTAAATAAGGTACATAAATAAAGCTTTCATCACATTCTCAAATATTGGACATGTTTGTCATCTAATTTTGAATCCATAATTTCATTTTGAATCATTAAAATGGGAACGGTTCTTAAGAATCTTAAGCACTTAAGCTTAAGATTTGTAGTCAGTGTCCGTGTGTGAAATGCCGCCAGTGGTTTTATGGCAAGTTTCTTGTTTGCCAACGATCACATAGTGAGATTAATTCTTCTATTTCTCGTCGTTTGGTAATGTTTTTGGTCATACTGCAGTTACATGTTTCTGTCTGGGGTCTTGTTACATCTAGGCCATTGTGCTGTTGTTTGAAGTGGAAGCAACAGTTCAGTATTACAATCAGAACTGTTATCGCTGATAAAATATGAAATACTGGAAATACCTATTATAACTTTGAAGCAGTGACTAGTAGTTTCTATAGCTAGACCTGTTCATGGAAAAGATAAAAGAGAGGAAGCTTGAAGCCACATCAGTGTGAATTTTGCCAGATTTACCCTAGGCTTGCAATTAAATTTCATTTAAATAGTAACAGGTATGCTCAAGGACTGGATGGCTGTAGGGTTAAATGTCTCTTTTAACCTGCTAATCTTCTATTGACTTAATATCAATATGGCAAGGTGAGGACATATCCAATACTAAGACATTTTGACCTTTTGGACAATCTATTTTGTTTGAGAAATATATTGAAAAACATTATCAAGCACATTTCTATGTGCTCTAAGTAACACAGGGTCAAGTAAGCGATCAACAAATGTGTTTCATTCTGTTATACTGAATGTTTCTTATGATATGCTGATTTTCTAGACTAGAATATCATCACAAAGGTTTTTGCTGAATAGCTTTAAAAAAAAAAATATTGGGTACAATATGTCCATGGGTATTATTGTACTGATGAAGTACTGATGCTGTTGTTGAAGTCACTTTGATGGCACAGGTTTGCTGGAGTTAAACAAAACATTGAGATCAGCATGACCTAAGAGCAAAAGCCCAACCACTTTGTTCTGGCTCTTACCCATATTCAAAAGACTGATTAAATATTTAACAAAAGAAAGTAGTAACATGAATCTTCCTAAGAGGAGAAATCACTAAAGGGGCTTATACAAATGTATATAATACACTTAAGTTATAAGATGAAAAATTATGAGTTCAGCAAGAGGAAGTATTTAGTCATTAATAAAAAATAATTATTTTCCCCAATATCTCATAAAGCAAAATAAATCTTATTTTTTAAGTAAACTATACCTCAGTATAATAGAATGTGCACTTAATTTCATAGAACACATCCAACACACACCACCCGCAATCAAGAACACATGTTTAGGGTGTACAATTGTATGATTCTTATCATTTAGAGGTAAATAAGTAAAATAATCCAGCTAATTCCTGATTGTATTTTACATATAATATGTCGTTACAGTTCAAATGGGGAGCAAATCGATAGGGCAAACGAGAGAAAGAGCAAAAAACACAAATAAATAAAGACATCTTATGCTAGTTTCAGCTGTCTGGTCTTGGTTGCTTAAAATGGAATGTTGCTAATCTTGCCCCAGGAAAACATTGTTCAAAAGTGTGGGTCTTTTTGCATATGTATACATCACCAAAATATATGCAAAGTCACTGTACTGTTATTGCTTAGTAACCAAACACCAATACATAAGTTTGCGTTGCGTGTAAACCCAATGCTTCTTTATTATTATTTTCTCTTGCTACTTCCTTCATATCATTGTGCTTACCTATAGATTTCATCAGCACTTTTGCTGTTGTGTTATCACATATTTATCACTGCGGTACTTTACAGCAGAAAGCCAGACATACTTTGTAAGTCAGTGGGGCTCAACTCCGGTACTGGAGAGCTAGAAACCATGAGAATTAGCTTTTCTTTTTTTTTCAAACTTTGGTCTTCATTACAGTTAAAGGTTGATGGTACAATAACCCCTAGATAATGAGCTTGGGAAATCCAGCCATAGATCAGCCATTTTTAAAAGGAGTAGTGGCATAGAGACTATTTGTTTTCATACTTAAATGTTTTGGGCTATGAAATGAAACTGGAGCCCCCCATTGGAAAACTGTGCAGACACAAGGAGAGCATGCACAGATACTACACAAAGACTCTAACTCAGTATCGAACCAGGGATCCTGGAGCCATGAGGTTGAAACACATCCCAATGTGCCACCATTCTGCCAACTCTAGAGATATAAAGCAAATATTTTATATGCTAAACACTGCCCATCAAGTTTCATTGACTGTCTTAGAATGTGTAATTGTCTATAAAAATAATAATAGTGTTAAAATATCTATTGTTCTTTTTTTGTTAATCTCTAGGAAAAGGCCTGAATTGTTCCTGTCCAAGACTGGATTTACCATAGAATATCAACATGTGGTCCACTGTTTTTCACTTATTTGGGAGTTGATGGAGCCACCTGGTGCACCTTGATCATGGCCCAAAGCAAATGACATTTGAAATTTTCAATACACTCCACTTTTTGTATCTGATGAAAACTAGTATAAGAATACTGAAAGAACTCTAAAAGGTTTTGATTTCCACTGGGTCACTATGCAGGATGACTCACGTGATTGCGTTGAACTGAACACCACAAACCCCAAGGACTTGTCACATCAAACAAGGGATATAAACCAAAATGGAAAACAGAATGAGCGTAAAGGAACACATAAAGACAATAATTCTGCCCAGAATGGGGGTAAACAACCCAGTGGTAGTGGAATAAATCAGCTCAACATTGAGCTAGGAATTGCTAAGACAAAGAAATCCCCAGAACCCCTTCAAGCATGCACATCCCTTAGGACAACCAATCCAACCTCAAACGGCATCGCAAACTCATCACTTCCTGAAGCCAGTGAAGAAGACAACACTATCAGCTGCGTAAGGAAATGTTTCCAATCCTCCAGAACTAATCATGATTGTTCAGAAGCAGAGCCAGAAATCATAGAAGTCCCTGAACGTCAGAGTGCAAGAATTCGGCGCAATGCTGCCTCCGGTGCATGTCGCTGTTACCAGGCAGTGCGGTTAGGATTTCTGCAGTGTCTGGAGGACACCCCGTTTGTGGTACCAGGCCTGGTATTGATCATCTTGTTTTGTGTGACAATCATCGTTGTCATCGCTGCTAGAGTAAGCCAAAGAGTGAAGCCATTGATTTAATATCTTAGCCATTTGCTTATTTCTAATATTTATAACTACTGAACTAGCCATCCATTTTTTCATCCAAGTTTTGCACTAAGATAATACTGCAGTGTTCATATAATATTCACAGGGCTACATGACATATACATAAGACTTTTCTAACAACTGACATAAGCCTACATAAACTTTGAAAGGATTTTTTTAAATAAGCATCAGCTGTGAAGGTTTTTCATCAATTCTGGCATCATAACAGCTAAAAGTCATGTGCTGTAGATTTTTTTATTAATTTATGATTGGGCTATGACATCTAACTTCAGGCATGTTGTATGATTGTGGCAATGTGACATCTCCAAACAAAATTCACAGAAAATATATGCGGCAATTACAGTACTCATAATCTTAAAATTAACCAAATAAAAGACACTTTACTTACAGGATATAGAAAATATCATCAAAAATTCATGAGTTTAAATTCCAATGATGCCACAGCCCAATTCAGGGAGCAAAACTGGTCATGCTCTGGAGGCATCACATTGCGGTGTCCCCTGTCAACCAGAGCTAGCCAATCGTGGGTGTCTGTGAGCTCATGTATGCGGAAGAAGGCAGATAGCACATTCCTCTGAATGTGTTTACCTGCCCTCTTTACAGCAAAGCTGGATTGCTGGTGGGAACTGGAGGTTTAGAAGAAAGTGCGGTGAAAATAAAATAATTTTCAGAAATGTGTGGCGCATTAAGTAGAGCATATTCTGGAAATACTCACCTCACCAAATATACACTGTGCTACAAAGTCAATTCTTATGATCTCCTAACCTAATCCTACACAATATCATAATAGACACAATTACACAATAAATATCAACAGCTGATATTTGATTATTGGTATAAGCCTTTATAAATGTAAATCAGTGGGAATCAGTGATGGGGGGGGAAAGGACACTGGGGGCGGGCTGTGAAGACAGTGGTGCTAAATTCTTATTTTATCTAAGGACATTCACTGAAACACAAACAGACTGTAAATACACTTCTTGTTAACCAGCCACAGGTGTGACCACTCACACATGACCCGCTCATTCTATGTGACCACAAAATTGTCAGGTATGATCATGACTACAACATTTGTCATGAAGGGTAGAGGTCATGTAGCCCTATGAACACTACCCTTAAGTAAATTGTTACAGACTGTACTAAATTTGTTTCTCTTTTTCTTTCTCTTTAACCTTCACCCTTATATAGCATTTAACTGGTCATGTAGGACCATTAGCAGTGGTGTGTGTTGTGCTCTGCCTTTGTGTCCCGCTGTTGGTGTGTTTGCCGTGCCTGCCCAGCTTGCGCAGGTGTGAACAGATGCTTGCGCTCTCCATCTGGTTCACACTATTCATCACTGCCATTGTCTTCATCTTCACCGACAAAGTCGACACACCATGGGAACAAGTCAGTCTCACTTCAGCTGTGGCTTTAAATATCTCACACACACTAGCCAGCTAATAGAAAGGAGAATCAAAAGGTTTAGGGATATTTTTAAGACATAGTCAAATGTAAGGCAATCAGCATCCTAAAACCAGGACAAGTTCACAAGATCCATAGTGTGATGGACACACAGCAATACCAGTTTAAAATGGGAATTTACAGTGAACTTTCACAGTTTGCTTGTAGTTGTACTGTATCTAGGTTAAAAAGGCTCCAGTTATGGATGGGGCGTTAGTTTTGTCTTACGTGCTCATAAAATTTTTATTTGTATGAAATGAACAAAATGCAACCATAGTCATGCCCTCAAACTTTTAAATTTCTTTAAATTTCTCAACAGGTCAAAATATTTCAACATTTGAGTTAAACACTGTAAGAGTATTTGGTTAACTATGTTTTCAGCATACATTAGTAAAGAAATCATTCAAATCATTCCTGCAGCCATAACATTTAGAAACCTAGCAGAAACTGGTAACCCAAATTTATCCAGGAAAATAAGGAACTAAGAAATTAAAAGTTTACAGCCTCTGGGTATAATGACAAGCTGTAAACATTCATTTGTGTCACTCAACATCCTGTATTTATAGGATTTACTTTAGATATTATTTTTTAATCATTTGTTACTGAAAAACAATATTAATATTGATTTCCTTCATTCTGCTCTGAATGCTATTTCAGGAAGGATACGGATAGAAACCTGGTCCCGTCATGTTCATACAGAACATTTAGGATTAGTCTAATATAATATGAGTTTCACACAATCAAAGCTGTATAACATACAATGCTCTTATGAAACACTATATAATCTGTTTCTATATGTGTGTCTCTCTTAGGTGGCATTTTTCCTTTTTCTCTCTCTATCAGTATATACAATCTTGCCCCTTACTGTTTGGTGGGCTATGATCTTTGGTATCGGAGCCAGTGTCTGTCACATCATCATCATCAGCGTCATTGTATCTGTTAACCACCCCAGGCCACGTGACGTGGCAGTGCAGGTAAGGCACACCCAGATATACAGGAAAGGGTTTCGCCAGAATGGAAAAGTCAAATGCAAAATTATTCAAATCAGAAGATAAGATAAGATAAACTTCAAGAGAAACAGCTATATAGTTCACCAGCTAACCACAAGAGTAAAACAAGCACTGAGAGATCTAACAAAATGCTAGCAGCCATAGCCTGTAATAGCCAACTATTTACATTTGGTGCTGTTAGTGAACATAATTATTTGCATCTATTTTCCATCTTATCTGACCTATTCAAAATTCTCACAAAAATATATTGTAAAATGTATTAATTATATTTTTGTCCTGTGGTATTGTTAGGATTTAGACGATTCATCTCTAAATAAATAAATACATATGTTTTATTGTGCTTGTCCTCTACAAATATGATATTGAAGTGAAAAGAATTAGCAATTACATAACCGTTCTTATTGTCTTTTTCTCAGCTGGTAGCAAATGTGGTGCTGTTTCTGTGTATAAATTGTGTGGGACTTTTTCACCTCTGGCTCACTGAGAATGGACGCAGAAAGTCCACCATGAGCCGAGAAACCTTTAGCTACAACCGCTCCAAACGAGCTACACAGAAGCGTGATCAGGTACACACAGGCACACACGCATACACACTAACCCATTTGCAAGTATAATAGATGTTATAAATAGTGTTGTGCAAAGTACAAAATGTATTTGATCTGGTCAGTGATCATAGAGTTACATACGCAATAACAGATTATATGTACACATGTAACACACATAAACAATTGGAAAATTATTTACTTTTCTCATTATTATATATTTTATTTCATGTAATAGCTTATTTTATTTTATATACATTTTTTTAGCTTTTTATTTAACTTTTCTTTCTCTGCCCCACCCCTTACCACAGGAACACCTCCTCCTGTCTGTGCTGCCACGGTACATTGCCATGGAGCTCAAAGGAGAGGTTGTTAAAGGCCTGTCTAGTACATTCACAGGAGCCGAGAATAAGCCAAACTTCCACAACTTGTATGTCAAGCAGCACAAAGACGTCAGGTGACAGCTCAAACAGCACATACTAAAAATGTCCAGCATACTCCAAGGTATACCTAAACACATTAAAATAGCTAAAATGAGCTATTTCTTTTCTGCAGCATTCTGTATGCAGACATTGTTGGTTTCACCAGCCTTGCCAGCACCTGCACTCCTGAGGAGCTTGTCGTCATCCTTAACAAACTCTTCGGCAAATTTGATGACATTGCCAAGGTGAAGACTTCTCTAGCACTGTTCATATATTCTGATCTCAGTCTGGGCAATTTCACAAAATAATGCATTTCACATAATATGTTTTATTCAGCTTTTTTTCTCTTCACTTACCTGCTTTCTTTACAGAAAAATGAGTGCCTGCGTATCAAGATTCTGGGTGACTGCTACTACTGCGTTTCAGGCCTTCCCGATCCAATCCCTCACCATGCACGCAACTGTGTAAAGATGGGACTGGATATGTGCACTTCCATTAAGTGAGTTAGTATGGTCTCAGATAAAGTGCCATTGGCATCCATAGCTGAAAAAAAAAACCAGTGTGTCCATCTTAGCTTTTTCATGTCCATTCAGACCAGTGTTTTGACAAGGGTTTGTCTTGCGAGTCAAATGAGTCTTTTGTAGCTCATCAATTACTATAATCAGGACCTGGATACTGTCACATGACATATAAACCATTTAAATGATATTGCAAACATACAAATCAAACTTTAGTCATTTTTAAAGGTGTGAGAAACTGGTTTCCTGCATTGTGTGAGGAGTAGTTTGAAAATTACACCAAGTACAGAAAGGGACAGTAGGTGTGGAAATTAAATGAAGGAAAGTGTTTTGCTATGAATCATACTGTGACAGTTGATATACATTATTGCCTGTCACTATACATACCACTCAGGATGGCTTAACTCTTCCTAATAGTAAATCCTGCCTCCCTGAGCAGGAACCTACACCACTCTTTCCCCACCCCACTATGTATGAATCATGAATCAGGAATCAATTCATGTATCCCAGACCACCCCACCCTGAAAAATACAAAACAGAAAAATCCACAAATACATTGTTATATTACATATAAGTTAAGTGTGCATGAGTAATCTGTGTAGGCAGTCTTACCGGCTTTTTTCTTGCTTTGCTCCTCACAAATTCAGCCACCACATTATCATCATCATCATCGACCTGTTTGAAAGCAACAGTGGCCAACAGTGACAAAAACCATAAAAGAGTTTTCTTTTATTTTAGTTCAGCAATCATTTTTAATTTGATCCATTTGAGTATATAAACATTGTCTATCTTCTCTACTTTTTAAGTTTTCTTATCACTGACACAGTGTGGGTTTGGGGTTATCCATGTTTTTCTATTTGCTTACCTTGCTCATTAGAATCAAATTGATTGCCCATTGGTTACAAATTAAGAACCACCATGTCTAATAACATGTAAATTTATTTCAGATTCTTTGACTTTATATTTTTTGTTTTGTGTTCTTTGTATTGTGTGAGGGAGCGTCTTAAACAGTCACTTAAAATCTATGCTAGTCATGGGACCAGATATGGCCCTTGGGTGAGTGCCTTGTAGGTCTGGTATGTAATATGTAACTTTTATTCTTGATTTGTGCAAGAACACATTCATGCATTCTGCTTGAATCCTCAAGCCTATCGGAGGAAAAAAAAAAGCATAAAACGCACAGGTCCTCAAAATACACACAGTGAAAGATATTGCAGTTATTTCAGTGTTATAGTATTAAAGGTTTAAAGGCAGATGAAAATCTATGTATGTCTCATGGTTAAGCTTTTCTTGTATTTTTACCCTGATAATGCGCTAATCCCATCCATTGTCCTAGAACTAACCTTTGATCATGCTTTTTTCACAGTAAGCTGAGGGAAGCGACAGGTGTGGACATCAGCATGAGGGTTGGCGTGCACTCAGGAAACGTGCTTTGTGGGGTAATTGGCTCGCTCAAGTGGCAGTATGACGTCTGGTCAAATGACGTCACTCTAGCTAACCGCATGGAATCTGGAGGTGTTCCAGGGTAAGTCAACTGATTGACAAGGTGGAATGTAGACCTGTATTTTTGTGTATTTTTGAGAAAATTATCATGTATATCAAAAATCCTTTTAGAATTTAGATCCCATAATCATGAGTTTATCATTTAGAGAAATTATCAGGGATCCATCTTCATGAGATGTGATCTCTTTAAGAAACATTGCAAAGATAGAAGGAATTTGAATTGCATAATACATTTCCTGACTTCACTGGGTACAGAACAGACTGTATCATGATATAATTATTTGAGATTAAATACAAGATACATTTCTTCTGTAGTGCATGAATCAGATATACGGCTTTTTCTTACTACTGAAACCAATACATGTGCTCTGACCTTCTCCCAACTGTAGACCAGTATTTATGGAAACCAGTGGCGGGCCGTGCATTTCACACCTAGGCCTTCACTGGTGTCCTTCCTGAATTAATCCACCTCTATACCATCATTATGACGCCACGGCAATAGATACTAATTAACCGTTAAATAGCAAAGTAAAAAAGAAATTAGGCGACAGTATTTCACATCTCACAAGGAATAGTCCATTTTATTACAGTCCACCTTGAAAATGCATTTGTTAGGATGTTTGGGACCAAATCAATTTTCTTCTCCTCTTTCAGCCATTGTCAGTTAAAATATATATATATTTACTTTGTGCGGTTCGCTGCCTCTGACTACTCCAATTATCCAATCAAAGGACAGGAAATTGCTGACGTAATCATATGCCTGCTAGATGGCCCCAGTGACGCCAACTCGAAATCTGATTAATAACAATTTCATTGCCACTTATTTTAAGCTATGGGCGCCTGCACTATTGATTCTGAAGGCCTTAAGGCAGATTTCTTTCACCCTGGCAACACATGATGTCAGCTACTAGCTGAAATATGATTGGATAAATACTCTTATCATAAATATACACTACTGGAAGCAGCGCAATCAAGAAAAAAGCTATGAAATGTAGAGAATAGACTATTGGGAATAATTTAATACACATTCATGGAAAAATATATTAAATATATTAAAATGCAAGTCAGTGATTCAGATCACTGCTGTTTAGGCCAGCAGAGAAGACCTTGCTAGCCCTGACGGCCCACCACTGATGGAAACTGATACAATGATTCATATTAATATTGCCACGTTGGCATGAATTAAGTGTTCTTAAAAGGAATGTTCCTATTAAATCATATATTTTTTGTCATTGTAGAAGGGTTCACATTACAGAAGAGACCCTTGGAAACTTAGGTGGGAAATACCAAGTCGAGGAGGGGAACGGAGCCAGCCGGGATTCTGCTCTGGAGGGCAGGAAAACGTACCTAGTGATTGACCCCAACACACAAAATAGCAAAGATTCAAAACCAAAGGTGGATGTGAATTTTTCATTGGTTATTTGGAAAAACTCATAAGAAAGTGCAATAGCAGAAACTACAATTGGTTTCTTATTATTATATTTCTGTATATACGTAGGTCAACAATCTGGCAACGAATAGCAGACCAAAGCAGAGGGCTTCAGTGAGAATGTCTCAGTATCTACAGTCCTGGAAGAGCATCAACCCCTTTTCAGAGCTCAACCGAACTGAAGAATCGATTGCTGTCCCAATAAGCCCAACAAGTGACATTGGTCAGTCACAAGAGGACACGGTGAGTACCAGCATTATTCTAGGAATTCCTCACAGGAATGTGCTGCTGTTTATTCCAGCAAGACCCAAATAACTCTGGGATCATATAGATTTATAATAGAAACTTACATAGCTCCTGGTGTCATTCAATAAAAAGAAATGTAATACCACTTGGCTTATTCTGGCATTTTCTGCTATGATATCAGTAAATAGAACAAATGTGTGTTGTGCACAGATATACAAAATTCATCCCAGTGTATCTGTGTAAGACTTGATTATAGTAATTTATGCATGTGAACCCTAGGCATGTATTGCATTGTGTTATTTGAAGGATCATTGGTACTATTTCAACCCGCCTAAATGCCAAGGGGGGTGAATTTCTCCAGAAGACCTTCTTGCATATGTGTTTAAGAAATCCAAGCCCCGTATAATATAGGCCGTATGATGTAGAATTTGCTATAAATAACATTGTCATACAGCTGGCTTTTCTTTTTTTGTCTTGTACACACCATACCTCAAGGATCTACAGGGGTTGAGGTTTTACGCCTATATATTGCACTGCCTGTTGACTAGTTTCCAACTTAACTGCTTTCACATTCCATAAAGGGCAGAGTGTGAAGTTGAATTAGTTGAAATGAAATGAAAGTGAACTTGAACATTGAAAAATGAAATGA
Source organism: Hemibagrus wyckioides (assembly GCF_019097595.1). Lineage (NCBI taxonomy): Eukaryota > Metazoa > Chordata > Actinopteri > Siluriformes > Bagridae > Hemibagrus > Hemibagrus wyckioides. The sequence goes on along the minus strand of NC_080738.1, from coordinate 12,128,596 downwards.
ATTTGAAATATTGCAATCCACATAACATAATGGGAAACATATCAAAGTTCATAGAGGATAAATTGTTTTGTCACATCTTGTTGGTGACCAGGACAGCAAGTCTTTGTGGTGTATCAAGAGCCACACTATTCAGGGTAATGCTGGCATACCACCACAAAGGACAAACTGCATCTAACAGGAGAAACTGCCAATGCAAGAGGAAACTGTCTGAAAGGGATGTCCGGGTACTAACACAAATTGTATGCAAAAAAAACAAAACCACAGCAGCTGACTCACTGTAGAAATAAATGTGCAGCTCATCTCCTTTTTCCACCAAAACTATTCATCATGTGATCCTCCTTCTTCTTCTTTCAGTTTTTCCCTTCAGGGAATCATCTCTCTTCACCTATCCCTATCTTCTGCATCCTCAACACTTGCACCCACTAGCTTCATATCTTCATTTATTACATCCATATACCTCCTCTTTGGCCTTCCTCTTTGCCTCCTGCGTGGCCGCTCCATGTCCAACATTCTCCTACCAATATACTCACTCTCCCTCCTCTGAACATGTCCAAACCATCTTAATCTGGCCTCCCTAACTTTGTCCCCCAAACGTCCAACATGAGCTGTCCCTCTGATATACTCTCCCCTTGTCACTTGTACCTTGTCACTCTCAAAGAGAACCTCAACATCTTCAGCTCTGCTACCTCCAGCTCTGACTCATGTCTCTTCCCCAGTGGCACTGTCTCTAGATAATACAGCATGGCCAGTCTCAACACTGTCTTGTACACCTTCCCCTTGATTCTCGCTGATATTTTTCCATCACACAGAACTCCCGACACCTTTCTCCACCCATTCCAACCTGCCTGCACTCGCTTCTTTACCTCTTTCCCACACTCTCCATTACCCTGGACTGTTGACTCCAAGTACAGGTGATCCACAGGGTTAATATTCATTGTTGGGCTGCTATAGCCAAACCTTTGATCACACATGTCAAAGTTAATTGTCAGTTTCAATGGTGCCAGCAGTGGATATATTGGGCTGTGGATAGTGTAAAACATGTATTGTTCATTGATAAGTCCACCTTCACAGTTTCCACATTTAATGCTATGTGCCCAGGTGTGGGTGATCAGTGAAGGTTTAGGCTGCAATATCAGGGCATTCCCTAGGACCACTACTTGCTAGATGGTCATGTGACTGCCTAGGACAACCAAATGATTTTGGAGGACCATTTGCACCCAATGGTTCAAACTTTATTTCCTGAAGGTAGGTTTCTGTTTCAGCATGATAGTGCACCAACACACACAGCAAGACTGCTGACAGAGTGGTTTGATGAACATGAACGTGAAGAACGGTCAAGAACATCTCCCATGACCTCCACAGTCACCAAATCTAAATACTACTAAGCCACTTTAGGGTGTTTTGGAGGAGCAAACTTGTCAGGAAACATTTTCCTCCACCAGCTTCATGTAGTGACCTGGCCACTGTTCTGCAGGAGAAATGGCTCAAAATTCCTCTGACCACTGTGCAGGAATTGTATCCGTCATTCCCAAGACAAATCAATGCTGTACTGTTTGGAAAATAGGCTCTACACCAGACTAATATATTATTGTGGTATGAAATTGGTTTCATTGTTCAACCCCTGTGTGCCTGTAATAGCTTGTGACTATAGTATAGTGGTATACAGGTACTCAGTCCTCTAATGCTAGAGATAAACCGCCAAACTGTAGGCTGCAGTGAGTGTACATCTTCATTCTTTCAGAGTTCATATGGAACTGGTTGTTTGTTGGATTCCCTCGTTAGCTTGCTAGCCCAAAACCTACGCAGTCACTGTTTACCCAGTAACTGAATATCGCACTCGCCTCAAAGCCTATTTCTGGTAAACAGAAGGCCTGTGAATATTCAAATTGGGAATATTCAAATATAACGAATAGGAAGCCATATCAGACACATGATGAATTCAACAAAACTGACCCTTTATGTAGAATTGCCAGGTAAACACAGAGAACATTATCCCATGTAAATGCAGCATATGTCTGTTGGCACTGCTGATATGTTTAGGCAAATCGAGATCTTTCACTAGAGTTTATGACAGTGTTAACAAGAAAATATGCTGTCTTTAAAGCACACAACTGACTTTTTATGGCACTTTTGTGATGTACAGGAATCAGCTAACCACCAACCATATACCTACTACCAAGAAAACAGGTATGATGCACTGCTTTGTTGGGTTACTACAGTAAAAGGTGATTTTTTTTATTGTGGAACTTGATTATCTATCTAATTATTTCTCTTCTTTCTCTTTCTCTCTTCAGGCGTTCATTTGTGTCAGAAAATGGGTCAATGCAGTCACTGGACCCACTAGATGTTTCGGGGTGAGAGAAAAAAGACTAATCAAATGAAATTTTTACAATGATCTCGTATACAATATATCTTGGTTATGATTGTTTTATCTCCATTATTCCTTCAGAACCAAAACAAAGAAACTCAACTGGTTGACGCTGCTTTTCTCTGATATAAATATGGAGAAGCAGGTGGGACTTTGTTCTGTGTATGTGCACTAAGAAAAAAACTACAATTAGAAAGCACATTTTGAATAATTGGTGTTTGGTTTTTTTTGCAGTATCTGCAGAGCGAAGTAAATGATATGCATCAGTCTGCGGCTTGTCTGGCTCTTATCTTCACTGCCATATTCACTGTACAGATGCTTACTTCACAAAAGTGAGAGAAAATTTAAATTAAATGTACGGGACTGAAATGATAAACAAGCACCAAGTTTTCAGGGGTTTCAACATCTATCTATCTATCTATCTATCTATCTATCTATCTATCTATCTATCTATCTATCTATCTATCTATCTATCTATCTATCTATCTATCTATCTATCTATCTAATTAAAGAAATACACCTCTGGCAATATCATATGGAGTCACCTTACCTGTCCAGTTGTTGATACTGCTGGTGATCAGCATCGGATTCCTAAAGGTACAAACACCTGTATGCATATATACAATATAGCCAGATTTTAGGATGCATAATGCTGTGTTTTATTTTTGCTTAATATAAAACATTTAAATACATACCATCTTTGTGTGTATGTGCATTTCAGAAATGGAACACTAAGATCCCGTGCTGTATGAAATGGATATCACTGCCGTATGGACTGATCACAAAGTCGGTACTGAGACTTTTTCTGGTCTTCACCTGTCTCCTTATCACACTACTCATGGCCATCCTGAACATAGTAAGGGTCACAAAGCACACACACACACACCACACACAATAACATATACAACACCTACACTACATAACAAGTTACTTTTTCATGTTTCAGGTGTTTATTCCAGGTGATAACTGCCTAAGCGTCAGCAACAGTGGGACCGCACTGGATGATCTAAATCTCTATTCTGTACCGGTAGGAGTCCAAAGATTATGTCGTAAAATGTTCATTCTGATTTCATTGTTCCTTTTGAGAAATACATTAATTGTACTACACAAACACAAGATATCTTTCACACTATTCACACCTAAAGTCATAGTACTGTTCTATGTTATATTGTCAAAAAACATTATCCAGGTAGAAATTACATTTCAATTAAGTTGCCACTTGATTGACCTTTCTTTTGTGTTTCTTGTGTGTCTTTTTACAGTATTATCTGTATTGCTGTTTAATGGCCATGCTGGGGGTGGTGGTGTTTGTGCGAGTGTGTTTTTCCGTTAAACTCTTTCTCCTCACACTTGCACTAGTTGTCTACCTTGCTCTCTTCCTGTACGTGTATGCACCACGTTCTGATTGCTACATAATGCAACTCTACAACCGTTCCAACACGTAAGAACAAACATTTATTATTAACAGTCATTAAAAAATGTAAAACATATGCAAAATCTAGACATAGTATAAGACATAGTAGAACGAGTGCCACAGAAGAAAGACATAGTAGAAAGACACAGCAGAAGGAGTGCCCCGCCCCTTGTTCTCACATCTTCATATGCACTCAAGTAAATATTTAATTGCCAGACCAGATCATGGCAGACCAGGACAGATTAAAATAGACCAGCTGGATAAATAGAAAGATGCAGTTTGTACATTTTCAATGTGTTTCTAGCGCTCGTATGATTTCAGAGATACCCTAGATGAACATGTTGATGATTTACAATATTGCTATGCAATGGATCTGGCTAGTTTCTTTAATATGAAGCAATACCTCCAGTGAAACTGCTCAGCTTTATCCCATAAAAGGTAGCATATGATATATCAAGAAGGTTTAATAGTCTTTTGAAGAGAGTATGATCATGTGTGATAGAGTAGAATAATAAGTGTGAAATAGCATTTGAGTATTTATTGTGAGAGTATAATACTGAGTGTGTGAGAGTGTAAGATTGTATGTAAGAGTAATTATGACAGTGATGGTGTGTATGGGAGAGTGTGTGTGTGTGTGTGTGATACTGAGTGTAAAACAGTATGCTAGTATATCATTTGTAAGTATGACCTATTATATATTCCTTTACCAAGAATAATAGTATGATATTCTGAGAGAGATGTGAGTATGCTAGTGTGTTGGCAAGAGTATGATAGCGTGATAGGGTGTAAGAGAGTATGAGGGAAAGAATCAAACAGTGTGAGACAGTAAAACTGTGTAAGAGAGTATAAAAGAGACTGTGAAATAGTATAAAATAGTCCGTGAGAGAGTATGACTTTGTTTGAAAGAGTATGCAGCGATGCATGACAGAGTATGTCAGTAACCTATCCACGTACTGTACACACCCCCCCTAAATACAAAAAAAAATCTTTTCAAGTTGAGGAACAAACTAAAATTAGGCATGCAATAATGTAATATACTTAGCCTGCTTTTATTTTCTTTTGTCAGATCTGGAGTTCTAAATGAGCCTAAGCTCATGTCAGGGATTTGGCTTTGCGTCTTCTACATCGCCTGTCTAATTCTGGCCCGACAGGTAGGGTTCGTGTTCCAAGGAGTTGTGACCCTGTTTTGATGTGCTGAAGTGCTTCAGTGCTGCATAACACATGATTTCTGTGTATGTGTGTTAGGACGAGTTGGCATGTCGTGTTGAGTTCCTTCTAGAGAAGTGCTTTGAGAAAGAGAGAGAGGAGATGGAGATGACGGAAAATGTCAACAAGCTCCTCCTCAAAAATTTGTTGCCTTGTCATGTTACTAACTTCTTTATTGGCAAAAATGTTCCCAACCAGGTAATACAAGTATATCGTTTATATAAACACACACAGATAAAAATGTCATTGTTAATGCAAACTAGAATCTTACCAATGTGCCTGTGGTCTCCAGTACTGTAGACACGGGTGCATAACTTGATCTTTTCTAATAACGTAGTTTATTTGTAGGGTCTATAAGATGTTTTTATTCGTCTGTAATATCAGCAACTACTTTTTAAATTATTCTAACAACATTAGATTTCTACATAAAATATGTAGATTTAGACACAAAACTAATTCTTGTTTTTAGGTCATTTTTTATACAATGTCACGTTGTGATATAAATTCCATTTATACATACTGTATAGTTCAATGTTTTGAAACACCCTCTAAACAAGTTTGTTCCACTTATACTGTTATAATAAATTTATACGCGTTATAAATTTTATTAGTCAGAAATTCTCACAGCACATATAATAATATATTGTAAACTTGTGTTTTGCATTGCAGCTGGCACTGTCAGAGCTGTTGTTATAGATTTATATAATTATTATATATTGTTATTATTATAATTAAGCAACACTTTAAGCAACACCTTCTGACCAATCAGATTTGATCATTCAACTGCATACGATAATTCAATAATACATATTTGAATATTTGATTGTCCAAATATTTTAAACTGGATAAAGGTGATTTGAAAAGTCTCTGAGGAATGAATATATACTGGGTTTGTTTGTTTTATAGTTTTCTTAGCATTCAGGGGGGAGCAAAACACCTCAGAAAGTCATCAGATTTGACTTGGGGCCAAATTCTTGCAAAGCAAATATAGTTTGTGGCGGCATAATGCCTCTAACAACATAACACAGCTAAATAATTGTGTGTGTGTGTGTGTGTGTGTGTGTTCCAGGACTTGTACAGTCAGTCTTGTGAATCTGTGTGTGTGATGTTTGCCTCGGTGCCCGAATTTAAGGAATTCTACACAGAGGACAGTGTAAATAAAGACGGCCTGGAGTGTCTGAGATTCCTCAATGAAATCATCACAGACTTTGACGAGGTATAATATTATAATCCCACTATATGTTTTCAAACAGAAGAGGGTTGGTTCCCCTTTGAGTCGGGTTCCTGACAATGTCTATTGTTAATACTGTACCGCAGCAAACAAAACTGAAAATCTGAAAAGATGATCAAGAGGCCACCATTTAAGTCACCTTCATTTCGCTTTGCTTTCATTTAAGAGGATCTGACCTAGCTTGCCCTCTCTTTCTTCCTCTCTCTTCAGCTTCTCAGCAAGCCCAAATTCAATGTCATTGAGAAAATTAAGACTATAGGCACCACATACATGGCTGCTGCTGGACTGACAAATCCTACCAGAGGAGAGGAGCGAAAGGTAAGTGAGTAAAAATCAATTGTCGGAAAGATGTGTCCTCTTATGATTAGCAGCGCGACATGAATTAAATGTCACATCATTCTAATTTGTTAACTTTGCTTGCTATGGTTGGAATGTAGTACACAGATGAGCTATTTTTATATCTAGCAAGGGTGTGGGTGTATCAAGGATATATTTAGGCAGCAGAGGATTTTTATGTATGCTGCTAATAATAGTGGGACTATAAATGGAAAGAAGTTTTAAAGCTATTCATGTCTATACAAGAACCTTGTTTAGAAGTATTCTGGGTAGTACATATTGATTTACTGGTATCTTTCACTAATATTAGGTTCCTCTTTGTTGTTAAATGTTGCCTGAAGCACAGTTCATACTTTTTGAGCAAAACTGATAGGTGATATTGCTTTAGCTTTAGCTTGTGATGAATATGTCATAGTAAAGTTTCATTGCATTTCTGTATAGCATAGTATCAAATAGTAAATTGCCTGGTGTAAACGTTCCTGTAAAAGGTAAATTTTCAGTTGCGCTGTTTCATATAACAGTGATAATCTCTAATTAAAAGTGATTATGCTGCTCCTTCCAGCAATATTACATAATGTTAGGTGTGTTACATAATGTTCATTATGTATTTATGCTGTTCTTTATGAGTGAGCAGACACGAAACATCTTTACTGCTTTCAATCTGTCAACAGAGCTAACATAAATAAAATATTAATATTGTATGTATTTATTAATTAATAATTAATTGTGTATTAATTTTTTTTTTTTTTTAATATTGGTGGTCCAGCAAAATATTGTGTTGAGTGTAGTAGGCAGTGTAATAATAATAATAATAATAATAATAATAATAATAATAATAATAATAATAATCATCTAAAAAAATAAAAAATATTAGTAATTGTTTTTATTTATTTTGTAAAAATAATTTTACAAAATTTATTTTAGAAAATATACACTATACACTATAACTGGGCCAGAAGAGTGGAAGTAATTATCTTTGTCTGTCACTTCCTGCAGGACAGCGATGCGTGCAAACATAATGTGAGAAGTATGGTGGACTTTGCCATGGCTTTAATGGGAAGACTCGAAAACATCAACAGACATTCTTTCAACAACTTCAAACTCAGAATAGGTACGGTCAAATATCAGTGCATAAATTTGATATGAAAAAAGTCTATATTTTCTACTATAAAGAGTTCTGGAAACTGTAGAAGTTGAATTATTTCTCTTTTGCAGATATCTTAATCACAAATTTAATCACAGATTTCTCCCAAAAGTGGAAAGAGAGATATTTTAATTAGATACTTGCTCATAATTGCACTGTTATTGTAATTAAATTTTAATACATTATAATGAAGGTTAGCTCATCTTGTTGCTTTTGTTCTCTCACCTTCATATTGTACTCCAATTCAGGAATAAACCATGGCCCTGTCATTGCTGGGGTAATTGGAGCTCATAAACCTCAGTATGATATCTGGGGTAATGCCGTGAATGTAGCAAGCAGAATGGACAGCACTGGCATACTGGATAAAATACAGGTGGGAAAGAGATGATACTGTCAAATGTCAAAAACTGTCATAACAGGCAGCATGTATTTATATCTGTAAGTGACTCTTTGGTGAAAAAGTAACCATTCATAATTTCACAGCTTTTAGTTATGGAGTTATATACCATTATTAGTTAGCTGGCAAAATATAGTATGTAGTTGACATAGGTTTGCTGACAATATTTTTATTTGAGAAATAATTCAATAATAGTGGTACATTACACCATCTTACTATTTAAACAAAAATAATGTGACACTATTAAAACTTTCCACTTTACATTAAATGCTGCTGTACATTTTTATCAAATGGTTTAGTATCATTCAGTTTCAGGTTTCTTTTTTGTTGTTTATGCACAATATATACTGTGTAAGTTCTTTTTTCTGCAAGATATTGTTTTTGTTTGTTTGTTTCAAATAAGTATTTATTGTCTGAGTTTTAATAGTCATGCTCAGAGACAGAGCATTTCTAGCTATCTGTGAAATAAGATACTGTACATATAAATATATTTGCTCCTCTCAGTATATGTTTATACACCGATCAGGCATAACATTATGAACACTAAGAGGTGAAGTGAATAAGACTGATGATCTCCTCATCATGGCCCCTGTTAGTGGGTGGGATATATTAGGCAGCAAGTCAACATTTTGTCCTCAAAGTTGACATGTTAGAAGCAGGAAAAATGGACAAGCGTAAGGATTTGAGCGAGATTGACAAGGGCCAAATTGTGGTGGCTAGACCACTGGATCAGAGCGTCTCCAAAACTGCAACTCTTGTGGGGTGTTCCCGGTCTGCAGTGGTCAGTATCTATCAAAAATGCTCCAAGGAAGGAACAGTGGTGATCCGGTGAGCAGGGTCATGGGCGGCCAAGGCTCATTGATGCACATGGGGAGCGAAGGCAGGCTCGTGTGATCCGATCCAACAGACGAGCTACTGTTGCTCAAATTGCTGAAGAAGTTAATGCTGGTTCTGACTGAAAGGTGTCAGAATACACAGTGCATGATGGGTCAGGGCAGATTTGGCAGCAAAAGAGGGATCAGCAAAATATTAGGCAGGTGGTCATAATGTTATGTCTGGTCGGTGTATATCAGGTATGTACCAGTATATGCATTTTATAATAAATAGATGTTTGATATGTTATTGTATGCTATTCATTCTACATTCAGATCCAATGAAGCCACAGTGCATTATGTAGGGTAGATAGATATTCTGAGATTGACTCTGAAAATGCTGTTTACTGCCTCCTTTAGGTGACTGAAGAAACTGCACACGTGGCTGAGAGCATAGGGTTCGTGGTGACCAAGAGAGGCATCGTGAACGTGAAAGGCAAAGGACAGCTTACCACTTACTTCATCAACACTGAGCCATCATTACAGCACTCATAATTCATATACAATACACAGTACATACACTGGACTGTATTGATGCAATGCTGCACTTAAATGACCACAAGCTACAAGCCCTGTGGCTTTGCACGTGTGCCAAATGCACTTTGCTAATATTAGAATATGGAATTTTGTTGGATGTTTTCATTAATGCCTTTGTTTACAATATTTATTTATTAAAGACTGTTTCTCACATACATCTCCCATTTTTCTATTCATAATTAAAATTAATTAAATATAAGTCCTATGGCTGGTTGATTATCCCTCTCGAATACTCTTACTCTTTGGAGGCTTTTGATTCATTTTGAGCAAGTGTTTCCATGTTTTGAGTAGAATAATACAAATAAAAACAGATAAAAGATATCTAACATTTATCCAAACCAGTTAAACATGTCGATTTGACAAAATGTTTTCGACATTACTTTTTTTTACTTGTTTTTAAGTTTTAGTTAAGTAAATGAAAAACTTTCCATGACACATGCAGAGGAAATACATGTGGAGGTAAGGCCACAGGCAGCAACCAATAAGTGGTGTTCATACAGACAGACAGAACTATAAACAGAGCTACACAATTTAGAGAATGCAATATAGAAGAACAAGTTGATGCTGCCTAAGGCAAACGCCTCTGTTGTAAAAGTCAGGAACTGGTGGTGGTGTCATCTGCTCTGTTCTCTTCTTCAATCATACCTGTACAACTCCTTCATCTACTCCATGACAAGCTGCAGAAATTAACCCAGTCATCAGAGATTCTAGACAGTCTACATTTTGGCTCCTAATGGGTATTCAGTGTTCTTTCATTTGTTTGGATTAGTCCTGGAGTTCTCTAGTCTTGGTAAAAAACTGCAAACCAATCAGTTTGAGATTTTCAGATCAGGGAAGGCCTGGTAAGAAGACCAAAGAAAGCCTGGAGGTAACAGTGAAGCTAGCTGGTTAGAAAATTAGTGGAATTCATATTTGGATGCCATTAATATATTGTGTCACAGTGGTACTGTGGGTACTTCACAGCACCAAAATCCCCACTTCAAATCTGAGCTTAGGTTACTCAGTGTGTGTGTGTGTGTGTGTGTGTGTAGACCACAATAAAAGCAGGCTAGCTCAGAACAAACCACTTGACTGATTAAACCAAATGATTGAATAAACTCTGGGATTAACACAACCTTGATTGGACTCACAGTCCAAACTACGTCATATCCGTGTGGCTTCAGAAAATGAATGTTCATGTTAGTCATATAACTACTAAAAAGATACCTTGGTATACGTCGTTACCTCAGTTATATTACACTGCTTCATTTTTTGTATATATATATATTTTTTTTTTTTTACAACTACTCTGATTGGATATTTCTTGCCTTTTGGTGGTTAAAGACAAAATGACACAAACATAGCTGGATTAACTGTATAAATGATATTAAAGAGTATTCTTTGTAAGCATATGCTGGGGATATAGTAGCTTAGTGGTTAAGGTATTGGACTACTGATTATAAGGTTGTGATTTTGAATCCCAGGACCACCAAGCTGCCACTGCTGGGCCCCTGAGCAAGGCCCTTAACCCTAAATTACTCAGCTGTATAAAATGAGATTAAAAAAAATGTAAGCTGCTCTGGATAAGGATGTCTGCCAAATGCCAGACATTTAAAGGCCCTATAGAATATATTTTTTTATTCTTCTTTTATATCACATATAATTCATAATTTCAAGGAATAGTTTATTTAAACAAAATGTTGAATAGAAAACCAAATGTATTATAAATAGAAAGAAAGAAAGAAAAAGTCGTATGGATATTTAGTAAACATGTCAATAAAGACTGGCACAACATTTAAACCACTTAACTGTTGTTAATTAACTAATTACAATAATATTACAAATTATAATCATTAATTAAAATCGCAGAAAAACAAAAACAACAACGTCTTCTTCAGCGGATGTATTTATTTATACTTTTTTTTTATTTCCGAACTCGCAATAGTGGAATTTCCCTCAAAACCCATTCTTTCGCTCTTGCCTATCTTCATTCTGATTGGCTGGGGGGAAAACTTACCTCGAAGTTGATTGGTCTATTTTGCTGTACATCAATTCGTTTCCTGTTTTCGTATGCACTGAAGTATCAAAGTTTAATTCACGGCGATGTTGGTAAGATACTTTGTAAACTATGTTGTAAAATTGTTACTGCTTGTAGTTTCATTAGTCTGACACGAGTGGCTACTTTATGAAACGTTCACCGTGTTGTTCCTATGTGTTTCTTAAAAACTTAGAAGTTAGCCAGGTTGCTAAATGAATAGCGTGGAATCGCAAGACAAGCATCAATCGTGCGGATAGAACGTTTTTAATTAATGCTCAATAGGGAGATGTTATCTGTTCGTTGCTTTCATTTCTGTTTATTTCCCATTCATTTTAGCCTTGTGTACGAAACAATTCACATGTTTAAATAACTCTACTTTCCCTTGTCGTGTATACATATATATATGTATATAGTGAGTTACTTGCTTTTGCCATGTCGGCCGTCACGCAACAAAACAGGAGACGACGCCCCCTTAAAATGTACATACTGACGTCCGACCACAAAGTACAAGACCACCTGGACGGTACCATTCGGCTACAGAGGGGGAATCTGTGCTTGGAGCAGGAAGGTGGCGGGGAGCGCGGTATAAGAGGGGACTATGTATGGGTAAAGGTAAGGGATGCTAAATATTCCTCATTTATTAACTTTCACAGAAGCAAAAACATGAGAAAGCTCACATGTCGTCGTCGCCCCCCCCCCACTATATCTAATTTTTTTTTTTGCAGGTTATAGACAATGGCAGTATGGTGAAGCTTGATAAGCACTTATTAAATGAAATATCTGCTGATCAGGCCGGCTTGCTGGAGCCTATTACCGATCTTGATTTGCGTTTCAAACTGCTCTCGAAGCCTCACCGGCTTGCCAGGTTATCCAGTTTGCCCATGGGGTCGCCCGTGTTAGTGCGGTGTGGCCAGTCAGGAGATCTGGCTGATGCTGAGCTCCGTTATCGTGGGCCCTTAATGCGAGGAAGCTGCGCAGTGTATTTTGGGGTCCAACTAAAGGTAAACATGTTAACTCTTCCTTCAAATGGTGGATGAATTTAGAAAATTTTTTTTACATACTTAAAGAAAACTCCTATCTCTCTCTCTCTCTCTCTCTTCCACTTCCAGGGGTCAGCAGCAGGCAGAGGCAGCAGTAATGGAAGCTACAAAGGCCACCAGCTTTTCACATGCCCTGAACAGTGTGCCCTTTTTGTCTCAGCCAGCGATATAGTAACACATCGATCCACCCGAGTCAGCAGTTTAGGCGATAATGATCCTCAACAAACTGAACTAAACAGACCAAACCAGAACAACCACAGTTCTAGTCATGTCCCAAATCCAGTTAGTGTCTTAGCACGTACGGCAGAATCTGTGCCAGCTAATACTGGCTTACCTCTGCTGCAAGTGGGGCAGAGGGTCTGCTTCAGCCAAGACAAGGTGCATCACTGGGGCACGGTGCAGTACTGCGGACAGCTTCCTGGCCGTACATCAGGAGGAGTGTATGTGGGAGTTTTGCTGGTGTGTGGTAATTATTGAATACCTACATGCTTTATTATATTAATGTTACTATTAATATGAACCATCAAGGATATGTTACATATCTTATAATGTATAATAATTCCTGCAGTCATGGGTGGGTGGGGGGGTTACACCCTCCAGTTTTTTTATATCTCAGGGCTTAATAACAATTGTTTAGTCCTCACCAACTTCTGTAAATAAATAACCTCAGTAAACCGATGTTCTGAAACCAGGTGGGAAAATAATAAGTACACCCTTTCCAGTTAATGCACAAGCTCAGTTAATCAACAAGAAGTGTGACTACCCCTATAAGAGCAGAGTTTTTGGCACTTATTCTGCAGCACTCAGGCGTGTGTCTATGTCATGTTCAGAAGAAAACCGATCAGCCATGACCTCAGCACAGCAATAGATATTGCTCATAAATCAGGGAAGGCTTAGGTTTGCAAAACTGCATCTGAACAAACCACAAAGTAAACATCCTCTGTACTGATGAGACCAAGGTGGAGATGTTTGATCATCATGCACAGCATTATGTTTAGGGAAAACCAAACACAGCATATTACCACAAACACCTTGTACCAGCTGTCAGCCATGCTGGTTGAGGGGTGATGATTCAAGCTTGCTTTGCAACCACCAAACCTTGAGAACTTCCAGTCATTGATATAATGATGAACTCCATGTTATACCTGACAAATCTGACCCCATCTGTCCAGCAGTTTAAGCTGGGCTGAAATTGGGTCATGGAACAGGAAAATGATGCCAAGAACACCAGCAAATCTATATGTGAACCGCTAAAGAAGGACAATCAAGGTCCAGAGCTCAACACCACTGAGATGCTGTGTGCAGGATCTTAAGCAAACAACCAATGCCCTAAGCAATGTTGTCAAGAAGTATAGGTTAAAATTTATCCAAAATGATGTGTGAGACTGAAAAACCCCTACAGAAAACATTTACTTCAAGTTATTGTTGCTAAAGGTGATTCTGTGTGTTGCTAAGGTGTACTTATTTTTTTAACTCACCTAGTTTCTGAATGTAGGTTTGTTGTTTTCTTGTTTACTGAGGTTATTTATTTGTTCATAGAAATTGGTAGGGACCACACAGTTATTAGTAAGGCTAAAGAAAAAGAGAGGTGAACTTTCTTGTCCTATGACTGTATATGTTTAGTAAGCATTACGAAGACTAGATAACTAGAAAGTTATACAATCTCTGTCAAGTAATGATGTGTTAGATAGTTAGATAATCAGTGAAAGGAATCAATCAGAGTATTACTCCAGCAGTTTTGCTACAGCCTTTAAAGCACGTTTCCCCCGAGCTAGGGAAAGGAAAGAAAAATCTCCTGACCTAAACCTTATAGAATTTCATGATTTTTGTGGTTTAGAGCACAATAAGGCACATACAGTCCATCTGAAGTCTGAAAACACCCGAGATATATAATATATTTATTAAATATTAAATTAAATTATTAAATATATATTTGATATAGTTGGACATCAGTATTTTTAAATGAGGATAGATCAGAATTTCAGCTTTCATTTCCCGATATTATCTAGATATGTTAAAAAAAAATAATAATAATCAGAAGTATTGAAACATGTGACTGACAGGGATGAGTCCTAAACTGTGCCTGTGAAGACATTTGATGTTAAAAAGTGTTAGGGTGAAAACCAGAGGTCTGACACATTGCACAAGCATTGAGCATAGCCAGTACAACACTTTGGAATGTCCTGAAAACCACTGATGAAAACTGAAGAGAGAGCAAACAATAAGTTAAAGAAGCTAAAGTGAAAAAGCAGTTTGGTGATGCCAGTGGGTCACTGACTGATGCATGCCAGGGTTATGTAACAAAATTTGAAGTGTTTAGCAAAAGTTTAACACCACTAATATCTGTATATATTAGGAAATTTGAGATTCTGATTTACTGTCTCATATTGATCTTGTGATCTCAAACCCAGATGCCTTCAGTGAATAGCAAAGACAAAAGAACTGGCCTTTCCTTTCCAATACATTCGATTGGGATTGTAAATCAATTTATAACAAAAACCACAAAAAAATGTTTGAAAATGTAGTCCTACAGGTTTTCAGTTCTGTTCACAGTAGAGGGGAAGTGCTGTTGAGTGTATCTGTCGTGATTGCATATACAATACAGATGTAGTAGATAAATACACAAAAGAAAGTTCCACAATAACAATATTGTGCATGTTGTAGTGGAGTGGTGTGATGTCGCTCTTACTACTCTGATGTCCTTCAGCAGACTTTGATTTTTCTTAAACCACATAAGTAAAATAATATAGTAAAAAAAAAAAAAAAAAAGCCACATTACAGTGAAACCAGAAAGCACAGATTTTCCCGTAGCTGAAAAACCCACTCACTGTTACAGAACACAGAAATTTGGAAATTCCTTACAGAAACCTTCACCCAGTAAATGATTTGATATTTTTCTTTGTTAAATAGCGTATTTTTTTCTTATCTAAGTTTATTAGATAGAGGTTGTGTGGAAAATGTTATCAGCTCATACCAGCTGTAGCTGTTAGTGTTATAAGTGTTGCTTTTTTGTATGTGTGTATCTTCAGGATAATCCATTAGGAAACTGGAATGGTTATGTTAAAACCTACAAACTGTGCTCCATTCCTTCTCCTGAATTCGGCCTCCTTGTTCCCCTCTCCAAAGTAACTGCAGGTAATAACCAGTTCAAAACTCCAACGTGGTGGGTTTCAGTGACTGGAGCCACTTGTAAAAGTTCAACACTATTGTTTTTTACTTTCTTTCCATTTTTTAGAAACAAGATCAGACCGCCCAACTCCAGAAATCCCTCCACTTCCTTCCTCCAAAAATGTCCATCAGCCTTCTTCACCCACTCACAACAGACACCTTCCACAGACTACAGCACCCACAAACCCTACCAACCCTAGACTGCTGATAGAGCCCTCCATGCTAGCCATGGCTAAATCTGCTCTACAACCTCCAACTTCATCAGCAGTTTCAAAAGTTGCTTTAAAACCTCCTCCAGTCCCGATCGTTAAACCCGCTCTCAAACCACCCCCCGTTCCACTTAATAAGCCACAACCCATGCCTATTTCACCCTCCACTGACCAGTTGTATACTGCGAATGGATTTCACAATCCACCCTCTCCACTGATAACAGAGAAAGAAGAGGCGAAATCGTGGTTGGAGGTTGGGTCTATGGTTGAGGTGAATGACCCCCCACTTTATGGAGTCATTCGGTGGATTGGATACATCAGTGGAATTTCAGAACCAGTGGCTGGCATCGAACTGGTATGACTTTGGATTATGTTGTTTTTGATCGCGTAAAATGGCATAAATATCATGTCAAGATATTTTTGCAGCGCAAAAGAGTGTTGTAAATTCTTTGTGTTTTAACAAAAATAAGTGTAACATGAAATAGAGATAAATATATCACAAGATTATAGCACTGGGACATTTAATAAATTATTTAATTAGAAAAACTGCTATAATAATTTTAAAGATGCAGGGACAATGCTTCTGTTTTACAGATTTCACCAAGATATAATATTTCTTGTCACATTACTGCATCTATGCTGCAAGGCATAATGTTAATACTGTAACAAGTTCTTTATCACAGTAGTGCATGATGTCTTCACACCCTCAATTGAGTCACAGGCTAAATGAAACAATAATTTGTTGATCCTGTTTTTTTGTTTTTTTTTTAAGGACCAGGAGTTAACTGCTGCCACAGATGGTAACTACCTTGGAGAGCGTCATTTCCGTTGCCCCCCTAACAAGGGGCTGTTTATCAAACTGCGTAACTGTAGGCGAGACTCCAGATTTCCTGTCCCAGAGATGCCAATCAATCAGGTGGAGCGCTGCAATTCAATTGGTGAGTGTACGGTTTGAGGATGGCGTGCCAACATTCCAACGATGCTGACTGAAATGTGTTTCACGGAGCTCTCTTTGGAGCATTGTCATGCTGGAACAGGTTTAGGTTCAGTTGCCCAACCCTTTTGGCCTTCAATCCGTTCATTCATTTTTTTTTTTTTGGTCACTATTGTATTGGCTTAGACTGAGACAATATTTGTATTATAAGACAGAAATTGCTGGCTAACTTGTTAATAATGTTGTCCACCCAACTTAGATAACATTCTGAGGAAGCTCAATGAATAATAACTGGCATTGGTTTTCTATATGAGTGAAATAGTCGGCACACAGATAAATGGTTTGAGATATACAGCTCTGGAAAAAAATAAGAGACCACTGCCCAATTTCCAGATTTGAACCCTATTGAAAACCTCTGGAATGCCATCAAGAGGAAGATGGATGGTCACAAACCATTTATTAGCCATTTAAACTGATTATTTTGCAGTGGTCTCTTATTTTTTTCCATATATATATATATATATATATATATATATATATATATATATATATATATATATATATTGTAATTCTTTTTGGATACAGTTCCACAAGCATTTTGTGTTCATCTATGAATTTCAGCATTTGCAGAATGGGGCAGTAAGCGTGTGGAGGAGAACACCCCCCCCATGTTGGGTCTGGAAGCTCAGCAGTTGTATGAAGGTTTTAAGAAAGGTATTCAGGGCCATCTCAACTCTTGCTACCTGGATGCATCACTCTTCAGGTGAGAATCACAAAGTAAACCTCAGTCTTTATCTCACGTTGGTATCACAAAACAAACCTGGCTTTGTTGTTTATATAAAACTGTGTTACATTTAGGGAGATGCTGGAATATGGCAAACAAAATCTTTGAAATTTGCTCGCCTTTGTTTATTTTAGCTCAGGTTAAAGGCATTTATATTTGCATGAGTGCCTTTTTTTAGTTCACTGATCAAACAGCAGTTAGAGATTCTTTATACAGTTATCCCAGAGCAGCAATTAGATATAACATTTTCTTGTGTTTGTGATGATTTTTGCTATTCATTGAGCAATTTTTGTAAAGGTAGGTGAATAATTTTTCTTCCTCTGCTTCCTTCAGTCTGTTTGCATGCTGCAGTTCAGTCGACTGGGTTTTGTTTTGGCCGTGCAACAAAGATGGCCACCGAAGCAAAGATGCTCAGGAACTGCTGCGCTGTGAAATTGTCAATCCTTTACGCAGGTTTGCATTTTGCGTCATATAAAGAGATATATTTCGGGTGAAGTTTACACTGCATGGGAAAAGTGGCTGAAATCAGTTCATTTCTCCTTATATGAAAGTCCTTATATGAATCTGACATTTAGTTTTTCATAGATGCTACTGAAATTCAGATACATATCAGTACACTGTTATAGTGAGAATTTGTCTTAGGACTATTAGTACATGTACAGTCTATGTCAGCAGAGAAAATCGTCATGGAAATAAGAGTCGCCATCTACCTCTGATCTACCTGAATGAACAGGGAGACAGAGTATGTCATCCCTCACACCCAGAGAGTACTGTCTGTCTGGTTGTTTTGTCTCCTGTCCACAGATATCAGTTGCATCGTAGGGATTCTAACATGTTATCTCCAAATAATAGGGTGAAAACTTTTCTGTTTCTCCACACCATACTTCATCTCTAACATTCCAGGAAAACATGTGAGCGTAGATAGTAATGGGTTGCGGAATAGTTTATGTGAGGGGGTGTGTGTTCCAGTCAATGTGGTAATTGTGGTCATTAGGGATTGTGTTGTTGACTTTAATATTAAGGCCGATGGCAGATGTGAATCATTCTGTAATTACCTTTAGAGCGAACATCTGTCTTTGACTCATGTGTATAAGTCATGCAAACTGTAATGCTGTGTAATATAAAATCTGGTCTGTAGCTGTACAAATAATGCTGTATATACATTTAGGTTTGGATATGTGTGCGCCAGTAAAACCATGGCATTGCGGAAGCTTCTGGAAGCTGAGACTACAGACACAGGCTTTACTAATGAAGAGAAAGGTAGAGTTAAACACAAAGAAAATAGCCAGGCTTTACTTCCCGCGACGAGTCTAACAGGATTCCTTGCATATGTGTTTCAGATCCTGAAGAATTCCTCAACAAGCTTTTCCAGCTCCTCCGGGTGGAACCTCTTCTGAAGATTAGGTACAACCCTTCGCCCCTTTCATCCCTTCTCCATAATGTATATTTGTACATAATGTGGTTTGTTTTTTGCTCATCTCATTGCTTTTTCTGTGCTTGTTTTCTCATTTAGATCTATGAGCCAGGAGCCACAGGAATGCCACATTTATCAACTCTTCCCTCCTACGCTTCCCTGTCCATCTTCCCCTATTCGTTCTCCACTCTCGCCCTCTCTCTCTCCCTCTCTCTCCCCAATCCCTCTGTTTTCTCCCTCAGTTGGACTCATGAGGGTTGCCAGTGTGCAGACACTGCTGGAGTCTTCCTTCATGCATTCTGGGCTTAAATTCACAGAGGTAAAGGCAACTCTGACTCACAGTGATGGTAATGGTGTCTGATCTAGGGCTTTGTGTATAACATTCAATAATCAACCTTAAAGCTGATGTCATTTTTAACCCCTTCAGACCGTGTAGCCATCACAAAACAACTTTATGGTTTTTTGTTTTGTTTTGTTTTTGTTCTTGTTGTTTTTCAATATGAAACTCTTTGAGGCTTGTTTCCCAAAGTCATTCAAGCCATAGTATTGTTGAATGAGATATGGAAAAGAGATATTCAGACATCTTCAAGTTATCTTCAAGCATGGTTTTTAACAGGATACAGAGTCTTGATTTAAACAGCCTTCGCGGTATGCAAGTTATTTTGTTGTGCACTCACGCTACATAATAGCATTAAACAGGGCTATTAACCAGGAGCCAAAGCAATATCTTTGCCATTCAACAAGAATGTCTGGTTCCGCATAATGGAAAGATGTCTCTCTGATGTCATTGCTGCGCTCAAGCGCTATACATCATTAGATAAGTTATTCAGAAAGAACGTTTAGATGTCTGCTGAATTTACCTATGGAGTAGTTTTTGAGGTTAATATAAGGATTGTGGAAGGAGATGGACTGTCAGCAGAATCGGCAATTTCAGATCTGTTTAATTTTTTCTTGCCCTCTTTTTTTTCTCAGTGTGGTTATTTGCAAATTCTCACCATCTAGCACAGATCATTTACATTCACATTTCTGGCATTTGCCCTTATAATTTATCTCATTTTATACAACTGAACTATTGAGGGTCGCTCTAGGGCCCAGCAGTGGCACCTTGCTGGGATTCGAACTCACAACCGTCCCGATCAGTAGTCCAACACCTTAACCACTAGGTGACCACAGCACATCAGTTATTAACAGGAGGGTCAAGGTTACAGCAGCATTACTGAATCTAACCATTTAAGCTTCCAGCTCAGTGTGTCCAGACATTTATGTCCATGCTCTCATTAGTACATACATTTTCCTGTTAGTCTTCCGGATGAATAACTCAATAATACACTATGAGCTTAATACATATTGACTAAAGGCTTTGTTCATTTCATTATGTGCATTATGAGCTGACAATATGACAGTACAAAAATGTCATAGCATACAACATCATGACTTTAGATTAGATTAGATTAGATTAGATTAGATTAGATGCAACTTTGTCACTGCACATGTGGGTACAAGGCAACGAAATACAGTTAGCATCTAACCAGAAGTGCATTTCGCAGTGCAAATAATTAGCATATATAATAAGTATATAACAATAAATAATTTGCATATATAAAGAATATACAAAAATATATAAATAATTTGCATATATAAACAATATACAAAAATATATAAATAATTTGCATATATAACAGTATATAAACAGTATACAGTGGGAGGTAAATGCAATGAGTAAACTTTAACGAGTTTCATCAAGATTTATGAAATGATGTGAGCTTTAAAACTGGTCCTCGTTGGAACTGCTGTTGGTTCTCCTGTTCATTGCTCATTTTGTTCATTTGAATTAATAAAACAAAATTTTTCACCTTTATATTCCTCATGGTTTGCTGGTAAACCTTTTTTTTTTTCAATATCACAGTGTAATTATTGTGATGCATAATATATAATTGTCAAAATGTCTTCATGTATCCAAATTTTTGCTATATCTGCATGATCTTAATTGTTCTTCACATTTCATATTTTGTTCGGTCATATTTAGTTCTTAGCAAGTAATAATATCTTGAATCTAGTCCAGTTTATCTATTTCTTCTTAGTATAAAGTTACAATAAGCCAAATATAAGAATTTTAATCCTATTTCTAATCATTTCCTATTAGTTTTATGTTTTGGCAGATAACTTTGCTTCTTTCTTGAAATGAATGCTTAAAATGATTTAATAATAATACCATAATTAGGTTTGGTTTATTATAAATTTTTATTATCAAAAATTATAGATAACTGTTCTAGAGTCAAGATATATTGACTTGTCAGTTTTTTTTTTTTTTTGCAATGTATGTAAAATAAAATCATTCAAAAGCATTATCTTAAAACTGTTCTCAGAGCAGATGCTGAATAATTATATTTTTCTACTTTAACAATCAGGCTCCATCCTGTCTACTTCTGCTTATGCCACGCTTCGGCAAAGAATTCAAAATGTTTGACGCCATTCTGCCTTCGCTCACCCTCGACATCACCGACCTGCTGGATGAGAGTGAGAATTTATTTTATGTGGATTTTGTGATTATATTAAATTGAATGTTAAAACTGTATTCATTGATTTAATATTCCTGCATGTTAAAACAATTAAGGATATGACTGCATGTTACTGCTATTTAGTATTATACTATTCCTAATTCTATGACACAGGATATAATAGATTATTTATAATACTCTATTTTATTAGTACTGTATGAGAACATTTTAAATTATTCTGTCAGATAAGGTTGAAGACAAATCCTGTGACCAATACAGAACAGAAAGTACACAATCCTCTCTCTCTTCTCCCCTCTAGCGCTTCGACAGTGTAGTATATGTCAGTCGGTGGCAAACTGGGAGTGTTCACAGTGTTACGAGGATCTGGACATCACACCTGGCCAGTTAAAACAGTATTGCAACACCTGCAATTCACAGGTATGCAGACATCTGGAAAATCACATATTTTTTTATCCTTTAATCCAGTTTACATGTTAATTGCATTACTCCACGTCAGGTTCACGCCCACAAGAAGCGCCAGACACACAAACCAGTCCGGGTCAGAATGCCCAAGGGCACGTGGGAGGGACCGGTTCATGGAGCCCGCCAGCAATTAACTCTCTTCGCTGTGACGTGTATTGAGACTAGTCACTACGTGAGTTTCGTGAAACACGGGCCCCTCCCTACTGACTGGCTCTTCTTCGACAGTATGGCTGATAGAGAGGGTAAGAAATTAGACCAGTGAGATTATAGCTGTGTCTGTATTATGATTTGTGTGTCATTTTCCTGGTTTGGTTTTACTTTATCCAATGTCTTTTTAATAGACACAGACATTTCAGTTCTAAAAGTTCCTTCACCAGTCTCTTGTTTGTTTTTCTCTTGCCTGAAATGTCAAACATTTCATTACAGAAACTTCATATCGTTAATTACATCTTTTATCAGTTTATGGGGCCTCATTTATCAGTCCAGTATTAAAGTTGTGTGTGTAAACGTTTGTGCAATCCAAACTGAACTGACCTAAAAGTTTCCACTGGATTTAAAAGGTTTCAGAAAGATTCATTTGCTTAATGAATGCCAATCATCCGTAAATTACCGAGCACATTAGTGACACAACTCTTTTGCATATTGTGAAAACCACAAAACTCTTAAGTGGAAGTTAAGCAGGCGCCTAGACAGCTGTGAGCCTGAAAAAACAGAAGTGGATGTTTTATGACCCAAAATGACAATCAGGGTAAAGTGTGAAAGGCAAAGGTCACATCTATGCTTATAAAAAATATATATATTTTAAAATATTTAATAATAACAATAATAGTCAGGAGATAAATGCAGCTGAAGATGATGAAGAATTAATGCATTCATATCCAGCTTGATAAATGAGCCTGCTATGTTTGTGACTTAATTGTTACACCATTAATTGGCTGCTATAGAAAACTAATCAGAACCATCTGATCAGTCAGAACTGGGAATTCAACAGCGCTGGAGTATGATAAAGTTGAACACAGATGCTTAAACCCTGCCTTATTGGACTATTATTTAAGATCCCATTAAATCGCTGCTTTTGTTTTTCTTTGACAGGTGGCGAGAACGGGTTCAATGTGCCACAGGTGAGGGCATGTCCAGAGGTGGGACGCTACTTGAGCCTGTCGGAGGTGGAGCTCAGTCGCTTAGACTCCGGCTCCCTGAAGGAGCCAGTCCGAAGATTGCTCTGCGATGCCTACATGTGCCTTTATCACTGTCCTGAACTGAGCCTATATAAGTGAAGTAAAGACACGCTGCCAAGCTTTCAGTGTTTCAAATACACACAAGTCTTCTTCTGGTGTGTCACATGACGAAATAAATTGATTGTAGCAAGCAAAACAGACTGACAGTCAAAGGATTTTGAACACTATATAAAGCCGTTTTGGTTAAATCTCAAGCATCCTACATACAAAATCTGACAAGTAGGTATAAGTGAATTAAGAACCATCTATCAACTATCTTGAGCTAATGAAAAGGTCTGAGATACAATACCTATTTGTCCTACAGTTAACACAAACATTGCCTCTGTTTTTATTTTTTTTGTTCAGCCCTAACTCTGTAAGGAACTTCAGGGGTTCAAAAACTTTTTACTGCCAGCGTATGTCTAAATTCATCCGAACCTGTAAGTGCCTTGTGAGACTGCAGCTGTACACATCTGTCTGATCAGGGCAGGTGACTTTAATTATTGTGCTTCTGTCAGCATTCATATTGAATCATTCAGAATTTTTTTTTCCCCAGTTACACAGTTTCTAACATTTAGCAGTCGCACTGACATTTTACCGAAAGCGCAACTGACCAACAAACAAAGAAACAATCTGAAAGTGTTGTCTTTACCTACTCTAGTTGAAAGGAGCATACTGATGTATATAACTGATAACAGATGAATGTTACGGATATAAAATGTACTTTTCCAACATGTTTATTGTTTTCCTTTTGGTCAGCATTATTCACTACTTTTACAAAGAATATTGAATAGAGTCAGTTACAGTTACAGGTAGGTTTGCATTATGCACGGATTCTCAACCTTGGGATCATTCCTGATGCGGATACAGAGGATTTTTAACAATCATTATTTATATTGTAGTTTTATGCATACACTATATTGCCAAAGGTTTTGGGACATCTGCCTTTACATGCACATGAATGTAATATGGAGTTATCCTGCCCTTTGCAGCTATAATAGCATTGATTCTTCTGGGAAGGCTTTCCACAAGGTTTAGGAGTGTGTTTATGGGAATTTTTGACCATTCCTCTAGAAGCGCAATTGTGAGGTCAGGCACTGATGTTCGACAAAAAGGCCTGGCTCGCAGTCTCCGCTCTAATTCATCCCAAAGGTGTTCTATCAGGTTGAGGTCAGGACTCAAGTTCCTCTACACCAAACTCGCTCATCCATGTCCTTGCTTTGTGCACTGGTGTGCAGTCATGTTGGAACAGGAAGCGGTCATCCCCAAAATGTTCCCGAAAAGTTGGGAGCATGAAATTGTCCAAAATGTCTTGGTATGCTGAAGCATTAAGAGTTCTTTTCACTGGAACTAAGGGTCCGAGCCCTATCCCTGAAAAAACAACACCTGCATTCAATGACTTGGAGGGGTGTCCCAAAACGTTTGACAATATAGTGTATGTCAGTAGGTAAAGTTTCACCACACCTCAATTTACTCACTCTTTTAAATACACATGGTACAAACAAAAATAATTTATTCACCTGAATTCACTGATTTGGAGGGGTGTCCCAAAACTTTTGGCAAGTTTACAGCAAGTTAGCAAAGAAATCTTCTTCATACAGCTTTGTTTTTGCAGGTGAAATATGTGAAATACAATACCTAAGTGAACCCAGATGTGCTGACATACTGGTACCATGTTCTGGCATGTGCGACTCAGAGTTTAAGTGCATCGGATCAAACTATATCTAGGTTGGATGCATCAGCAGAGATGCCTGCTATTGATTATTGATATTTGCAGTTTCAGTCTTCTTCTTTTTTTTCTAGATTTTAGGGCATGATTAAGATGATCCTGGTATAATTTGTAAGATGTTGAGGTTCTCTTTGGGAGTGACAAGGTTGTACAGGATTAGGAACGAGTACATCAGAGGGACGGCTCATGTTGGACGTTTGGGGGATGAAGTTAGGGAGGCCAGATTAAGATGGTTTGGACATATTTAGAGGAGGGAGAGTGAGTATATTGGTAGGAGAATGTTGGACATTCTCCGCTCTAGTCTGCCAGGAAGAGGAAGGCCAAAGAGGAGGTATATGGATGTAATAAATGAGGATATGAAGCTAGTGAGTGCAAGTGTTGAGGATGCAGAAGATAGGGATAGGTGGAGGGAGATGATTCGCTGTGGAGACCCCTGAAGGGAAAAGCCAGAAGAAGAAGATCCTGGTATAATTTGTAATGTCTGTGATCAGCATAGTTTTTCTTACTATAAAATTTTACCATGAAGCCTTACTGCGGTTTGTCTCCAGTGGAGTAGAGGGCGATATATCACTACCTACAAGTCATCATCTATGCAACTGAGGCGCGTCACTGGAACTCGGACGGGTTGCCAGGTATATGGATATACTTTCTAATACGTCTTAATTTTTCCTGAGCGTTTGTTTGTTTGTTTTAATAAACTCTATGGAGTATTTATATTCACTATGTGGTAAATAATTATATTATATTTGTATATACACGTGATAGCGGTCACACCCTTTTTCCCCCCCTTATCTTTTTATGCCTGTTAATATATAAATGCTGTTCATAATGTTTGATATTATTAGTGGTTTGTGTATTGTGCTAAAATGTGCACTATAACATAAATAGTTAAATATTTAGAAGGTTGTAATGTAATTGTTTAAGGGGAAATTCACACAAAAAGAAAAGAAAGGAGGAAAAAAAACTTTAAATGTTTTATTGACCGTAGCTTTTTCGAGGTGTAGATCTGGCAACCCTACGGATAAGATAAGTGTTAAGGGCACAGAACCGAACCTGCTGTTGGACCTAAATACACATTAGAGGATTCATATTTCTGCAGATAATAATTATAAAACTGTATAAGCAGATACTTGAGCTATTTGAAGGTATGGATGTCTCCTTAAATGGTAACGCTAGCATTAGCTAGCGGCTAGTCAGAAAAATGCGCGTTACCGTAATGAGCAGCATAGTACTGTCCAGCGTGATATACTTATATTACATATTCACTGATAAATAACACGAGATCAAGACTAAAACCGTGCTATTATTATCCTACAGAAATGATCAGATGTACAGATCAGACGTAGTATTGCTAGCTCAGTGTGTTTTACTGAAGGGCTAGCGAGAAGCTAACGAGTCGCTAGTTTGCTAATGTAGATTTAAAGGGAGACTCCACCCCTAAAACGCTTTAAATGTTTTTAGATCGAAATATTTCTTACGTGTTCAGAAATATTTTTTGTTGGATGCACATCCTCACGAATTAATGTGACGTGTCCGTGTGGTGCGATACTAAAAAGCATATACACTGATCAGCCATAACATTATGACCACCAGCCTAATATTGTGTTGGTCCCCATTTGGCTGCCGACACAGCCCTGACCCGTCGAGGCATGGACTTCACTAGATCCCCGAAGGTGTGCTGTGGGATCTGGCAGCAGATCCTTTAAGTTGCGACGTGGGGCCTCCATGGATTGGACTTGTGATGTGCGATTGGATTGAGATCTGGCGAATTTGGGGGCCAAGTCAACACCTCAAACTCATTGTTGTGGTCATCAAACCATTCGTGAATCTTTGTGGCACGGCGCATTATCCTGCTGAAAGAGGCCACAGCCATCAGGGAATAGCGTTTCCATGAAAGTGTGTACATGGTCTGTAACAATGCTTAGGTAGGTGGTACGTGTCAAAGTAACATCCACATGGATGGCAGGACCCAAGGTTTCCCAGCAGAACATTGCCCAAAGCATGACACTGTATCCGCCGGCTTGCCTTCTTCCCATAATGCATCCTGGTGCCATGTGTTCCCCAGGTAAGCGACACACAAAGCACCCGACCATCCACATGATGTAGAAGAAAATGTGATGAATCAGACCAGGCCTTCTTCCATTGCTCCGTGGTCCAGTTCTGATGCTCACATGCCCATTGTTGGTGGTGCACAGGAGTCAGCATGGGCACCCTAACTGGTCTGTGGCTATAAAGCCTCCTATGCAGCTGTGATGCACTGTGTATTCCGACACCTTTCTATCAGAACCAGCATTTTTCAGCAATTTGAGCAACAGTAGCTTGTCTGTTGGATCGGATCACACGGACCAGCCTTCGCTCCCCATGTGAGACTTGTCCTCCCATGACCCTGTCGCCGGTTCACCACTGTTCCTTCCTTTTGATAGATACTGACCACTGCAGACCGGGAACACCCCAGAAGAGCTGCAGTTTTGGAGATGTTCTGATCCAGTGGTCTAGCCATCACAATTTGGCCCTTGTCAAACTCGCTCAAATCCTTACGCTTGTCCATTTTTCCTGCTTCTAACACATCAACTTTGAGGACAAAATGTTCACTTGCTGCCTGATATATCCCACCCACTAACAGGGGCCATGATGAGGAGATCATCATAGGTCATAACGTTGTGGCTGATCAATGTAGTCTCACATAGCCAGACCTTTAGAGTGACAGCAGAAGGTCTGGACTAGTGATGTGTTGTTCATTTTGAACGAATCCTTAATATGACTCGGGAACAATGAGTCGTCTCAGAGAGTGATTCATTCATTTTGTGCGCAACATCCTATAGGTTCTGTACGGGAAACATGATTAATCTCCTGAGGTTGTTTATTTATCGTGTGTCAGCCTCAGAGGCTTCGGCTATGCAGTCTGTGGAGGAAACGGAAAAGATCTCCCGAGTCTTTGGGCCCGAGTCCTTCGTTTGTTCATCATGTGACCACATCCTGGATCAGTATCTTACAGTCAATAATTCTAATGTAACATTGTGTCTTAAATCGCATAAATATGTATTATTCTAGACCGTTACTAAGTAGTAATGCTTAGGATCATCTTATTACAGTATTTGTTAATTAAATAACCTCTTAAACTTACCACTCTTCTGTATTTTCTAGATTGGTCAGAGTTTTCGATTTGAGATGCAGCCCAATGACAACAATCTCGTCTTGTTTAACAACAATGTTTAACATCACCGTGCATTAAATCGCTCAACAATACAGTTTGACGGGAAAACATAATGTGTTTAAGAGATTTTTAAACCAAATCTTTGATGATTATAAATATTGATATGGAAGAAATTCTCATGGGTTTTCTCCCTGTGCTTTACTTTAACTTTACGCATGCAGTCTTCATCATCAAGATATCTTGGGTGAACTTTGGGAGTTTACCGGATCACCTAGGTAAATAGTAAAAATATTTACATTTTTTTGTTTATTAGTTATCTGAGCCATGTCATCACCGGGGGGACAGGGAGGAGCTTTGTCCACTAAAGCCACAGGACCAAAGAGGATGAAATGGGCTCTGGAGCTAAGTCTGGCCAACACCAGGTAAGAAATCCTAAACTTAATCCTAACTTAGTCTCAGAAGAGTTGATCTTCAGTCAAAGGACCAGCAAACACAGAGCTAAGAAATTTGATTATCTGCAAGTTCTAAGGAGAACCCTGCAAGAGTTCCTCCAGTAGCACAAATGAAGCGCAAGATGATATTGATTATTTTTTCCAGTCTGACACAATAGTGATATGGTGGTTCAGTGGGTAGTGTTGCTGTCTCACAGCTGCAGTGTCCTTGGTTCGATCCTGTGCCCGTGCTGTATTAAATGTCATTCTGAACTTCTGTGCATTATTGCACCTCCCTCCACGTTAGTCTTTTGCTGCAAGCTGGCTAGTTAACTGATACACGATGAATATTTTCCTCCTCAAAACAGCGATCTGTATAGTGTATATAGCATTATAGATACACCAATCCGGTATAACATTATGACCACCTGCCTAATATTTGGTTGGGCTCCCCTTTTGCTGATCCATCATACACTGTGTATTCTGATACCTTTCTGTCAGAACCAGCATTAACTTCTTCAGCAATTTGAGCAACAGTAGCTCGTCTGATGGATCGGATCACACAGGCCAGCCTTCACTCCTTGCACCTTGACCGCCCATGACCCTGTCGCCGGTTCACCACTGTTCCTTCCTTGGACCACTTTTGATAGATACTGACCACTGCAGACCGGGAACACCCCACAAGAGCTGCAGTTTTGGAGATGCTCTGATCCGGTCGTCTGTCCGCCATCACAATTTGGCCCTTCATCAACTCGCTCAAATCCTTACGCTTGCCCATTTTTCCTGCTTCTAACACATCAACTTTGAGGACACATTGCTTTGATGTCACTTGCTGAGTTGACGAGACCTTTTAGTGTTCCTGAATAGAAAATCAGTTGAGGTGGGGTTATCTTTGTCTTGTCACTGGTCAGGGGTCAAGAATTAGGGCCTCTAGTCAATTGCAGTATGTGGAGTTCCACATTTCTCCCAGTGTCCATATGGGTTTCCTCCAGGGGTCTCTGGTTTCCTCTCACCTCCCAGAAACATGCTATTACGTGGACTGGCAATGATAATTTGCTTCTAGGTGACCAAGAAAAAGCGGTCACTGAAAGCACCTGAGAGAACTCTGAGTACCTCAGAGACTGTTCATACACTGACCCATGGTCAAGATTTTGTCGCGAGGTTTTGGCAAGCTTTACTGTAATTTGTTTCTTTTTCTTCATGTGATGTCTCAGATCAAACAATGTTAACTTGGATCTGATACAAGTCCAGCATTTCAGACCAGAATCTTCCCTCATACTGATACTGAGTATGTAGTTTTGTTGTTGTGTAGAATAGCATGAACTGAAAAACAAGGATGGCTGTACAGAAATGAATTCTCTCTGCAGGACTCGAGGAGATAGGCAGCTGAAGGATGGAGAAGTTATGTATCCTGTGGGCTACTCGGATAAACCGGTCCCTGACACCAGCGTGCAGGAGGCTGACCGCAACCTGGTGGAGAAGGTAAAACAACAGGAAGTGTAGAGTGAAATTTATCAATGTTTGTGAGAATAAAATCTACAATACAAAGACACATAGTCATGTACACCAAACAACACTTAAAAGCCATACTAACCTGATTAAATAAATGTGTTAAAATGATGAAAATTAGGACAATTCATAAAGCATTTGAAAAGGAAAGATTCCTATGATATTCTTTTATAATTGAGATGTTCATCAGGTACATCATTTCTTAATGCCATATTTTTGTGTTTGTGCATATGTTTTTAGAGATGCTGGGATGTAGCCCTTGGCCCTCTGAAGCAAATCCCCATGAATCTGTTCATTATGTACATGTCTGGCAACACAATTTCTATCTTCCCCATCATGATGGTGTGTATGATGGCATGGAGGCCCATTCAGGCGCTCATGTCCATGTCTGCAAGTGAGTAAAGCTTCCGTTTGCTTTTTCATTGCACTTAAACACTGCTAAATGAGCTACGTTAGCATCCGAAGAATGCCATAGCGTCTTTTTATTTTACAGCTCATCTTTATACGCACTTCCAAAGGCAATAAATATATTTAATTCAGTATTTGTTCAGCAGAAAAAAATTGCTGCCCCCTAACCATTTACTCTTGAAACAACAAGCAGGCAGCAAATAAATCACTGCAGGTGTTTTACAGCGATAAATTCATGCAGAACTATGACACACTATAAACTGCCAATGCAGTTTTTGAGAGAATTAGAGAGATCAGCTACAGATTTATACTGTTCATCCTGTTTATTTCAGAGCTACACTGATCTGAATGCAAATGGACATGGGCTATAAAAATACATTTGACTATCTTTCCATGTTTCAGCCTTTAAACTGCTGGAGAGTTCGAGTCAGCAGTGGCTCCAGGGGACGGTCTACCTAATCGGAAACTTGCTCGGCTCAGCGCTGGCCATCTACAAGTGTCAGTCAATGGGTCTCCTCCCAACACATTCGTCTGATTGGCTCGCCTTTATTGAACCTCCGCAGGTATGAAGCATACTTCCTGTTAAGTCCAAAAATATGGATGTACCCTATATTGTCAAAAGTTTTTATGGATGAAGAGTGAGTTTGGTATGGAGGACCTAGTGCATTTGTGAGGTCAGTCACTGATGTTGGACGAGAAGGCCTGGCTCGCAGTCTCTGCTTTAATTCATCCCAAAGGTGTTCTATCAGGTTGAGGTCAGGACTCTGTGAAGTTCCTCCACACCAAACTCTCTCATCCATGTCTTTATGGACCTTGCTTTGTGCTCTGGTGTGCAGTCATGTTGGAACAGGAAGGAGCCATCTCCAAAAAGTTGGGAGCATGAAATTGTCCAAAATGTCTTGGTATGAAGCTGAAGCATTAAGAGTTCCTTTCACTGGAACTAAGGGACCGAGTCCAACCCCTGAAACACAACACCTGAATTCATTGATGTGGAGGGGTGTCCCAAAACTTTTGGCATTATAGTGTTTAATGGACTTATGTAGTAATATGTTTTGTCCTACTATTCCTTTGAGGAGGTAAAAAAAAAAAAACTGTTTTCTGTTTTTCCTTCCACAGAGGTTGGAGATAATGGGTGGAGGATTGGTCCTGTGAGCCCTCAGAACCTCTTGTACACACTTCCACACCCAAACCCTTTGCCTGTTTAACACGATTTCATTAATTTATGAATGTTTTGAATCAGATCCACTTTGTCTCTGTCTCTTTCATATCTTCTACTACATATAACCGTGTCATTACAAAAAGAGATTTAATAAACATGCTACTTTTGACTTAAACATGATACAGTATCATCTCTGGATCTCGTCCGAGGGTGGAAACCATAATTCACAGCTATCAAAGAACTATTTACTTGCCAGACAGGACATATGTTTCAGGCACACTTAGAATGACATTTTCATCATGACTGTCACAGGAACTATTTGCCTTGTCTTATCTTTTTTTGGAAAAAAATAAGAAATTTAATGAAGAACACATTGCTGCTCTAAAACTGATGTCTTCATGTATCATGATATATGATATTACAGGTTGGTTTTAACACTGTGGTGTGTAAGGGATTGCTTTTTTATTCACCTAGATAGACTGTTTGCAGTCTCATCCACTTATGTATTTATTTTTTGCACATGCCTGCGATGTTTTCTGACAGACGTAGCAGGTTCTACTAGTCTAAATATTAAAAAAAAAAATGTTATATAAATCCCTGTGATCCTGAGCAAGATAAAGCAGTTACTGACAATATGAATGAAAGGAGTATCGTGTTCTTTGTCCACTCCCGTACATTAAAACTGTATTACTCACAATAAATATTGGTTGTAATTAACTTGTATGATTATAATGCCACTTTATTACATACATACACCAATCAGGCATAACATTATGAGCACTGACAGGTGAAGTGAATAAGACTGATGATCATGGCACCTGTTAGTGGGGGGGATATATTAGGCAGCAAGTGAACATTTTGTCCTCAATGCTGATGTGTTAGAAGCAGGAAAAATGGACAAGTGTAACGATTTGAGTGAGTGACAAAGGGCTAAATTGTGATGGCTGGATGACTGGATCAGAGCATCTCCAAAACTGCAGCTCTTGTGGGGTGTTCCCGGTCTGCAGTGGTCAGTATCTATCAAAAGTGGTCCAAGGAAGGAACAGTGGTGAAGCGGTAACAGGGTCATGGGCGGCCAAGGCTCATTGATGGACATGGGTAGTGAAGGCTGGCCCGTGCGATCCGATCCAACAGACCAGCTACTGTTGCTCAAATTGCTGAAGAAGTTAATGCTGGTTCTGTCACAGTGCATGACGGGTCAGGGCTGATTTGGCAGCAAAATGGGGACCGACAATATTAGCTCAACTAAGAAGTGTTTATTACTTTACAATTACTTGAAAGAATTCTAATAGCTCATATCTCACAAAGGATTGAGGACTGTGACACATCCTACATGATTCCAACTACTGTGTTTAGCTGTAACGTAACCTGTATTTTTTAAAGGTCAAATAAAAAAATTGTTGTTATGAAGTATGTTTCATTTTTCAGTTCAACTTCAGCCATTTGTAAACAAAAAAAACACACCCTTGACTTGAAACAAAACACACTCACTGACTTGTGCTACCTGTTCCACAGCATCCACTGCCTGACGATGGATTTTTACGACCTTTTATCGTATCAGACTATATCGTATGATCTGTACATGTATAATTATGACTAGATCATTTGCAATGAAAATGGAAGTGCGTTACAAAATTGTTGGAACCCGTCCATTAAAGACAGAAAAACCACCAATGGTCACTGAAATAACTTGAAACTGACAAAAGTAATAATAAATAAATAAATGTACTGAAAATCGACTAATGAAAATTAGACATTGCTTATGAATTGTGGTTCAACAGAAGCATTAAAAAAAAAAAACTGATGAAACTGGCCTGGACAAAAAAACGAGTGAAAATAATTTGACCATAGGGACATGTTCATCTAAAGTGTGTCCTGGAATTAGCATCACAGGTGTGTAGTCAGTCAGTCTGCCTATATCAAGGGTGAAAAGTAGTCACCGTGTTGATTGGTATCATGGTGCACACCACAATGAACATGGACCACAGAAAGCTAAGGAGAGAGTTGTCTCAGGAGTTTAGAAGGAAAATTATAGACAAGCATGTTAAAGGTAAAGGCTATAAGACCATCTCTGAACAGCTCAATGTTCCTGAGACTAGAGGTGCACATATTATTCAGAAGTTTAAGGTCCAGGGGACTGGACGTGACCGCAAGAGGAAAATTGATGACAAATTGAATACGAATGGTAACCAAAGAGCCCAGAACAACTTCCAATAAGAGATTAGAGGTGAACTCCAAGCTCAAGGTACATCAGTGTCAGATTGCACCATCCAGCACTTTTTGAGCCAATGTGGACTTAATGGAAGATGACCGAGGAGGACTCCACTGTTGAAAGCACATCATAAAAAGAGACTGGAATTTGCCAAAATGCATATTGACCAGCCACAAAGCTGCTGGGAGAATGTCCTTCTGGACAGATGAGACAAAACTGGAGCTTTTTGGCAAGTCACATCAGCTCTATGTTCACAGACGCAAAAATGTAGCATACTGTGAAACACAGAGGAGGCTCGGTTATGTTCTGGGGCTGCTTTGCTGCATCTGGCACAGAGTGTCTCGAATCTGTGCAGGATACAATGAAATCTCCAGACTATCAAAGCATTCTGGAGCGAAATGTGCTGAAAGCTTGGTCTCAGTCACAGGTCATCCAACAGGATAATAACTAACTGCGCTTAAAAAACGCCCAGGAATGGCTAAGAACAAAACATTGGGTTATTCTGAAGTGGCCTTCTAGGAGCCCTGATCTAAATCCTACTGAACGTGTGTGGAAAGAGCTGAAACATGCAAACCTGAGATGGCTGGAATGGTTTGTTCATGGGGAGTGGGCCAAGATACCTGTGGACAGGTGCAGAAGTCTCATTGAGAGTTACAGAAATGGCTTGATTGCCTCAAAATGCTGTGCAACAAAATTTCAAGTTAAGGGTACCGTCATTTTTTGGACCACAGTTCAACAGCAATGTCTGATTTTTATTAGTCAGTTTACAGTAAATTTTTATTGATTATTACTTTTGTCAGTTTCAAGTTATTTCAGTGACCATTGAGGGTTTTTCTTTCTTTAATGGAAGAGTACCGGCAATTTTGTCCACGTGTGTATATGCTCTCTTTGTCTAGACAGCTCAATGAACAACATGATGTGAGGTGATATCAGATTACTAAATCAATAAAATTGTGTGTGTGTGTGTGTGTGTGCTTCCAAAATGGCAGGGTTATAAAGCTGAAGTGCTTTGCTTTTTTTTGGCCAGCTGTAATGCATGGACGAAATGTAATAATGCAGTGGAGACTGCAGAGGATGCTCTTATGTTCAAATAAATCTCATTTTCCGCTCGTGGGTCAGCATGTTGTGGAGACTGATTAATTCATTCCGACCATTAGTGTTTTATTCCTTTTTTTTTCCTTTCTTGTGTGCCAGAAAGACGTCAAACAGACCTGCAATACTTTCTGTGGTACGCTCTGTGCTAAAATTATATTTATTCAAATGTCACTGCCGTGGTTTGGATGCTGAATGGTGAAGGAGAATTTTATTATAACTCTTTTCACTTTTAAAATACTTTTATGCAAACTAAGGTGTAAATGAGGCAGGGAACAAATCAAGGGCAAATAAGGGCTTTAAAAAGCCTACAGATGTAGCTGCTGAGCAAGCACAGAGTAAAGCCCTGAGGTCTTTCTGCCTGCAATATTAATGTGTTTGTTATTTTTATTGAGCTATTTATTGACAGTGGACCTGGAGAACAATGCTGACAGATTACTTTTAAATATTTAAGTATTACCTTTCATAGCGAGTAGGTGCTGGTTTTAAGTGAACAAATGTTTCTTGCACTAGAAAGTCCACAAAGATCGATGATGATGATTATTACAAAACATTATAAACACTGTTTTAGGAGATTTTGATTTTCATTGTGCAGATTTAAATGGAGGTGAGATTCAAAGAAATGTCCTGAAACTGTTTAGCATTTATTTTGGTTATGTCCAGTATCAAAATTCTCTGGAGCAGTACTGACCTTTGCTTTGGAGAAATACACTGCTATATTATTCCATACATACATAAAAAAAATTAATGAATTTGGTTTTTAGTTTCCTTTGAAAATGAAAACACCTTTAGTAATGCATCTTTTACCTGGAAATCTGAATATGGTAAACGTTAAAATAATTTAAATGGTACACAACTGTACCTGCTTTAAAGCTAAAAGAAAAGGCTAATTAAAGATACTCTACATGCCCCTTTCCAGGAAAAAGATGTATTGATGGACCCACCCATGATGACGATGCCTTTTCAAACTTTATATGTCCTCTCACTCCCAACTCCTATTTCACTTATAATGTAATGCACAAGAACTTTAGAAGAACAAGACTGGAAGAAAGAAAGTCAATGACCTTTCATATACACAAGCCTGGATGGAAACATTCTTCTTAACAAGCCAATGGTTGTAATATGATGTAACAATACAGTAAAAAAAAAAAAAAAAAAAGCTGAAGCTATTTCCACACCCAAAACGTTGCATATATGAATGCCTGCATACCGTATGTTCATACAGTGAAAGGGGACTAACCAGTCAACTACACCCAAACACAATAAACAAAAAGACATTCAGAGGCTTATTAAAGGGTTAAAAAATTATCTAATGGGTTATTTGTACCATGTGTATTTAAAAGTGTGAGTAAATTGAGGTGAGGTGAAACTTTACCTACTCACATACACTACATTGTCAAAAGTTTTGGGACACCCCTCCAAGTCATTGAATTCTGGGGTTGTTTTTCAGGGGTTTGGGCTCGGCCCCTTAGTTCCACTGAAAGGAACTCTTAATGCTTCAGCTTCATACCAAGACATTTTGAACAATTTTTAATGCTCCCAATTTTGTGGGAACAGTTTGGGGATGGCAACTTTCTGCCCCAACATGACTGCACACCAGTGCACAAATCCATAATGACATGGAACGAGTGAGTTTGGTGTGGAGGAACTTGACTGGCCTGCACGGTCCGGCAAAGTTGAATCCTGACCTCAACCCAATAGAACACCTTTGGGATGAATTAGAACGGAGACTGCGAGCCAGGCCAAAACTGGGACGTCTGCCTTTACATGCACATGGATGTAATATGGATTTGGCCCGCCCTTTTGCAGCTATAACAGCTTCAAATCTTCTGGGAAGGCTTTCCACAATGTTTAGGAGTGTGTTTATGGGAATGTTTGACCATTTCTCTAGAAGCGCATTCGTGAGGTCAGGCACTGATGTTAGGCAAGAAGGTCTGGATTCATCCCGAAGGTGTTCTGTGGGGTTGAGGTGCAGGCCAAACTCGCTCATCCATGTCTTTATGCACCTTGCTATGCGCAAGACTTTTAGCAATATAGCGTATTTTCAGACGGTGGAAAAAACCCAGAGGAAACCCGGTTACACACGTGATGTGAATTTCTACTAAAATCCAATCAACTAGAAAATAAATAATCATACGTGAAAGCGAAACCTTCCTAATGTTAAAATGAGAGCCAAAAAAGTTTAGAAATGATTCTTAAAAAGCCAGAGTGTGATAGGAAGTGGAGGTGAGATGACAAACTCTTTTTCTCTTAAAGAGGTTTTCTAAAGTAGGCCACAAGAACAAGTTGTGAAGACGGGAAGTAAGAAAGTTAATGACCTTACAAAAGCCAGGACGGAAATGTGCTTCTCAAAGCCAAGGGCTGGAACACATACGTAACAGAAAAACCCTGAAGAGTAAAGACTCATGGTGAAGAAAGAAACGTCCTGAGAGTGAAGAAAATAAGCTTGCTTAAGAGATGTATTGTGAAACCGATAGTGCATTTGAGTTTCTGTGTTACTGCAATAAAACGGGTTTGACTGGATGTCTATATGATTGTGTGTGTGTGTGTGTGTGTGTTAGGAGTGGGGTAGATGATCACAGTGGGGGTGGCTTCAGGTAACACGGCGGGATTTACCCTTTCTTCCCTTCACTTCAGCAGCCATGTGGACGGAGGAGGAGCAGAAACAACGCTCAGTAGAAAACGACTCCCTCGCGCACTGAACACAACTCCGTACCGATTCTATTTTTGTCCCGACGACTCCTTTTTTTCCTTTTACTGGTGTGTTTCGTTTTTAACCCAGGATCGCGCTGAAATCTTGGCGTCAGAGCCAAACTTTGGTTAATCTCCACCTAAGAAGACTTCTTTGCTTACACCGAGGGGGGGATTTAAAGGACTTTAAATAGCTGTTCCTGGGAGAGTTATTTCTGAGCAGCCATGGAGAGATGTAGAGGACCCTCCCCGACCTACAGACACACGCACCCCTTCGTTCACGAAGTGAAACTGAGCACGGCGCAAAAAATACGGGTATCTATCTCATTAAATTGTGCGTTAAAAGTTTGCGTGTACGCGCGCGAAGCTTTTAAAAAATAACCACTGTTTTGTGTTTGTGTGCGCTCGCGCGCGTGCTTTAATTAGAGGTCAACTCGCGTGTGGTGTTTAGGGCGGCTGTACGCCGTGGCTGCGCACGCTTTGCGCAAATGCATGTTTGTTTGTTTTTTTTGTTTGTTTGTTTTTTTTGTTTGTTTGTTTTTTCAACGAGGGTGCTTTTGCTAATAATTCAGAGAATTCACATTCGCACGTATTTCACTAAGAGACTTTCTTTGCAACACACTCGTGCTGAAACCTTTTCGACTCATCGAAACCTGTAGGCTCCGAACAGGAAATATTTGCAGATGTCGCAGAAAATGCGTTAATCGAGCGCATTCGTTGGTGAAGATTCTCCTTCCTAGTAACTAAGTTATCTACTAGAAAACTGCTCGTTTTGCAACAATAAGTATTTCAGCACGTGTTAGATCATGTAGTGATTAAAACCTGGGGATTATATATGGCGTCGTTTTGCTATAATTAATACTGTGTGCAGCTCAGTAAAGCTTAAAGTCAGTATATAAGCTGTCTTGAATTCCATACTCCATGCAAAACTTCATCTCTACAGTCTAAAGGCCAAATTCGGTGTATAGTTTTATCTCCTTCTTGGCTGTTGAAGAATCTGTACTGTGTCGAAGCACCTTGATCCTTGATGTGTGCAAAGAATTTGTTCTTTCATTTATAACACAACCTTTCTCCTCACAGAGTATCATACTGGGATGTGTCCTCTTCCCTATTCGCATCACTCTTGCCATCCTGTTCTTCCTGCTCATGTGGCCTGTTGCTCGGCTCCGGCTAGCCGGTCTGTCTGAGGAGGAGAGGGCGAAACCTGTCCGAGGCTGGAGAAAATGGTTTTTCCATCCCATCATGGTCTTCCTGAGTCGATCTGTGTTCTTCTCCATGGGCTTCTTCTGGATAAAGGTGAAAGGTCGGCAGGCTACGCAGAAAGAGGCACCGGTGTTGGCTGTGGCACCCCACAGTGGCTTTCTGGACATGCTGGTACTCAGCCTAGCGGGATTGCCGACAGTGGTGTCACGCTCTGAGAACACCAACCTGCCAGTGATTGGGGGTGAGAGATGCTTCAGGCTTGGGGAGAGTTTAGATGTTGATATGGGATGGAAAAGAAGAAACTCACACTCTCTCTCTCTCTTTCTCTCTCTCTTTCTCTCTCTCTTTCTCTCTCTCTCTCTCTCTCTCTCTCTCTCAGCACTTTTGGAGTATAACCAGGCCGTGTTGGTTAGTCGGAAGGATCCTGAGTCAAGGAAGAAGTGTGTGACTCAAATCAAAGAAAGACTCACTTCCAATGGTTACTGGCCTCAGGTATGATGTGAGATTAAAAACATTATTTGAGAGCGCTTGACTGGCAGCAGGCATGCTGGAATGACTTGCTAAGCTGCTTTACACCTAAGAGCAAGTGTGAATATGACCACTTGTTCACACATCTCTCTCTCTCTATCTGTGTTTCTGCAGATGCTAATGTTCCCGGAAGGAACCACTACAAACGGTCGAGTCCTTATCAAATTCAAGCCTGGTAAGTAAGCAATAATAAAATAATCTGAGTAACGAAATAGTGAAGGGAATTTAACCGAAACACCGGATTCTTACCTGATTACTGCTGTCTGTTTTTCTCTCAGGTGCTTTCTTGGCAGGTGTTCCAGTTCAGCCGGTGTTGCTTCACTACCCTAATAAAACAGTAAGTAAGAAATATGACCCTACTACAGCACAGCAGATATAATTGTGCTTAATAAAGGCCTGTTATCTTTTTTGTGTTGATTTCCAAGCTGGTCTTTCAGGCAATGACCATTTAGAAATATGACATCTGCTGATAGTAGAGGATACTAGTAGAGGATTTTAATCATGTTAGATCATTTCTGAAATTTACCAAAACACTTTTTTTTAAGACATTAAACATTGTCTGTTTTGAGCTAAAATCAAATTAATTTTTTTAATGGTGTTTTTTGCAGGACACTGTGCGCTGGACTTGGAAAGGTGCATCATGGTAGGCAACCTTAAATTATACATATTTTATTTTACATATAAGGTATTATTTTTATTGTTCCAGCAATCGTTTGCAGCAAATACAAAAAGATTATTCGCTGTGATGCTAGGGATGCTATTGATATCCACCACTCCTGATAATGATGTTTAATGTTTTGTAATGTCTGTGGAAGAAGGTCGTTTCCTTGCTTCGCTTGTTTATTAGCAGTTAGCAACGGACTTTCTTTCACCAGTCTCTCTTTTGTTCTTTCTCTAGTAGTTAATAAGACAAAAACAAGAACAGTCTGTCTTGTTACCAAGAAACAGAAAGCCATGTGTTACCAAGTGTCAGAAAGCTTTACCTGTGACTGCTACAAAGCCCTGATACTGGAGACTCGCGAATCTACTAAATCTGCATCAGGAGAAATATTTGTATTGTGTGTTCTAATTTTTTCCTACAAAAACTATACAACAAAGGTTTAATTAATTAATCAAGGGATAAATTAATTGATCGTGGTCATATCCCATAACCCGAGTGTTTAGAAGCTAAATACATGATTCTGAACGTATCTTGATGTGTCTAAGTCTTTCTTTTTGGTCGCAGGCTCGATTGTCTCTGGTACACCGCGGCTCAGTTCCACAGCAACGTTACGGTGGAGGTATGAGCTTCTGTGATCGCCATCTCTCTAAATCGATCTCTCTCTCTCTCTCCAACGGTCATCTCAGCAACAACCGAAGGCAATGAAATGACCATTAATTGTTTCCTTTTGCTGTAGTTTCTGCCTGTCTACACACCTTCCCAGGAGGAAAAGGAGAACCCTGACTTATTTGCTGATAACGTTCAGAAACTCATGGCCAAGTGAGTCAGATGACGCACACAATATTTCTATACGCTGTTTAAATCTGGCGTGTTTACAGTAGTGTACTTTTACATAATGGATTTTCAATGAGGACCTTTTTTGCCTGAACATTTTTCGATTGTGTGTGTTTATTCCAGAGCCCTGGGAGTTCCTGCTACAGACTACGTCATGGAAGGCCTTTTTCCTGTTACAAAATTAGGCGGCCTCTCTCTTCCTCTCGAGTGTCCTTCCAGAGAAACACTGAAATTACTCAAAATTCAAGGGTAAGTTGGTGTAATTTGGTGTGTGTCCACCTGTATACATTGACCTCATGCGATTATGTAATCAGGCAATGGTATGGCTGATAGATAGATTTTGATCTCTGTGATTCTGAACATGGCATGGATGTTGCTTCCAGATGGACTAGTTTAAGTATTTCACAAATGGATGATGATGATGATGATCTGGGATCAGATGTGAAAATGGTGTGAAAAAAACATCCAGTGAGCAGCAGTTCTGTGGGAGGAAACAGCTTTTTGATAAGAAGAGTCAGAGCAAAGTCAAATAACTATGCTGAGCAGAAAAGTGTCTCAGAAACTGTGTCACAGATAGGCGAATGTGACACAACCATATCAGCAGCATAAAGAGCAGAAACTGTACAGCTACAGACTGGGAAAAAAAAAGTTATCTGGTCTTTTTTCCATTCATCATCTAGCCAGTTTCAGTGAGTCTGTAGCTTATTTGTGTAACAACCAAAGTTGTTCATGGAGATCACATTTTCCTCTGTTCTGATGTTATGTGAACATTAATTAAAGCTCCTGACCTGTGTCTGCATGACTGTTTGGTGGTTTGCATAATTGCATGAACGAGCAGGTGTACGTGTGTACCTATGCAAAATAGCTGTGTGTGTGATAGTGGTTGACAATATAGCCTGAAGTTGTATACAATATTTCAACGGCCATATTTCACATATCTTAAATTTAGCACTTTTTTGAGTGTTTTTATGAACAATACAGTAAAACAAGCATTTTTGCGCTTTGTCCAATGGAGACAAAACTGGGGAAATTGGCTTAGATATTTTTGACTATAGTCCTTGTATAAGAAAGTAGTGCTGGTTCTTCACTGGTTGCCAAATTTCAACCAGTCTCATTCAAACTGGCATCTGAATTTCACTTAAATATTTCTTTCACACTGTCCTCCTTGTTCTTCCTCTCTCTCTCGCTCTCTTTCTCTCTAGTTTTAGTAACGCTCAAGTGGAGACTTTGCTCAACACAATGATTGACAGATGTCACTCAGGACAGGTCAAGATCACTGTCGATGATTTGACTTCCTTTTTGGGACTCGCAGACAGACAGACGGCAGCACAAGTCTGTTCCTTTTACTCCAAGGTAATGTGTGTGAGACACTACATATGCAAACTTCACTTAAACGACGTGTGTGTGTGTGAATATAAGTAGTTATTTGCTCTTTTGTATACACTTGTACTACTAATAAACTGCTGTGTGATTTAGGGTGACACACTGGATCTGAGGCAGCTATGTTTGAGCTTATGTACGGCTGCAGGACTCCGGACGCCCGAG
This sequence comes from Hemibagrus wyckioides, assembly GCF_019097595.1. Taxonomy (NCBI): domain Eukaryota; kingdom Metazoa; phylum Chordata; class Actinopteri; order Siluriformes; family Bagridae; genus Hemibagrus; species Hemibagrus wyckioides. Next base: position 12,086,171 of record NC_080738.1, on the reverse strand, counting down.
TCTCTTCTTCACACTGCATTCCCGGTGAGTTTGTGGTGTGTGGCTTCAATTGTTCCATGTTCAAAGAGCTGTAATGGAGCCTTTTGTATTAGTGACAAAAGAGCATGTGGCTGCCAAGCTAGAAGATCTACACCTTTATCAGTTTGGACAGAGATAATCCCTGATCATAATACCATCAGAAACCACAACACAACAATCTCCATGGCTTGGCTATTGACTTAACCACACAACAAATATAATTTTGAATGTGTTTAGTTTAGCTGAGTGACCCCCAGTGTGGGTAAGTGACTGATTACTGAAGAAGTCTGTAATCTTACTCTCTTGTTACATCTCTATACAGTCCCCGTAAGAAAGTGTTGGCGTGGTAAGGCCAGTTGTTTTGTTTTTGCTATGCACTAATGAGGCAATAGATCAGAATTTAATTTCCTGAAATTTACGTAGGTGTTCAACAAATTGGAACATGGCATCTTTGGCTGCCAGCTTTTAGGTGAGCAAATGTATAGTAAAAGATAGCAGATGTTCAGAAACAGCCATCCAAGCCCAAGCTTATGACCCTTACCTCCATCATGCTTAACTGTTGTTTTGGATCATAAGCAGATCCTTTCTTTATCTATACATGATTGTTTTCTATCACTTTATTAGAGGGTACTTTTGTGGCTCATCTCTCAATTTCTTTCTCAATTCCAGTCTGCGCCCACTTTTTTGTTTTTCAAGTTTTCAGCTTCAGAAGGGTTTGCTTTTCTGCCAGATACATCTCTCTGGTTTACACGATTTGTTTATCCTTTTTAAACAACAAATGCAGTCCTCACAGACAAAACCCAGTCTACCGAGTGTAGACTTTATTAATAAAACAGTCAGAATTATGCATATGAAAATGATGTGTGTGTGTGTGTGTGTCTGCAGCTGTATGACAGTAACGGTGATGGTTTGCTAAGTTCAGAGGACCTGTCTGGCCTCATGGCAGCGCTGGTGGGAGTTGCTCAATACAACATTACAGAGATGTACTCTGAGTTGACCAATAGAGGACAACCAACTGAGGGTGAGTACAAATGAAGAAACATGATTGCTTCAATGAACTTCATTGGCAGCAGGGCTGGCAAAAATCAGAGATATGGATTTTTTTTTTTTGTTTGTTTGTTCCTTTTAAATGTAATGTTTGACAGCAATATGTAAGGACAAGGACAAAATGTGACCAGCTGTGGTGTTATCAGAAAATGATCAGCTATCCGGTGGCGTGATGTGGCCTGACTGTTATCAACCTGAAGGCGATTATAACACCATGTCCTGAAGTGGTTTATTTCTTTTATACCACTGCAATTTGTCAATGATTACAATCTGTCAGTCGATTGGAATCAGATCAGACTTGGAATCTCTTTCATTTGACTTGATCTTGTGTTTATATGTGTGTATGTGTGTGTGTATATATATATATATATATATATATATATATATATATATATATATATATATATATATATATCTATATATATATATATATATATATATATATAATGTATATATGTATATATGTATATATAATGTATATATGTGTATGTATGTACAGTATGTTGCCAAAAGTATTCGCTCACCTGCCTTGACTCGCATATGAACTTAAGTGACATCCCATTCCTAATCCATAGGGTTCAATATGATGTCGGTCCACCCTTGGCAGCTATAACAGCTTCAACTCTTCTGGGAAGGCTGTCCACAAGGTTTAGGAGTGTGTTTATGGGAATTTTTGACCATTCTTCCAGAAGCGCATTTGTGAGGTCACACACTGATGTTGGACGAGAAGGCCTGGCTCTCAGTCTCCGCTCTAATTCATCCCAAAGGTGTTCTATCGGGTTGAGGTCAGGACTCTGTGCAGGCCAGTCAAGTTCATCCACACCAGACTCTGTCATCCATGTCTTTATGGACCTTGCTTTGTGCACTGGTGCACAGTCATGTTGGAAGAGGAAGGGGCCAGCTCCAAACTGTTCCCACAAAGTTAGGAGCATGGAATTGTCCAAAATGTCTTGGTATGCTGAAGCATTCAGAGTTCCTTTCACTGGAACTAAGGGGCCAAGCCCAGCTCCTGAAAAACAACCCCACACCATAATCCCCCCTCCACCAAACTTTACACTTGGCACAATGCAGTCAGACAAGTACCGTTCTCCTGGCAACCGCCAAACCCAGACTCGTCCATCAGATTGCCAGATGGAGAAGCGCGATTCGTCACTCCAGAGAACGTGTCTCCACTGCTCTATAGTCCAGTGGCGGCGTGCTTTACACCACTGCATCCGACGCTTTGCATTGCACTTGGTGATGTATGGCTTGGATGCAGCTGCTCGGCCATGGAAACCCATTCCATGAAGCTCTCTGCGCACTGTTCTTGAGCTAATCTGAAGTCCACATGAAATTTGGAGGTCTGTAGCGATTGACTCTGCAGAAAGTTGGCGACCTCTTCGCACTATGCGCCTCAGCATCCGCTGACCCCGCTCCGTCAGTTTACGTGGCCTACCACTTCGTGGCTGAGTTGCTGTCGTTCCCAAACACTTCCACGTTCTTATAATACAGCTGACAGTTGACTGTGGAATATTTAGGAGCGAGGAAATTTCACGACTGGATTTGTTGCACAGGTGGCATCCTATCACAGTTCCACGCTGGAATTCACTGAGCTCCTGAGAGCGACCCATTCTTTCACAAATGTTTGTAAAAACAGTCTGCATGCCTAGGTGCTTGATTTTATACACCTGTGGCCATGGAAGTGATTGGAACACCTGATTCTGATTATTTGGATGGGTGAGCGAATACTTTTGGCAATATACATATATATATATATATATATATATATATATATATATATATATATATATATATATATATATACATATATATATATATAACAATGAAGACTAACGAGAGCTTCCAGTGAGAAGCCATTCACTCAATAACAACAACATTGAACAAAGCAATGAGGATAAGTTTGACTTTGAGTTGTTAAACTGTCTCAGGAGGAACGGAGTTCAGGTGGTTTTACAGATGACATGAATGTGGTTAGACCACTTTAGGGTGTTGGTGAAGGCAGTTCTCCGGAACATGACTCGCTCTACTACATTAACTGCAGTGTTGTTCAGCCTCAGAGGAAAGGCAGACTGGTGATATTTATTTTTTTCCCCCTCCCCCACAGTTTTCAATGTGTTTAGCTGCCTCTCTCTTGTACATGGACTAACTGTGACTGCTGACCCACTCATTAACATCAAAAGCTTGATGATCAGCAGTCATTTATATAAAGTGGAAACAATAGTGGCAAGAGAGCACAACCTTGAGGTGTGCCTGTGCTGATGGTTAAAAGGTCAGACAGGTGATGAGCTAACTACACATCCCGTCCTCTGACAGGAAGTCGGTTATCCATTGACTAGTGTTCGATGGATGTGAAGCTGTTAAGAGCTTTTTGGCGTTCACCTTCCGAGCATGTGTGTTGGTGGAGCTGTAAAGTGTAATGATTGACACGTAAGCAAGCTGTAAATGATTCAGGAGAGGGTTCTGTGGTTAATTTTGAGTGATTTTGAACCAGAGTGCTCAAAGGATATCATTACCATTAAGGCCATTATTATGGATGGAAATGATGTTGATGATGATGGAAACTTTAGGGCAATCGGGAATGCTACAGGATTGTAGTGATTCAGTGAAGATGACCGTGAAGACTGGAGATGCCTGGCTTTCCCAGGTGCAGCTTAAAGTGAATTAGTCAAAATAGCGCAACTTGTTTTCAAGAATTTAATGATTGTTACAAAGCACTGAAACGGACTGAGCTGTTAATACGGATTTGAATTACAGATGGGACTAATGTCAGAGTTGTGTGTGTGGGCACGAATAAAGGTTTATCTTATCTTATAGAAAATCTAAACTTAAATTCAAATAAACACCTTCCGACCAATCAGATTTGAGAACCCAGTATAACTGTGGAATGATGTCTTATAGATAATGTAATAATCAGTGCCTGTCTTCCTCCCCACAGGAGCGTTGTATAACCTGCTAATGACTCATCCGACATATCAGAAGCTCTTTAAAGAGTACTTCGAGCATGAAGGACTAAGACTCGTGGCAGACAAAAATCACAACGGCATTCCGAACGGAAAGACCAGTCGCAATAACAACGGCATTCACAACCGAAATGTACTGAACAAAAAGTGTGACTAAGGAAATTCTTTTAATCGGACAACTGGGACATTTCTAAAGCGTACACAGAATCCATGTAGCGGAGGATTTTTAGCAAAGATTGTATTTTTGTTTGTGTGTGTGGATTTGCGAAACGCGAGGGAAGATTGTGTGTGTGCGTTTTAGTATACATTCAGTGTTTACAGATGTGTGTGATGGACTCGTTGTGGGGTTTGACTGTATTATATCTTGTTTTTGTATTAAAGGTAAACCAAAGTCATTACTCCACGGTTAAAAGCCACTATACAATCAGAAACTTAGTGCCTTGGTACTTTTACTGTTTTTTAAATATTAACTGAAGGATTTTGTTTTGTATTTCTGTGTCTTTTTATATATCCCTATTTGTGAGACTGACATTATACATTATCTTACATTTTAATATATTATGGTTGTAAATAAAAAATACACATATAAAAGTGAATTTCATCCTCTTGTTTAATTTTTCGATCACTTTCGGTTTCTTTTTCTTTGACTTGTTTGTTTTCTGCTGGGAGTTGGTTTCTCCTTCTTCCTTTTTCTTTATGGATCCTCTGGGTGAGGCTGCAGGTTCTAAAATCCTGTCTGTCCTTAGATTTTAAGTTTCTGTGTTTGTCCACAGTGGCTTGGTTTTATAACTGCACAAAACATGTTCCTGTTTCAGTGTTTTTTTTTTTTTTTGCTGGATGTCCGTTCCTACCGCTCACGCTCTCTTTTCACTCTTTATCAACTTCATCTGCATTTCTCAATTTTTCATTTCGTTCTACTGATCCTTGTCTAGTTTCCGTGGTGACCGTAAACAAACAAATCGCCACGTTTTATTGTGAGCTCTTCACTCTCGCTCTGCTGCTGCTTCTTAGTGTCCTTCCACGCGTGGTCCTGGCATTTGAAGCAGGCCTCGGTTTCTTTCTCTGCCTTTCTATATTCTGTTCTAGGATCGATTTATTTATGCTAGTTAGAATACCTGTGGTCATCTCTTCTTTTCTGGTCTCTCCCTCAGTACTCCCTGCTACAGTGTGCCTTGTAATTCCAGCATCTTTGTTCCTTGCTTCTTTAAGATCAACCCTTTCCTCTTTCTGTGGCCTCTCCCTTAAAACCATGTTTACTCCACTCTCCTTTATTTGATTTTTGCTTTTATTTCTACCATATGATTCCATCTCTTTCCCCTTGATTTCCACCTGGCACTGCAGTGATGCTAAGTAGCTTCTTGTATGTATTTTGTCTGTTCTTTTGTCTCCAGAGCAATCTTTAGCTTTGCGTTGCTCATAATTGGACTCTTCCTTGCCTCGACTCTCCTTTTTTATTTCCTTTACCTTCTCAGTTGTGACTGGAAAGGCATGTTTTTTGGGGGGGTGTTTCAATTCCCCTTCCGTTCTTTCAGGACATTTCACTGCAGCTTCCTCAGCCTCTGGACTGCCTTCTCTTATGTTCTCACTTCTTAGTTCTGTATCGCCGCTGCTGTTTTTTACAGGCCCTTTAAAGCAGAGATTACATTTTCTCGTTCTTTGACTGCGTCTCGTAGTTCCCGCTCCCTCTTTTCTGTTTCCCACTTGCTTTTCAAGAGTTATATTATAATGTTGCCTTGTTTTATATCTTCTTTTGTAAATGTGATCACCCTTACTGGAATTTTTTTTCTTCACAAATGCAACACCAACTTCTCCTCTTGTTCCCCTTCCTGTCGCAATATCAGAATTAGAGTCACTCTTGATGTCTGGTGCTTGGATATTTTTCTTGCCCTCTACCAGTGGTTGTTTCGTGTCTCCGTCCGTTTCACTATTCGGATTTTGTGTCTTTTTTACCTTCTGTGTTCTTGCTACATCTTCAGATATAAGTGAATTAAAGTCCCTTCTTGTTGTTCTAGTATTCATAACAAATATAGTATGACTTTGAGCATTTTTTCTTTGTTTGTTTATTCTTTCTGATCTTCTTGGTGTTTGCCTTTCCTCTTTATTAGTCCTACTTTTCTGATGTCCACCAGATCCATCTCTCGCTTTCACTACTGTTTTTTGATTTTTCTCTTTCCGGCCAAACAAATCGTCTGTTTCAGCTTTCTTCGGACTTTGCCTCGCCAGATGTCTGTGCTCTGTCTTGAATATGCTCTCTCTCTCTCTTGGTTTTTCCGTAATCGGAGTTTGCACAACTGCTGATCTTTTCACCGTTTCATTTTCCATCTCAACCTTCTTTCTTCCTTTAGGACTTGGAGTTTTCGCTCTGTCACATTTGCTTTGGTACAGAATTCCACTTGTTTTTGTCTCGACCTTTTTAATACTGTCCAACGCTTTATTCTCGCTTTCCTCTACACCTACTTGATCATTACTGGAACTGTTGTGTTTATGCTGTTCAGATTCTGTATTTTCTGTATATCCATCTCGGCCTAATTCAGCTTCACTTGTGCATAAACTACCAGCAGATATCATTTCTTCCACCCTTGATCCATTTCGCACTTCTAGACTTGTGTTGAACTCTAACATTTCTGGTGTCATCTGCCCCATTTTAACAGCCACCTTTTCATTTGCCACAGTACTTTCTGGTTGTGTTTGTTGGCTCATCATTTGTTTGGACTGCACTCTATTTGTTTCTTTCTGTCTACTCGTATCATTTTCTGTGCCCTTGTCCTCATGCTCATCCGTCTCCTCGATCATCTCTCTAGCCGTCCTCATTACTTCTTTTGTTGCTGAAGCCTTCTCAACACCAAATGTGTCCTCTAGTGGACTGTTTGTTTCATTGCTCTTATCAACGTCTTGTTGGGGAAATCCAAGAAATACTTCCCTGTCAAGCTTACGTGAAATGTCCAGTCCCAAACTTAAAATTTCCAATGGTGCTGCCGAATCTACCCAGTCAGGCGCGAATGATTCTAGCCCTGGTGAATTTGTTTGGACTTCTCTAATCACCAGGTTCTGGATACTTGGCTCTTCTTGCATATTGTATGCTTTAATCTTTGAGTTACTCATTTCATTTACCTGGTCATTTGCTACAGCATCATATACTCTTTGGGTTACTATGTCTGTATCATCCTGTGGAACCTGAAGAGCACAATCTGTATAGGATTTACTTCTTGACACATGGAAATATTGTGGATTGTTGACCTGCATACTGCAACCAGCCACTTCATCTATCTGACCTGGCAGCTCTCCTGTCTCTTGTATAAGATCATTTAATAGATCTTCCACTGTTTGGGGAATTGCATCAGTTGGTTGCAACATGTCATCGAGTAGCTTCATTTTGTCCATATTTAACTTCAAATTCTCAACTGAACTTGTATCTGTATCTGATTCTGAAGGCAAAGCATTTTTCTGTATGCCAATAGGGCAGTCTGTCAAGTTGTCAGCTAAGCATTTGACTTCATTTGATACAGTTTCAGAGTAAGGTGTTAAGCTATAAACCTCACTTTCCCTTTCACCTAGAATGGAATTGCTTGCTGTGAAGATTCCTAGTCCTTTTGGTGATATTATATCCCCAATGTAATCTATTTTTGGGACAACACTTAAATTGTCCTTTTTATATCCTGTCCGATTTTCTTTCTGAATGTTAATAGACATGCGATCAAGACTGAATTGTGAGTCATTTTGGAAAACTCTTACTGGTTCAGTAATGGTTGAGTTTGCAGTTGATGAAGAGGGAGCAACGAGGTTATTGTTTTTATACACGAAAGTTGGTCTAAGCCCTTCTATGTCATGAGCTGTTTCATGTGTATAGGATGATAACAAATGTACTTGGTTTTCTACATCTAACAGATTTAGTTCACTTCTGTTCCTTTGTTGAGAATGAAAATGGTAGTCGGGCAAATCGGTCTGAAATGTATCGTTGGAGTTTGCTACAGTCCCCTGAACTAACACAGGGGGTACAGAACTTGGATGTTCTGGCACAAATTGTGACCACTGAGTGGCATTCTGGTATGGAGCACTATGGAAGGGAGGTAGATCCGTGGGTGGTGGATGCAACAATTGAAATGTATTCTGAGTGAAGTCTTTCTGCTGAGGTGGAAAACCACTTTGATGGAAAACCGCTTTGTCTGTTTGTGGAAAAACCTGGACATATCTCTTGGGGAATGCCACCCCTGGGATGTTTCGTGGCTGATTTGGTAGATTGGGAATCTTAAAGGAAGGGAGGGTCGGAGGAACTCTACCTTCGGTCACATACAGACCCGACTGGAGAGGTGGAAGAGATTGTGTTTCTGGAACAGAAGGAAATTTTGCTTGTGATGCAGAAATGTATCCAAATTTGGTCTTATTACTTGAATGGCATGCTTCTGGCTCTACAGCAGTAGCTCTTGGTACATCTTGCGCATTGTCCTAGACAAGTAGAAATGGAGCATTTGATCATTTGCATACAGAAATTTCTGAGGTGTATTTTCTTGCAGATATTATAGATGATTTTAACATTGCCATATACACCATTATAAATTATATATAAAAGCTTTGATAAAGTTTAGATGCATTAATAGAGTTACTAACCACAACCCCCTGCTGCACTGGCATATCAGCAGTGTTTGAGTCTGAAAATAGCAGGGAAGAAATACATGCCACGTCTAATTCGTCCTCAACCTGAGAGAAAAAGAAATCTTGGATAAATTGAGTATTGGAAGTTTTAACGTACGAGTCTAACGTTTTTGGGTTTTTTTTTTTTTTTACCTCAGTTGGAGATATCTGACTGCAAATCTCATTAAGATATTCAAAGAGTTGGCCTTCAGTCTCATCCACATTTTCTGTCTCCTTAGCTATTTCTGACCCTTCTTTGACCTTTGACTCCAGATCTTTCATGAGCTCACTATATTCCAATAGTTCCTTTTCAGCCAGGTCCTGACCATTGATATTTGCTGCCTCATCAGTCACTATACAAGGATTCTGCACTAGAACATTTCCTTTAGATGGAGGAAAAAATAACATCACGTTCTAGCCCCAGGATTTCTGTTTATTTATTTTGTTTGTGTTTTAATAAGCTAATTTATTTTTATTATTTATTTATTTTTAACATCACTAACAGGTTCATTTCCTTCACATCTTGCATTTAAACTTGCCTGACTGTTCACTGGGTTCCTGCTTTGCCCTGTTGCCTTCCAGTTCCTTCTTTTCTAATTCAATGTACCTAAAGTAACACAGATATATCTAGGATCTACGGTCATGATGGAGTGAACATCAAGCAAGATACACAGTTTCCAGAGGTAGAAAAGAGGTAATAAGCCCAAGACATCCTACTTCTCTGGAAATTGTTTGTGTATTCAAAGGCTTATTTGTTTCAAGGTTCTATTATATCCCTATCATAGAACTGTCATGTCCTGAGGTGTTTTATTCCTTTTATAATTATAAAGTAAGTTGTCAAAAATTACAGTTTTTAATTTCTCACATTTTAACAGCTTTTATAGTAATCATTTTTAAAATGATCCATACCATTATGCACTGGCCACAAGCAAAGTTGTGTTGTAACAGATAACAACAACAGCCTCTCGTTTGTCTCTCTTGAACTTCAGTTAATAACAACAGGGAAAAAAAATATCACAGACTATCATGTTACCAAGAAACCAGAAAGCGCAAAGTCCACCGTCCTGAAAATATTAACTAACTACAAACCCGCTGAGACCTAAGACTCCTTCTATAAATTAGAAATCATGAGAAAGCTTCAGCATATCTTCACCAATATCAGTATAGTAACAAGAGCAACATATTTTCTATTTATAATTAGACTTTGGTTATGTGTAAGTCCCTGTGAATGAGTAGTTTCTATACACTGATCAGGCATAACATTATGAGCACTGCCAGGTGAAGTGAATAACACTGATTATCTCCTCATCATGGCTGAGTTTGACAAGGGCCAAATTGTGATGGCTAGAACACTGGATCAGAGCATCTCCAAAACTGCAGCTCTTGTGGGGTGTTCCCGGTCTGCAGTGGTCAGTATCTATCAAAAGTGGCGCAAGGAAGGAACCGTGGTGAACTGGTGTCAGGATCATGGGCGGCCAAGGGTCATTGATGCACGTGGGGAGTGAAGGCTGGCCCGTGTGATCCGATCCAACAGACGAGCTACTGTTGCTCAAATTGCTAAAGAAGTTATGATAGAAAGGTGTCAGAATACACAGTGCAGGACGGGTCAGGGCTGTTTTGACAGCAAAAGGGGAGACCAACACCAATATTAGGCAAGTGGTCATAATATTATGCCTGGTTGGTGTAGATAATGTATTAGTCCATTAATATAAGCCTGTGATTTGAATTATAGCTATTACCAGAACACCATCAAATTTGAGAATTGAAAATACAGTGCATCTATGTCACATTAAGGTCTTTTTTTTTGGGGTTACTGACTTCTGGGCCATGTGGTAGTACTTTATACGATCAACGTTGGAGTGAACCTCCCACTCCAAAGTAGCTTTCCTCACTGCTGCCGAGAACGGAACATCAGGACATTGAACTTGAAGGGAGTGAATTGCTTGTCTAGAGAAACAGGACGAATGTATTACAAAAGTACATCACCATTTCATGTTGATTTAATTGAAAGACATTATATCAAGAGGGGGGATACTGGGCTGGAAAATCCATCTATTCGACAACTTTTCCAATTCGATACTTACATGAAGAAGCATGCTAAGGCCTCCAGATCAGGACCGCTAGTGTAGACTGTCCTTGCAACTTTACGGTACTCCTGCCACAGCCTGAAGTTTTCGTTCAGTTTTGGAGGGATAGAATGAAGATTAAGATTAAGTTCTCTACCACTGATATTCACTGGAACTGGTGAGTTCATGTGCAGTAATGAAGGAGAGGAATTCATTTTCAAATGAGATACTGCTGCAGGTTGAATACAGTTCAGCTGAGGTGGGCAGTCCCCAAATGTAGTGTTTGTCATGTTGAATATCCTGTCAGGAATAAAAGGGTTTGGCAACATATAACACGGTTGAAGACTTGGCTGCTGGCATCTATATGTGAACTGGTCACCTGGTAGCATGAGATTTGGAGAAAGAGTTGGATGAAAAAATGGTGGAACCCTTGGTGGTCCATTTGCCTGTAATGAAGGCATATGAAATGGTGGTTGGTGAGGATGCTGTGCAGGGTAAAATGCATACAAAGGACGATACAAAGGGAATCGCCTAAATAAATCAAGTTCCTGTTCTTCTGTAATCACTCTCTGACCAACACCCAATGTAGGTGATTGACTTGATATAGAATATATC